>NW_026068048.1:1210564-1367861 GCF_014885135.2 Alexandromys fortis
AAATGGGAGGCTGGGAGGAGGCAGAAAATTTTTTTCAATAATAAATAAATAAATAAACAAATAAATAAATAAATATAAAAGTTTTAGCTCCGGAACACAGGGATGCTTCCCAGGATGGCCTGTGCAGAGCTGTGCTCATGGAGTGTTATGTGGCCCAGGTACTGCACAGATGGAGACTTTTTTCCCTCTGAGGTCACACTGGGGCTGGGTGGGACAATTGGTGGCTTAGCTGGAAACCTGACTTGCTGTGGCATGCGCTCCTGACAGATGACTTCTGATGGAATCTGGCTTCCAGTTCTGTGGACACTGTAGATCACACCTTGCTGTCAACACACAGATTTCTACAAGCTGGATCTCTGTGCTGTGCTGAGTGGTGCCCACAGCCTCTGGGGCTTGGTGAGTTGTCCCATGTTAAAACACAATGAGGTCTTCCCAATAGGGCAACCAATTATGAGAGAAGCATGGTATGTGCCCAAAAACCAAATGGCTAGGCTCCAACAGTGGTGTGCCATGGACCAGTGCTGGCAGTGACACAACCTCATTCCTGCTTCTCCATCACCACTGCCCTTCCAGGCTGAACACCCCAAACCTGAAAATCTGAAACACTGTAAGTGCCAAGTGGGTACAGGGATGCACATCTTTAATCCTAGCCCTAGAGGTAGAGACAGAGAGTATCTGAAGTTCAAGGACATCCGTGGCTTGAAGGCCATTCTGGGACATGAGACCGCCCCCCCCTTATTTATTTATTAATTTTTAAAGGTCCATGTGCCAACATGATGCTACAAATGGAAAATTCCACTGCTGCTTTCTGGTCCCAAGCACTCTGGACTCTACTTGCACTCCCATTCTTCCAGAAAGCTTTGGAGGGAGTCCCCCCACCCCCGCACCAGTATAGAAACAGGGCGGGGGGGGCAGAACTTGGGGGAGGGGAGGGGGTGCATCTTGAAACCACGGGAGGCTCACAGTACACCTGGGCCTACAGAGTGTCACTCTGGGATACTGGCTTAGCTTTTCCTGGTCCTTACTCACTCTTGCTCCTCTGACCTCCCCATGGTTCTGTATGTTCCTCACGACATTGTGTCTGAATGAGATTACCAAGTTTGGCTCCTGGGATCACATGCCAAGAAGGTGGCTGAGAAAGAGTGAGTGGGAGAAAGGCAGGGTAGGCCCAGTGTCAGCAAAGGGCGACGCAAAAGGCAGTCAGCAGGACCCACTGGGCCGCAGTGACCAGATCACATTTAAAGGGAGCAATGAAGACCTAATTATTTCCTAACTAGGGGGCCAGGGATGGTGGCTCTAGTCCTGGTTGGAGAAATAGGGCCCTGATGTTAGGTGTGTCCTATCCTTTCCTGCTGTACAACTCCACACAGTAGGGACATCCACTGTACCCATGTCAAAAATGGGACAAGGACAGTAACATGACCAAGTCACCCCGTTTGGCAGGTAGCACAGTTAGGACTCAAACCATGGAAGTTTGGCTCCCATCCTTGACCACTCTGCTCTAAATGAAAGTCAAGTGTGCTGTGAGGCTACACGGAGAGGCAGCAACAGCCTAGTGGTCCCAGGTGGAGCGACGGGTTTCTTCCTGGTTGCCCGATTCAGTGGAGCTTTGAGCAATACCAGGGTCCATGTTAAGTACCCCAATCTCATTAGGAGTCGATGCAAAGACAGTTATTAGCCCACAACAGCGATCCAGGCCTTGACCATGTAAACCTGCTCTGTATTCAGTGCCAAAGAACTCAGAGGACTCGTGTGTTTAAATGAAAAGGGCAGTGTGTATCTACAGCCAGTCCACTCCACCCGGCTCTAGTCACCTGCCCTGCTTTTCAGGGTGTTTAATAGGCATGACTCTTTTCCCTTGGGGAAGAGGAATCGTGAATAAAAATCACACACTGAAATTCTTGGTGTGCATTCTATCTTATTTTTATACCACAGCATGTCAAGGCAGGTGCATGGGCGTTCACAGGGCTGCGAACACAAGAGCCTCAACGGCCTAATATGCGTGAGCAGAGAATAGGCTGAGTGAACCTGGATGACTCAGTCCAGGAAGGACGAAGCACTCGTAGCAAAAGTGAGGCAGAGCAGTGGAGGAGAAACGCGAGATGTCCATGAGCCCAAAACTGGGAATGAGAGCGCGCAATGACTGCGTGCTGACAGCCCGAATGCATGCTTGTAGCATGCTAAGTCAAGGGCTTTATGCATGGACCTATTTAATCCACAGATCAAGGCTGGGAGGAAGGGGCTAATGCCACCCTTGTCTTAAAGCTGATGTGCCCTGTGTGGTGGTGCACGCCTTATCTCAGCACCTGCTGGGCTGACCGAGAGTGTATAAAATGGAACAAACTCTGTAGACTGACTAGTTCACACTTGGGCAGTCCCTGTATGAGCCTTGCTCTCGGGCATGGTACCCAAACCACAGTGAGTCCCAAGGCCTGGTGATGACCCTGCCACACAGAGGCTGAGCTCACGCAAAGGCTTACACTGGCACATCTCTGTTTTATTTTGTACTCTTGTGCAGTTGAGTTCATATAGGTTAGAAGCTCATGAGAGAGAGACACACACAGCTAAAGAGTCAACGCCTTCAGAGTTTGTGCTGCTAGCTCTTGGAGGTCTCCCTTGCATAGCAGCTGGAGCATCGCGGACTGAAGCGAAGACCACCCAAGTTCCACTCTGACTGCCACCAAACTAGCTAGATCTTGAGCACACAGACAAAGAGGAGCCTTTTCTGCCTCCATTACCTATCTTTAAGATGGAGAAGAGGATACGGCTTCAGTCTGAGCACAGTCCTGCATCTGCTTATGTCAAGGCTCAGCACAACTTACTGCATGGTGACATACCCATACATCAAGTAAAACAAATGCAGTCTTGTAACGGCTCTTTTTGAATTACAGGAATAGCAAGCCCCTTTTCCCAGGAGCCCAGAGCCTGGGGTGGGGAGGTAGCCCCTGGAGCACCTGTGGGACCGGATGGGTGAGTAAAGGTGTCACACCTCCCCCAGAGCACATGTGGCTTGAACATCTTGTTCCAATCTGGACACAGTCCCACTCTGCAAATGTGACTTGGAGATGCACAATTGGAAAGAGATGCTTCCTGGCCACGGTCAGGAGCAGCCCACCCAGGAGCAACAGCTATGTCCTAGAAGGGGGAGGTATGACAGAGACAGGCCTCAAAGGCAGGAGGAAGAGCCTGTTGGGGTAACTACATGTCAGGGGACAGAGCCTCTGCTCCAGGCTGCCTGTGGGTGTCTCACTAGCAAGCTCACAGGCAAACTACAGCACAGGAGTCCATGGCTGCTGCTTCTCACTGCTGCCCAGTATCTCCATTGACCTCATAAGGCGCAACAGTGGGTGGGTGGTTCCCACAGATAAAACACTGAGGGGTTCCCCTTGAGAGGCTTGCCCCTGTGGCCAGTCTAGGCTCCTAGGCAGAAGATGGCGTCCCGTCAGCATGGAGCCTGACTTGCAAGCTAATTCCAGCTAATTGCCACCGAAACCTGCTAAGATCACATCTGTTGGGCCTGGAGATTAAATCAATATTTGACAATCTTGATTAAACACAGCCAGGGAATCCTTGTAAAAGAACAGCTGTTCAAGCCCCATCCTGTTCCTGGGGGGCGGGGGAGGGCTGGGCTGGGGAGTCTTCACCTGAGGACGGCTGTGTGCTGGGAGGATACTGGGGGTGTGAGTGGAGACCCCAGGAGAGTGATCAGAAAGGCTTCTGTGGGGAGAGAAGAAAGAGAAGGGGGTGCTGGACATACCCTAAACTGAGCCTTGACAGTGGTTTATCCTAAGTGGCCCCTGATCCCTGACTGCCACATCCTTGTCAGAGCACAGGACAGCAATCCCTGGGGCTCAAGCCTCTATTTACCACCAAGGGAGCACTTAGGCAAAATGCACTCAAACTAGGGAAAACAGGCGACATGGACACAGGACAGGAGAGGACCGGGTCTGGCTGACTCCAGGTCGGTCCTGGGACTCGGCAGCACCAGACGTCACCAGTGGAAGAAGCCCTGCCCTCCACATCTGTGTAGCTGAGGTCCAGCTGCAGCCTGCTCCATCCAGTCCAGAAGCCTTCCCACAGCAGGGGTGTCCTGACCCAAGCCCCACCAATCTCCCCCTTTTCCTACTTTCTCATCAATGAGTTGCCTTTATCCTCTGTCCATCCTACATGGCACTTCTGCGGGGGACTTATTATCTCCCCCACTTTACAGAGTAGAACTCTGGGGCTCAAAGCAGCAAGCCACCCACTGAAGATCACAGAGAGTCCAAAGGTCTGGATGGGTCAGAAACTTCCGTCTACATATGTGTGTATGTGTACGTGCCTGTATAACTTAATGAGTACAAGAGATTTCAGATGCCCTGGAACTGTTGTTTAAGGTAGCTGTGGGCGCTTGGAAGCAAATCTGGGTGGGTCTTCTAGACCTTACCCAGTAAACGTCCTTCGCTGTTGAACCATCTCTCCAACCCCTGAGATCTAACCTCGGCCATTAGATCTGTCTCTGGAGACCTGAGGATTTGTTTTGGCTGGTGTGTGAGATGCACACTTGTGGAACTACACTAGACAGTGCCCTTGGCCGGTATTGCTTTCACTCCCTTAGTAGCCCCCACCCACCCATCCATCATGGGCAGGGTCTGTGTGGACTCAAACCTCCAGACCTGCTGGGGAAAGAGCACTTACGAGGCAGGGCAGGCCAGGAGACCAGGGCTGTGTCTCAGAACAGTCTCAGGCAACTTACCACAGGTCATCTGGGGACAGAGGAAGGGACCTCCACCCACCTTCAAAAGGGAGGTGGGCTCCTGCTTTCCTCCCCACAGTAAGGAGGGGAGCACAGATCACAAGGGAGGACAGGATGACAGAAACATGGACGCCAGCCCTAAGCCTGCAGCAATACACAGAAGGCTCTGGAAGGGTTACAGTTTCTTCTCGGGCCCACTGGCCTGGCTAGAAGATCCTGAGAGCTGGCTGCTCTGTTTATGTATCATTCTGCCCCTGGGCAGTGTTGCAGAGAGGGGGCCTCAGGCCAGGTGGAAGAAGACAGACTGCAAGATGCACCACACACACACACACACACACACACACACACACACACACACACACACACACAGAGTACATGCAGTGGAACCTTTCTCCAGGTAATGTGGCAACCAAAATAAAAATGTTCTTACCCTCTGAACCAGTAAGGTTACTTCTGGGAACTGATCCCAAAGAAATAACTAGAGTAGAAGAAAAGTATTAATGGCATTGATTATAAAGGGAAACAGAGCAACAGCATTGGCCCCACATCCACTGACCATAAAACACTCCTGCAGCAAAGAGTACACACATGCATTCAGAGAGGCTGGGAACACGTGTGAAAACTGAAGACAGTGGTGACCAGTTGTTTACACTTCCATTTATTTCTGAAATTACTTTAAACCACTCCCTTTTTTCTCTTTCCTTCTCCTTTTCTTCTTCCTCCTCCTTCTCTTTTTAAAAAGAAGACGGGATCTCTCAAAGTAGTCCTGGCTGTCCTAGAGCTCCCTATGTAGACCAGACTGGCCTCGAGCTCACAGAGATCCTCCTGCATCTGCCTCCTGAAGAGTCTGACTTTGTCTACATGTGTGTATTGCACCACATGTAGGGCCATGGGAAAACCCCAAAGCTAGAGGTACAAATGCTTCTGGGAACCAAACTTGGGCCTTCTGCAAGGGCAGCAAGAGCTGTTAAATCATTCTCCAGCTCAGCTCCAAATTCTTGGGGCAGTTATCACCAAGTGTGGGACTAGCCACGGCTGCAGAGTACACACACACACACACCCACACCCACACACACCACAGATACTCTTCTCTTCATGAACAGTGCTCAGAATGATAAAGTAGAGCTGGGCTTAACTATTAGCACAGTCCTAGCCTAGACTGCAGTAACCCAGGGCCTGATCCCCAGCACCACGTAAACTGGGCTTAGTAGTCCTCCCCTACCTCCCCTCACCTCTGTCCAATCAGGAGACAGGAAGACCAGTAATTCAAGGTCATTCTTGTCTCCAAAAATAAAACCAACCAAACAAACAAGAAGTGACAGTTTTCTACATTAAGACCAGCCTCAGTCCAATTGCAGAAAGGGCATCTATTAGGTTCTTCCCCTCCAGGACCCAGCAGAACCCAGGGCGGGCTGAGTCACCCCCACTGCAGATGAGGGGCAACAGAGTGATGTCATTTATTACTTCCCTTCTTAAACCTCCTAAGTGAGGATGGACTCTGCTAGTGCTGTCCCCAGGACACCAGGGCTGGTGGGTACATTCAAGGGCATGCTGCTCCTCTTAGTTTGCACTGGGCTGGGCCAGCAGGGCGCCCAACCCAAGCAGCAGCTCTGGAGGGTTAATTCTAGTTAATCGAGGGTAAATGGGTCTGCTGGGGGCAGAGGGAGACACTCGTGCCAAAGACTGCTTTCTTAACAAACAGGAGTAGCCTCACCCAGCACTTCCCTTTCACCCTCTGGCAGCTGAATGCCCACCAGGGGGTTCAGCAGACTTGAAAGGTGTCTCCCTCCCTCCCAGGCTGCAAGGGGACAATGTTGACAGACAGCAGCCCTACCAAGGTCCCTGGGTTATAAATAAGGACACTGAAGCACAGCATGGTGGTCTCCAGCCCGGGTTACAGTGCCAGCCTGAATTTTTTTTTTTTTTTTTAAACAGGGTTTCTCTGTGTAGTTTTGGAGTGTCTCCTGGAACTCGTTCTGTAGACCAGAGTTTCCCCAGTCTCTGCTTCCCGAGTGTTCGAGTTAAAGGCATGTGCCACCACTACTACTACTGGTCCACAATCTTGACTATGGTCCCTTGGTGTCTGGAATCAGGGTCACCAGCATGGGCTCTGGAGAAACTTTCCATTCCTTCTGCTTCTATGCTGAGTCCTCTCCTTGTCAGTAACAACCCCCTCCCAGCCAGAGGCAGGAGCTTTGCAGACACAAACACACACACACTTGCGCAGCTGGATGAACCAGAGACAGTACATCGGAAGGTGCCACTCCCAGAAAAAGAAAGTTCCCTGGTTTCCAAGAAGGTTGTGTGTCTTCAACAAGATGAGAACAAAGCACAGGACACTGAGAAAGGACCTGGTATGTCCCCTTTTGAAAACCACCTCTGACCACAAAGGCTCACCAATCTGCAACTCTGCTTCTGTTTTGGCTTTTCTGTCTTTCCTTCCTTTCTCCTGCTATCCCCTACCCCGAGACAGGGTCTCTTTATACAGCCTGGTTGGCCTGAAACTCACAAGGTAAAACAGGCTAGCCTTGAATTCACAGATTCACCTGCCTCTCCTCCTGAGCGCTGGGATGAAAGTTGTGCACCACCACGCCCAGCCACCTTCTGCTTGTTGCAAAGATGGGGGTCCCACTACTGGTAACTCAGGCCAGCCTCAAGCTCTCTTTCCCTCACCTGTGCTTGAGTGACAGGAATGTGCCACTGGCAGCTTGGGTATTAGCCCCACCTCTCTTCTCTGTTTAGCCAATCCACTAACTCATGTTCTGTCCAGGGACAGCCCTGATTGGCTTCCTGATCAGCCTGTCTACCAGGTGTTTCTATCAGGTGCTTAGACACAGCAGCCAGATAAGAGCAAGACCTGGGAACTCATCACATCTACTGTGTGACCCTCCTTGCGGAGGTCATCTGAGACAATCTCAGGCAGCAGGAGACCCACTTCCCACCAGGCCCTGCTCTTAAGCACTGTTCAATGCTGGCTCATTTGACCAGTACAATGTTCTAGAGAGATACTATTGCCATTCCCATTTCATACACGAGAAACTGAGGCACAAACAAAAGTACCTTACATAAGGAAGGCTACACTGTGGAGAGAGGCAAAGCTGAGTTCAAATCCAGCCCACTGACTAAGAATGCTCTTACTGGCTAAGCTTTCCTGGCCTCGCACCGTAACTAAGAGTGGCATTGTCCATGGCTTGAGGGCACCCTGGAGCCGGATCTGAGAGAGGGCAGAGTTCACTCCCGAGGCACTCCCCAAAGCATTCCAATTCCTCTTTGCTCAGCCACCAGCTCTGAAGCACACACCTCACTTTATTACCTTTGGGTGTGAACGCATTAATCCCTCGGTGTCTGGAATCAGGGTCACCAGCACAGGGTCTGGAGAAACTTGCCAGTCCTTCTGCTTCTTTGCTGAGTCCTCTCCTTGTCAATACCCCTCCCCAGCCAGAGGTTCCTTCATAGATGTAGACACACAGACACACAGGCACACACACCCCACTTCTGGCACAAATTTGTCTTAACTAGGGTTTCTGTTGCTGCAATGAAACACCATGACTAAAGAGCAAGCTGGGGAGGAAAGAGTTTATGTAGCTCACACGTCAGCATGGCCGTCCATCACTGAAGGAAGCCAGGACAGCAACTCACGCAGGGCAGGATTCCGAAAGCAGGAGCTGATGCAGAGCTATGAAGGGGAGCTGCTTACAAGCCTGCTTCCCCTGCCTTGTTCAGCATGTTTTCTTATAGAACTAAGGACCACCAACCTAGGAACGGCACCACCCACCATGGGCTTGGCCCTCCACCAATTGATCACTAATTGAAAAAATGCCACACAGCTGGTTCTCATGGAGGGCTTTCCTCAACCAAGGCTCCTTCTTCACTGATGACAGTAGCTGGTGTCAAGCTGACACACAAAACCAGTCAGTACAACTGACCCCTTGTCAAATTGACACACAAATGCATCACTACTGAGCCACTACCCTTCCCTTCGAATTCACTCCTAAGATTTCACATTAAAATAGCGATTTTTTTCTTTGAGTCAGGGTTTCTCTGTTTAACAGCCCTGGCTGTCCTGGAACTCGTTCTGCAGACCAAGCTAGCCTCGAACTCAGAGATTTGCATGCCTCTGTCTCCCGAGTGCTGGGATTAAAGGTGTGTGTCAACACTGCCCGGTAAAATCATGAATAATTTTTAAAGTTCCACAGTCTTTACAAATTCAAACTCATTAAAATTCCAGTTCCTTTAAAATATTCACTCTCTATAAAAAAAATCCAAAATCTCTTTTAAAAGTTCAAATCCTTCAGCTGTGGGCTCCTTTAAAAATTAAAATACCTTCTTCAAGAGGAAAAGAACCAAGGCACCACTACAATCTGAATCCAAGCAAAACCAAACTCCAACAATATAAATAACTCAATTTCCAATTATCTGTGTTTTATTTATGATCTTCTAGATTCTCGCAAAGAGCCATGGTAACTTCTCCAGCTCTGCCCTCTGCAGCACACACAGCTTGTCTGCTAGGCTCCAGGGGCGGTGAAGGGATGGACGTACTGACAAGGCGAGCGCAAGCAAAGACCGGACACACCCCACTGTGGATTCACATATACATGCACCAGACACATGTACCCACCAGCCGTGGTGCCCTAGGAGATACAGATGTTAAAGTGAGGAGTGTGGGCTGGGGCAGTCTTATGGGCAGGAGCTTGGGTAGAATGAGAATGAACACCTGCCACCAACCTGTCCATGGCCCAAGGCCAGTAGTGACCCTGAACTGGGCCTTACAGATTCGTGGGGACACATGAAGCACTTTTTGCTGTGGTGTGGATCTGTGGACAACTCAGTACCTCAACTAGGGGACTAGAAACGTGAGATGTGGCAGAGAACACATAACAATGTGGCCAGCTCTCAAACACAAGCTGTTGGGTGAAAACCAAGAAAAACAGAAAGTACAAATCCAAGGCCATTTCTGGAAGCTAATGCTTGTCTGTAGACAGTGTCTCTCTACATAGACCAGGCTATCCTTACTCTGTAGACCAGGCTGGTCTCGAACTCACAGAAATCCAACTGTTGCCTCCCCAGTGCTGGGATTAAAGGCGTGCGCCACCACACCCAGCTGACAGCCACAGCCATACCACAGACACTTGAAAAGAGGTAGTAGTAGCTGGAAGTTCTGAGAAAAAAGGAAGACAATCTACCCAGGGACCGGAGGAGGTAGTTTTTTCTAGCAGCAGACAAGCTGTGTAGCAAGTCTCTGCTGCTCTTCCTGTGGGGATAAGAGGGTGAAGGAGGCACGCAGGAGGAGCAGGACACAGGGCACAGTTCTTCTTCAAAGGAAAACCACACTGCTTTGTTCTCAAGAGCCACCAAATCTGTTGAGCCCAATGCCATCTGTGAGTGTGTGAGCTCCAGGCAGGAACAGAGCAGAGTCTATCTACCCTGTGGTGGGCACTGAGATGCAGTTCAATCCCCACTTCCCAGCTCTAATTGGTCAAAGGCAACAGGGTGAGTTGTTCCTCTCTGATCTGACTGGCCAACTGGCAGGGACACACGACCTAAGCTGGACCAATTGTAGCCAGAAAGGATTTGTCATTCAAGGGGAAGGGGCTCTGATGTGCGTGCGCTCTCTCAATGCCTGTAGGCAAAAAAGCACGTGGCTCTATTCTAGATGTCACTGGAAGCCATTCTGGGACCCAGGGACGTGAGGAAGAAGCCAGGATTGAGGGCTGGTATCTGGGACACACATGTGGAGCTGCTAATTACATCCAGGCTGATGTTCACCCACCTCTGGACTTCTGGAACATATGAAACACCTTTCCTTTTTGGCTAGATGGTGCCAGCGTGTTTGCTATTTGCAAGCACAAAATCCTGGAGATGTGCAGGCTAGCCAGCTGTCTTCTCTGTCTTTCTAAGACGGGGTCTTGCTATGCAGCCCAGGCTGGACTGGAACTTGTGATCCTGTTGCCTCAGCCTCCTGAGCGCTGGGATTATAGACAGGTGTCACTACACCAGGCCAGCCAGTTCCTTTTTGATTATTAAAGATCTCCACAAGCGGGAAATGGGCAGCAGCAGCAGGAACAGGAAGGCCAGCCTCCCCCGTATAAAGAGATGGTTTGCAGTCCTCAGGGATGCCCTGTGTATGTGGGAACTGCCAGCAGTGGCTCACTGTATTCCCTGCATCTTCACAACAGCTGCTGCGCTACAGCAGGTTCCCTGTTCTGCTGCTCCCGATAGCAGCAGGGGCTCGTTCCCAGCTGCTGGGCTGAGGATGACAGACAGCCCTGAAGCCGGCTGGCTCTCCTGCAGCTGCTCTGTTCCTGCATCAAAGGTCGGTCTTTAGGATCTGGGACACTGCTGTGAGCTCTGAGAAGGCACATGGCCTGAGGACCTCAGCGCGTGGACCTCTCTAGACTCCCAGCGTCCCATCACCCCATCAGATGAAAGGGCAAGTGAGAAGAGTGGGAACAAAGGGCCCTGGGTCTGATCGCTTACTATCTGTAAGCAGTTGGGTGCCTGGACCCGCAAAGCACTGACACAGCAGGTCACATGAATCTGGAAAGCACTGGGCAGAGAGTGCCACACACATGGCCATTTCATTACAACTGTCATTTGACAGTGTGTAACTCTTATTTAATCACTGAAGGGCTGGAGAGATGGCTCAGCGGTTAAGAGCACTGCCTGCTCTTCAAAAGGTCCTGAGTTCAATTCACATGTGGTAAAATGTACCTGTCTTAACAATATATTTGATGACTTGTGTGGGGGTTGGTTTTCTTTTTCTTTTCTCGTGTTTTGTCTCAGACATTGGCCTGAAACTCCCTAGATAGCTGAGGATGATCTTGAACTTCTGATTCTCCTGTCTTGGCCTCTGAAGTGCTGGGATTACAGGTGTGAGCCACCGTGTCCAGTGTATTAGCTACTTTTCTATTCCTGTGATAAAACACCATGACCGAGGCAACTTATAGAAGGTCTTAAGACTCCAGAGGGCTAAGAGGCCATCGCCATCACAGTGGGGAAGTGTGAGCAAGCACCAGACATGGAAGCAGGAACAGCCGACAGCTCACGTCTCAGACCACAATCAGGAAACAGAGGAAGCAAACTCTAAATGTCACCCTAGTGACACACTTCCAGCAAGGCCAAGCCTCTTAAGATCCCCCCAACAGTTGGGGGGGGGCGGCACGACCAACTGGCGAGCAAGTATTCAAATGCCACAGTCAGTGGTATGGGACATCTTATTCAAACCACCATAGCCAGTGACATTTAATGAATTTCGACATATCTACAACTGTCCTGATATCTTCAGATGTCTTGAACTGAACAAATTGTCCCCACCACCCCAAACAGCACCTCTTCCTTGTTCCTGCTTCTCAGGAAAGGGTCTCACTAGCACACCTGTGTTTGGGGCCTTGTAGAGGCCCAGGTATGACACAATTAACAAAAACTCAGAGACAGATTTTGGGGTTCAAACTGAAGATCAGAAAAGCAAAGCAGCCAGACACTGGCTCTTATCTCTACCTCAGACCAAAATGGCGATCCTGCCTCCAGAAATCTCAGAATGAGACTGAGCTGAGATCTGTCTCCTCCCATTTTATAATTGTCTCTAGGACTGGGATTAAAGGAGTGCACCACCACTGTCTGGCCTCTATGGCTAACTAGTGTGATTACTGGGATTAAAGGTGTGTGCCACCACTGCCTGGTCTGTATGGCTGACCAGTGTGGCTCTCTGATCTTCAGGCAAGCTCTATTTATTAAAATACAAATGAAATATCATGACACCCAGTGATGAAGCTAAACCTATTTCCACAGGATGACGAAGCTGGAGCCAGGGCAGCTTTCTTCCTTCCTCACCCTGCTAAGTGTGTGGGCAAATGCGGGAGAGCGACGAAGCAGCCAGGGCCTGGAGCCACCCTGGACCCTGCTATTTGGGGCTCATCTGCCATCTTCCCCCCTTCTCTGGTGGCTGACTTCTTTCACATTCGGGGACCCTGGTCTGGGAGTCACCCTTGACCCTGCTATTTGGGGGCTCATCTGCCATCTTCCCCCCTTCTCTGGTGGCTGACTTCTATTACATTCGGGGACCCAGCTGCTGGTCTCTCACATCCGATTCTTAGACCCCCCCATCTCTGGAAAGCCACTAGAATCACAAGGAAAAACAAAATCTGGTCAGCTCTCCCCAAGGCCTGAACCCCCTTTTCCATGACTGGTCTGAGGGTCAACTCTTGACCTCTTGTCCATGGTCTCCTAAGCTCTGCCCATTTCCCATATCTGCAGAACCCTCCTCATTCCTTTCTCTCTTCCTGTCTTACTGAAAACTTTATATTCCCACCCCACACCCACAAGGCCTCTCTATGTAGCCCAGGCTGGCCCAGAACTCCAGCTCCTCCTGTCTGAGCCCCATGCCCCCACCCAGTACTAAGATCACAGACATGTCATACCATGCCCAGCACCACAGAAAAGGTTTTCTCTTTTTTAGAGACAGAGTCTCACGTAGTCCAGGCAGGCCACTAACTCATTATGTAGCCCAGGATAACCTTGAACTCCTGACATTCCTACCTCTACCTCCCAAATACAGGTATACATCACCACGTATCACTAGCAATTTCACAAATGAGATTTTTTAGATTTTGCATTTTCACACACACACACACACACACACACACACACACCAAATTCTCAGAGGCCCTTGCTAGAGTCTAGCAAGGCAGTAGTCTACACTTCATGAGCAGCTTGCATGGATTGCAGTGATGAGGTCAGGAGAACAGGGCTAACAGCCTTATTCACTTACTGAGTATTCACTTACTCAGTATTCACTTACTGAGCCTGGGCCTGGGCATGCTGGGAGCCAATTAATCTCATCAAATAAAATTTTTATTAAGATTATTGTAGAGCTGGGAGGTGGTGCATGCCTTTAAACCCAGCACTCAGGAGGTAGAGGCAAGTGAGTTCCAGAACAGCCAGGGCTACACAGAAAAAACCTGTCTTGAAAAACCCAAGGGGGGAAAAGATTATTGTAGACGCACATGGAATTGTGAGACATAAATATATATGTTTTATTTTAAATTATAGTTTGTAAATGCTAACACTGGATAAAACTCTAGAAGAGTATCTTAACTAAAATGCAATCTTGATTTTATTCAGACTTTTTTCTTGTTTTCTAAGATGGTCTTATACTCTACAGCCCTTGTGGTCTACAACTTACTACCATAGCCTAAGCTGCCCTTGAATTTGTGGCTATTCCTCTGTCCCCACCAACTTTAACCTCCTGTCCATGGATCTTCTAAGGACTGGGTGCTGCCCTGCCCATCCTGCTAGGATTACACCACATTCAGCTTCTTTTCTTTTTCAAATATTATCATTTGTGTGTGGCAGGAGGGTGCACAGGTGTCACGAAGGGTGTTTGGAGGCCAGAGGAAGACGCTGTGGTTGGTCTCCTTCAATCTGGATATGGGTTCCCGAGACCGAAGTTGGGTGACCAGGACATGCTGAACTATCTTGCCAGCCCATTATTCAGGGTTCCTAGTTCACCACGTGCATGCTTGTGTATTCACCACCATGATAGGAGCAGGGAGGGTGCCTTGAGTGAGCCCATGGGTTCCATCCCTGTCCTCTGTTCCAGAAGTTTCGTCACTGTAAAGTCCTCATGCTGGTTCTTGCTTCTTCCATGCCCACCTCCCACCAATACCCCATTCCTAGCCATGGTCAGTCCATCTATGGCCCAACTATGTAAGTCTTCCATTCAGAATGTCGCACACGGGGGACTCATTCCACAGATAGACTGGCTTTTCTCACCTGGCATCATCTATCTCCCAATGGTTCCCCCAGCCTGCCCCAGTGAGTCCCCATAGCTGGTTCCCCTCCAGCCTGCCCCAGTGAGTCTCCACAGCTGGTTCCCCCCCAGCCTGCCCTGTCTCCACAGCTGGTTCCCCCTCCAGCCTGCCCATAGCACTCTCTCTCTGCTCTCTCCACAGCACTCTCTCTGCTGAGGATTATACCACAGTGCGGACACTCCACAGGTTTGTTTACCTGATCACCTGGGCTGTTTCCAGACTTGGCAAGCAGTAAAGGTTTTTTATGAACAATGGTGGGCAGATCTCTGAGTAAACATAGTCTTATTTCTCTGGGCTAAGTGCCCAAGAGTGCAATGGGCTGGGTCATATGATAGCAGTGTGTTTGGTTTTCATGAAACTGTGTTTCTGGATGGACACCTAACTTTACATTCCCACCAGCACTGTCTGAGGGACCGAGCTCTCCAAACTCTCACGGTGACTGTGCCACTTCCTCAGCAGAGGTCTCCTGTGGGGCTATTGTGCATCAGGTACTGCTCTAAAGCTGGGGATGTAGCAAAGGACAAGACACGGAATGTGACTGAGCTGTAGTGGCATCCAGGAAGATTAGGAGGCCAGCCTGTGCTACCTGATGAGACCCCCACCTCAAAACTCCGAAAGACAGGAGCTTATTGGGTGACTGGCAGAGACAGGCAATAAACAAATCCACCAAGCAGTTGTGATGAGGGCTGGAAGGAAACAAACAGATGTCATAATAAAGAAGGACGAGTACAGAGCCAGGCAGACTGGGTCCCAATCCAACTCCGTTTATATCTACTGTGCATGCATGGCTCAGACAAGGGACCTGACTTACCTGCATCTCCATCCCCCATCTGTAAAACCAGATGGTAAGGCTGTCTCACAGAAGTAAAAAGAAGGCTGGGGGTGTGGCTCAGCAGAAGAGAGCTTGCCTAGAGTCACTAGTGAGGGCTGCTGCAGTGTAGCTCAGCACTAGAGCGCTTGCCTAGGTCCAAAGCCAAGTACTATCATAATATAGAGAACCACCTTCACAGGTGCTGGAGGACTAAGTGGCTGTCCATGGCACACTGGCAGCAAAGGCAGACCTGATGGAGACCACCTGTTTACAGGTCTCTGCCAACACCTGGTCATGGAGGCAGTGTGTTAGAGGTCACATAGTTGTGAACACTTCCAAGAGGTACACAGCACAGCCCCATGTTCTGAGGACTGAGAGCTGAAGCACAGCAGAGGAAAGGAAGCAAGGTTGCTCACCTACCCAGAAGCACGCAGTAGTGGCTACCGGGGCAACCTGGGGAACCTGGGACTTTCCACACTGGGGATCTGATGCCATTGCCAGGTGGGCTGAAGAGAGTGACACACCACCTGCCCCATCTCTCTGGGCCCACAAAGAAACCACATTTGGGAAATAAAGAGGATGTGGGAACCCCTGGTCTGCCTACCTCTCCCCAAGCCTGGCTCAGAAGAGAGAACGCCAAGGGAGACCGCTGGTTGACGCCCTATGAAGGAAACAGGGAGATGGGGCAGGAGTGGGAAGCAGACAGCTTGGGCCTACACGGAGAGCAGGAGGGGGCCTTGGCCCCGAGAGGACAGATTCATGAGTCACGGCGACCTAAGACTTTCCGGAGGAACAGTCAGAGCTGCAGTGACCTGCTTTGTGGGTCTCCCATGGCCTAGTGTGAACAACAAGCTGCTGCTTTCTTAGGAGTGAATCTAGAACTAGGGCACCTTCTGCAGGTGGGGCAGCCAGGTGGCTGCTGGGACCTCTGACCATGAGCCTGGCTGTCCTGGTGGAGGAGGGTACCAGGATTCTAAGTCTTGAATGTGCACAGGAAATTCAAAACCAAAGTGTCGCTTCTTTTCTTGCAACCCTTCCACGCGACAATGGTCCAAGACCATGGAAGCTGAAGCAAGAAGATCAGCCTGGGCCACATAGCAAGACTCCATCTTAAAGAAAACAAAGCAAAGGGACCACTGAAATCGGTCCTCTAAGCAAAATCCTTCCACAACACCCTGGGCAATGGAAAGGCAGACTTCTTACTATAGCTCACTGGACCCCTGTGGCCAACCCTGCCTGTCTTCCTTCCCCATGCTGGAGTGATGGCAGCTTCTCCAACACACCCAGCACCCTCCAACCTCAGGCCCTTGTTTTGGTTTATCTAGAGTTCAAGTGCAATGTTCCACAAATTATGCAGTTGAGTGTCCCACGTTTGGGAAAACTGCACACCTGGAGTGAATGGATGCATCGTGCTCTGGAAAACCATGCTGGTGATCAATGGTGACTATGGCATCGCTTCTGCTGGGTAAGTGAGGGAGGATGACATTCTGTCTCTCACAGACAACCAGGGCCCTGGCTGCCACTGAATGGCTTCCTATCTACCTTCAAGTTGAAGATTAGTGGTTGCTGCTTCAGAAAAGCCTCCTGAGACCATCTTGTCCCCACCCCATTCTAGAAGAGGATTTTCTCCTGCTCTCTCTCCAGACATCAGCACTCCATTTTTCTGGTTAATTACTCCAGGTAAGGCACACGGCTATCTGCGAGACTGCTCACCCAGACGGTGGGGGTTATGAGGTCAGACTCCTGGGAAGGCAGCATTATTCTTTTGTTTGTTTTTTATTTATTTTTCAAGACAAAGTTTTTCTGTGTAACAGTTCTGGCTATCCTGGAACTCACTCTGTAGACCAGGCTGGCCTCAAACTCAGAGATCTGCCCGCCTCAGCCTCCCAAGTGCTGGGATTAAAGGCATGCACCACCACAGCCCAATCCCAGTTTATGAATGGGAAAGGAAGGAGAGTCAGGCCTGTCCACAGTACCAGGCACTCGGGAGTTTAAGCTGGGGAGCACCCAGGTAGCTCGGCAACATTTCCAATTACCCTGCTTCCTAACACCTGCTGGCAACAGGCGGTCAGGAAAACAGAACTCATGCCACATCATGGGCATTTCCCCAGGATGCTGAACTCCTCCTACCCGAGAGTCATTTAATGTTGTTTTGTTTGGTGACTAGGCATTACATATGGCTTAAGCATTAGAGGGGCACAATGAGTGTTGACCTGACCTATCTGTGGGGCAGTGTTGAAGAGCTCGTGCCACCTGTCCCTTCAATCAGAGCCAACACGTCAGCGTCAGCTCTGCACCCTTCTAGCTCCTCAGATGGCCTCCGCTTCAGAAGTCCTGTTCTGGCCTCCTCCCTCTCCATCTGGCCCCATTTCCCAGCCTTCTCGGCCTCTCTTCCCATTCTCTCTGGACAGCTGTTCCTGTCTCTAAGGATGATCTTGGGATCATAGTTTTCAGCACTGTTTTGTTGAGGACCTCGGATTTTCTTTCCACCTGGGCCTCTCGCGTCCACTCCAGAACCACACGCTGTGGCCACCACCTTTGTATCTCTCAGCTACCCAAGCAGCCGAGAGCTGCGTGACTCAATTTTCGTCTCTGCCTACATTATTTTGCAAGGCTTCACAATGATGCACTGTTGGAGAGAGAGAGAGAGAGAGAGAGAGAGAGAGAGAGAGAGAGAGAGAGAGAGAGATCATGAAGCAGACAACTCAAGAGCTTCAGGAAGTCCCTGAAAGTGACCAGAATCAGCAGGTACTTCTCTCAAGTTCTCACAAGAACTGCGAGACACTCTCGGACAAGACAAGCTGCCTGAGGGAAACACTTTGCAGTCTGCAGAGCTGCATGACAGTTGTGCAGCAAGCTCCAACGGCCTACCCTTGTGAGCCAGCATCCACTCTGGGTGAGCTCTGAATCGTTTCTGCTCCTGTGAGCAATTCCTCACCTCTACTCCACTAAGCAACCCCCATAAAATCCACTGGTTCACTAAGTTAGACTTTGATGGTATCCTCTGCCAGTCTCTCGTTGGTTCCCAATGGGGCAAGAAGACACTGCTTGTGTCTTCCAGGAAGTGTCACACAACATGTACCCTCACTACTCGCCTGGCAGTTGGGCTCAAACCTCACCCTAGCCCCCCCCCCCAATATCCAGGCTGCAAGCCTCTCAGGGTACAAGGGGGAGCCATTCTTCCCTCACCATTTCCTGCTTTACATGGTGGACACTACAAGGGGATCCTGCTGTGGGAGACCCCAGTCACATGCAGATCCCATGTAGGGAAAAGGCTTAGTTCACTACAGCCCACAAGGGCAAACCCTGCTCTCATCCCGTTGTTTTTGTTCTTGAGAACAGGGTGTGTGTCAGCATCTCCCTGTATCACTTGCATTTCCATAATGACTTTAAGAGTGGAGAGGTCTGAGTGCTAATGATAACAGCAATGATAGGGAGCTGTGGGTTGACCCTGATAGTATTTGTTATGAGCTACACACAGCTCTGGACCCCTTTCCAAAGGGTCCTCGGTGGTTGGAATTCTGAGCAATTTGGGTCTTAGGCAAACCAGCAGGGGCTGGGGAGCGCTCCTCACCAGCAGACTCTTAGCGGGAGCTCTACACTAACCATTACTACAACCTCAGCCCCCAAAGCTAACATAAATTTTGACTTCAAGATTCAACATATTTCATAGAGTTGACAAATATAGGTAGATGGTTATGTTGACTATATCTTTAGTTTCTGTTTGTTTGCTAGCTGTTTTCAAGACAGGGTTTCTCTGTGTAACTTTGGCTGTTCTGGAACTCACTCTGTAGACCAGGCTGGCCTCAGACTCACAGAGATCTGCCTGTCTCTGCCTCCCGAGTGCTAGGATTAAGGCATGTGCCACCACTGCCTGGCTCATATCTTTAGTTTTAAGTTAAAAAAGTACATTTATTGTGTGTACATGTGCATGTCCCAATATCACACATAAAGGTCGGAGAACAACCTGAGGCAACTGACTCTCCTTCTATCACGTGGGCCCTGGAGAGAAACGCAGGTCATCTGGTTAGACAGAAATGCCTTCACCCTCTGAGCCATCTTGTCAGCCCTGCTTTTTGTTTTGCTCAGTTCTTTTTTTGAGAAAAGGGTCTCTCTATGTAATCCTGGGGTATCCTGAACTTGTGGTGATTCCTTTGCCTTGAGCCCCCCAGAGTGCCGGCATTATGGGTATTTACCGTTAAGTTTCAAACCTGGGACAAAAGGCTGAGGCCTATTTAACATATCAAAGTTGACCTGGCCTCCAGGTTCTCCCAGCATCCCTCAGTCCTTACCTGTTACAGGGTTTGACTGGCAGACCTCACCCTCTACCCTGAACTCTCCAGTCCAGAGGCTGGGCTGCCCTTCCCTATATAATCCAGCCATTCTGGTTACCTGCTCCACTCTGTACCTTTGTCTTCTTGGCTGCTACCCTGGTTCCCCTCTCTCTTTCCCTCCGTTTATCCCCACAAGGCCCAGCTCAGTCTGTCCTGTCCACTCTGGACTCCCCCAGATGGCCCTGCCTCTGACTAAGCTCTCCCAAGTGTCTACAGTAAACTTTCTCCTCCACCTATCTAGAAGCAGTCATATCTTTCCTTTGCATTTCTATCTTTCATTCATTTACTACCATATCCTTGTTTAATACCATGCTTTTGGGTTTTTATGCGTTTGAGTCATGAAACCCAGGCTGGCTTTGAATTCGGATCCTTCTGGCTCCACCCATTCCCTCTAAGGTACTGCTTGCTCCTTTACTGGGATCCTTGCCCCTACCTCTCAACCCCACTTGGTCCCTTGACTCTGCAGCCTTCAGGCCTCCTCTAAATCTCTATACATGCCCAGCCCTTCCTCACATATTCCCCCAAACTGTTGCAGGAGTGTCAGCTTGTTCATTCCGACCACCCAGAACCGAAATAACCACACAGCACCACCAAACTCTGCACCTTCTGTACTAAACACAGCAGACATAAACTCCGAAGACGAAGAACTTGATCATTTTGTGTTCAGAGCCCATAGTATGCAGGAGGTGCCAATAAACACGGCACAGATGTGCTCGGTAGCCACTGTATTCATGTCCTCCTCTCCTCTCTAGTCTGAGATGAGAGTGCCCTGCTCACTCTGCCCTCCCCCCCAGCCTCAGGGCCTGGGCCCCCAAGCACAAAATCAATCCTGTTACACCTGACCTGCCATGTTTCACATGTGCCCAATAAGGAGCGACATCATGCTAATTTGCTGCCACCCCAGACTCTCACTCACGGCTGTCAGTCTTGTGAATGAATAAAGTCACTAGAAACAGAGGCACAGCAATGAGACCTGGTGGCTAGGAGAAAAGCAATGGTCTCTGGCTGCAGGGGGTTACAGTGGTGAAAGGACTGGGGGAGGGGCAGACAAAACACTGACTCCCTGGGAAGTGCCACTTCCACTTCCTGTTGGGAAGATGAAAGGTCCCACCCAGAGCTGATGTCTTTAGATAAGGCTGCAGGCTGCCTCATCAAACATACTCTTTAGGGCTCACAGCCAACCTCCAGTCCCTAGAGACACCCCGGAAAACCCTATTAGCTGGAGGACGCTTAAGCAGCAAGGATGCATGAGGGTGTGAGCTAATTCGGGCTGACAACCTTCCGAAGAATCCCCCACTGGGGCGCTGCCCTCCCGCTCCTTCCCAGAGAATAAATCACTCTGTCAGGTCTGATTTGGGCCTCGGGTGATGGGCTGTACAAAGCATCCCTGTGTTCTGGCTACAGAGGTCAAGGGCAGCCACAGTCCCAAGGCCAGTGCTAAAAAGCCTAGGGACTTCATGAGAGACAGGGCCAGGAGACCAATAGCTGTGGGTTCCTGGCATGCACCAAAGAAATTCCTGTTTTCTTCTGTGAAACTCCTGACCCAACCCTCAGCTGCGTATTCCTGTTCCCAGAAGACTTGGAATTTGGTGGGTAAGGATCATCAATGGCAGCAGGGAGCGCTGGTGGCGGTAGTTGTGGTAGTGCTGCAGCTGCAGCTGTGGATGCTACTGCTGGTGTTGGGTGACAGCTATAAGGGCTAATGGATAAGAGAGCTGCTACTGCTACCCGCCACTGCCACCACGATCAGCAAAGGCAGTATTAGAATTAACACCATCATCCCCTAAGTGACTTTTGTGCCAGGTACTGTCCCAGGTACTTAAGTGTGTAAGCACATTTAACCTCTGAAACCATTTCCACGGCTTAAGATGCCCAATTGGGGCCAGCCAGTGTGGTCCAGCTGAGCCTGGAACCTGGGTTGGCTGGATCCTGAGCCAGCAGTGCTCTTGGGTTCCCAGTCAACCTGTTTTCATTTCACTGACTTGGAAAAGGCTATCCTGAAGCCAAGTAAAGGCGCCCACGGCCCTGTGGCTTCCTGGGTAGGACTCCTTACTCTGCCAACATGCTACAGCACGGGGTGAGCACAGAGGCTCACGGGAACATGGACTGAAGCCATCGGCAGGATGCCAGGCAGGTGGCATTATTTAGACACAATAACTAAAAGCACAAGTACTGTTTGTTCAGAAAAGGCAGACCCAAAGCATCTTCCTGTCCCCCCATCCCCAGTGTCCCTAGGGGCGGCAAGGAAGAGATACAACTGGTGCACACCTCAGAACCAGACCAGGCCTAGAGGGAGGACTCACACACAGGTGTAAAGCGAGACAGGCTCCACCCAGGCCCACTACTCTGTAAGCACCCTCCCCATCTTGTGTCCACGTCATTACTACAGGGATCTGACAGCAATGACTTCATAGGGTGGGCACAGGGTAGAGTGAGCTCATGCACAGAGAGTGCTTACAGCACGGCCTGGCACACAGTCAGCTCCTATTAATACCAATTATTACTGCTCCCCTCCCCTGTGGAGCCAGACATTGCTGGCTGGTTTACCATCTGACTCTCTCCATTCCCCCTTCCTCTGGCTACTTCCTCCACAAAGGCTGAGGACTTAAATGAAATTTCCTACCTGCTTGGCAGAAGGGGAAGTCATGTGACATTGTTATGCCCAATAAGGTGCAAGTGGTGTCATCTAGAGGATTCTGGGAGTGCTCAAGTTGTCTAGACTTAAACACACTGGAGTTGATCCCTGTTTGTGCAGTCTGGAGCTGTAGCAGCAACCCTTGGCCATGAGGGAAAAGGCCCCCAGAAGCCAGGAGGCTCAAGCCCTGACCTGACACTGGCCCGGCATACCGTAGAAACTTTTTCTCCTAGTCTATATCAAAGAATGCAAGCCTGGCATCAATTAGCCAAGAACTGCAGCTAACAAATGGAAGGGTATTAGGACATTATAGAGAAACCTCAACAGGGACTGTGGCAGGGCAGACCCAGCTAGCAGCTGATGCTGACATTAATGCATGCAAGTTTGAGGGAAAGCAGAGCTTTCTCAGAGTTCAATGTTCCCTCCCCAAAACGGCTGCGAGCTGTATGTGGAAAATGGTGGTGGGACTGACAAGGAAATTACCTGCCACGCAGACATCACCACCTCAGCCAAGAGAGTCAGAAGACCAATGCTGGAAGGAATACACACAGACACCGTGGGTCCCAGGGATGGTGCCCTGATGAGGGGACATCACTTCTGGGACATTCTTCTAAGTAATAATATCGCCTCAATAGAGTCAAGAGAAAACAAACACACCTAAGTCCAAACACTGCAAAATACCAGAGCAGTGAGCTCCCTGAGTCACACAAGCCAAGAGGGCGTGCAGGAGCCTGGTAGACTGGAGGAGAGTAAGAGGGCATGATGGGCCGAGAGCTAGCTCAGTCAGGAAAGTGCCTGCTACCCTGGCATGAGGACCTGGTGCTCATGAAAAGAGCCAGGCGGCCAGGCGTGGTGGTGCACATGTAATCCCAGCTCTGGGGAAGCAGATGAACAGATTCCTGGGATCACTAGCCTAATCTGCAGGCTCTAGGTCCCAGTGTGAGGACCTGTCTCAAAAACACAAAAAACAAACAGCAGCAGCAACAACGAAAACCAAATCAGAGGTGGCTCAGCAGCTAAGAGCAAATACTGCGGTAGAGAGGACCCAAGTTTGGCTCCCAGCATTTACACGGGGCAGCTCCCAGCCACTGAACTCTGGTTCCAGAGGAACCCAACACCTCTGGCCTCCAAAGGTATCTGCACTCTCTCCTCCCTCTTCCTCCTTCTTCCTTCCCTCCCTCTCCTTCCCCTCTCAACCCCCCCCACACACAAAATTTTTCAAAAGTTAAAAACCCAAACAAAGCCAGGCAGTGGTGGGCACACGCCTTTAATCCCAGAAGTTGGGAGGCAGAGGCAAGAGGATCTCTGTGAGTTTAAGGTCAGCCTGATCAGCATTGTGAGAAGACAAAACCAAACAGCCCAAACAAACCAAAGTGAACAACAACTGAGGTCTAATACCTGCAAGAATATACTCTGACCCCAGAGACCGTCCCACTGACAAGCTCTGGGGACCTGGTAAAACTTTAGCAAGACGGAAAGCTCAGAGAAGAACCATTCAGTTCCCCCAGGTTCACCGCGGTCCCAAAGCTTGATTGCCAGTCTGTGCCAGCTGGTTACACTGAGCCAGAACCTTCCACCCTCCTATCGCCCACAGTTAGGGTCTCCCAGTCCTTTGAGGACCAGACACTGCTTCCCCAGCACCCTGCCACAAAGGCTGGCATCAGCATTCAGGAATGCCTCATTAGGAACCAAAAGAGCGTATGCCCCCAAACTGACCTCACCGCCTAAAATCCACCAAGAACATGAAAGAGTGCCCCAATTCTCCCCAATTTAACCTACGTAAACCTACACATCCAGATAAGTATTTACCATCCATACATAGGCGAATCACATGCGAGCACCTACGCTGCTTGCTGCTGCTGCCTTTGGGACCTAGAGAGCAGCAGCGCACACAGGGTGGTGGGCAGTGCACACAGGGTGGTGGGCAGCAGCGCACACAGGGTGGTGGGCAGCAGTGCACACAGGGTGGTGGGCAGCAGCGCACACAGGGTGGTGGGCAGTGCACACAGGGTGGTGGGCAGCAGTGCACACAGGGTGGTGGGCAGCAGTGCACACAGGGTGGTGGGCAGCAGTGCACACAGGGTGGTGGGCCTGTTCTGTCTCCCTATGTAGCAGCGTCACAAAAAAAAATTTCCTTTGTGTGAACTTAAAAAAAAACCCACAAGAGTGACGTTTACTTTCTATAAAATTTAAATTGAATTAAAATAGTATAGAACCAAGAGAAGCCTGTGTGTAACTGTGCTCACAAACAAGGCTCCGAGACACAGTGTTGCTGAGGGGGCTCCTGGAGCACCTGTACTGCCTGGATTGTTTTCTTAGACAGCTAAGTAAAATATAAGTGTGTGTGTGTGTGTGTACGTGCATGTGAGTGTGGTGGGTGTGTACACGTGTACGTGTGGTGAGTGTGTGTGAGTAAGTGTGGATACTAGCAGTGAATGACAGTACTCACCCCTAAGGGAAAATGGGGGATGGGGGTAATGATGGAGGCTGTTACCTCTTCTCTGATATTTTTGTATGTACATTTAAAAATAATAAAGACATTATGTGTATTACCTATAAAATTTAAACAAATAGCCACTGTACTTACTTCAGTATGCGCTGGACACCAGTGTGGCCTTTCAGGTCTCACGAGAGCCTAGGTCAAAGGAGATGCACCTATGAAAAGGGAAAAGAGAAGGTCATGTCCCTTGGCCAAGTGATGCAAAGCCTTCCTGCTGCAATAGCCACCTGTCAGATTGAACAAAAGCCAGCAAAGCCTGGCTCTGAGAATACACAGAAGCGGAACAGTTGCTGTCTTCGAAGAGTAGAAATTCTAGTGGGGGAGGAGGTGGCTGAACCAGCTCACAAGGCAAGACCAGGGCTGGCCGGTGTCAGACGCAAACTGAACAGAAGATGGGGGCAGGGCCGACAACTCATGCAGTGTGCTGAAGCCTCCACCAGGAAAGACCCAAACAGGTGAGATAGCAAACGACACCCTGGATACCCTGGAAAGGGCTTCCAGGCCATAAAGCAGCTGGTGCAAAGGCCCCGAGGCAGGTGAGGCTCTGGGCAGGGGCAGCCAGTGGGCCAGAGTGGTGGGTATCATGACAGTGAGGACAAGGGGTGGACTCAGAAGTGTAGGACACATGGGATCACTTCTTTCAGACCGTCATGTGCTGAGAAATGAAAGAACACAACTCTAGGGACGTGACTGTTTGGTATGGTTGCATTTATCTAAATGAAAATTTTACAAATTGTGCATGTAGAAAGGGTGTGTGTGCTCTTATGGAGTCACAGGGCAGCTTTTGGAAGTCGGTTCTCTCCTTCTACATTTATGGAGGTTCTTGGGGTAACGCAGGTGGTGAGGCTTGTGTGGCAAGCATTTTAAGAAGCAGTGAATCTGTTCATATTACAGGTGCCAGCACAGGCCGGGCCCTGAGTCAGGAGGAGATTAGAAGGGCACCCACAATGTCCACAGGGGATGAGTATGACAGACTTCAAAGGAACCCATCCATACAGAAACCAAAATAACTGTAAAACAAACCCAAATCTGTGCCTGTTTGCTTTTCCTTCATTTCTTGTGTGTGCCTGTGCAAGAGACAGGGAGCGAGAGACAGAAAAAGGGAGAGAGGGATGGAGGGAGAGGAGGGAGGAGAGGTGCATGTGGAGAGCCTGACTCTAGCTCAGGCTGCTGGGGGCAGAGCGCATGAGCAGGCTTGGCCACACCCACACATTTCGGTTACTACTTTAAATTTGAGGTCCAGTGGTGGATTCAGATTTAGAAACAGGTGAGTAAGCTAGGTGTGGTGGTACATTAAGGAGGCTTAGGGACAGGGACAGACACAAGTTCAAGGACCTCTGCAGAGCAAGGTCCGGCCTTGACTCGCACATGATCCAGACCTGGCCTAATGCTGAGGTCGCTGTACTGCTTTCTCTGGCCCTGGCCGGGAAGCCAGGTGGGCCGAGCAATAACAGTAGTCTAAGGGCAGATGGAGGAAATGCAGGCAAAGCGATGGCTTACTGACTCTGGCGAATGAGCTACGCAATCCCTCCCATCTGCTAGGGACCATCTCCTGACCCTCGGAGAAAAACAACACAGAGGACCAAGCACCCACTGACCCAAAGAGCCACGAGGGAGGAAGAGACAGCAACTTGACAACCTCACTGTGATTCCTGACGCCATTGGTAGCAGGCTGTCCCAGGCTGAGCCTGTACGTTCTCTTTTACATAAGCAGGGTGGCCTGAATCTCTGTTTATTCACACACACACACACACACACACACACACACACACACACTAGCTCCCAACTAACACAGAAGGTCAGAGGCCATTGCTGTTCTTGTCGATTCCCAGAACTCACTACCAGGCCATTTAGGGAAGCATAAAATAAAATTAGAAATGGCCGCTATACATAGAACTGGCAACTACAGGAAAACACACACTCGGAAGGACCCAGAAGCAGTCCCTCGGGCCCTTGCTTGTTCCTCAGAGGGCTATGAAGCCCTAACAACTTTGACTTTGAACATGCTCCAAAGGGTGGGAGGGAAGAAGAAACACCCAGGACACCTCCTTGATTACCACCAGATGATCAGGAAACCCCTGAATCAAGTGCTTGTAAAATTTTACTAGGCCCTTAAATTGCAATGGAAATTACTTTTCTGCTGCTCTTATTTTTTTTTTTCCTTCCTCTAAAGTAATACACGTTTGTTTGTTTGGTTGATTTTTTTGGAGACAGGGTATCTTTATATAACAGCAACTAGCTCTGTAGAACAGGCTGGCCTTGAACTCACAGAGATCCACTTGTCTCTGACTCCTGAATGCTGGGATTAAAGGTGTGCGCCACCACGAGCTCCCCTATCTCCAAAGACAGGCTAGCCTGGATTCAAGTACTCCAGGAAGGTAAAGGCACTAAGGGGTCCAGCTGTACCTGGCATTTGTGTGTGTGACAGGGTTTTTCTCTAATAGCCCTGGCTGTCCGAGATACCACAGAGATCCACCTGCCTCTGTCCAGAGTGCTGGGATTAAAGACCTGCATCACCACATCCCTGCATCTAGCTCTTTAAGGGCACTAGCAGTGACGCGTGCTGGCATTTTACTTCTGGGCTAGGAACCTGTGGATTGCAAGAAAGTGGAGGCCCATCTGCCTGGGGTCACCACACACACACACACACACACACACACACACACACACACACACACACACACAGCGTGGAGGGAAGGAAAGAGCAGCACCAGCGGCGACAGTGAAGGAGATCAGCAAGGCTGGTTCAGCCAGAGCCACTACACCTGAGCTTCCTGAGCCCCTGGGGAAGGAGGAGGGCCCTTGTAGGTGCCTCAGCAATCCTGTGTGACCATGGCTGTGGCCCATCAGTCACAGGCACTGCACTCACAGATCAAGCACCTCCCTTTCCACAGGTCTACACCAAGAACAGAGCTCCAGAAAAAGAAAGGTGGGGCGGCCATATCCAAGTAGGGACTCCCAGGTTGAAATCTTCCTCCTCTTGACCAGGGTCTGAGCAGGCCCATCAGAACTGGTCAGTCAGCGCTGGCCCTGGGTGTTCTGTTGCTGCACGAAGGGAGACAGGGACTGACCAGGGCTTATCTGCCAACCTGGGGCAGATTCTTAGGGGTAGCTGAGTGGTGATTGGTCAGGCCAGTTCTGGGATCTTTGTGTCCTTGAGCTGTTAGCTCCCTCTGAGATTTAAGACTGGGCAAATCTGTCCTCATGGTGACTTGTACATAAGGGAACACAAACCTTTCAAGACACCCTGCCGCTTCTCTCCATGGGAGGAGTCATCTCAGGGGTGGCACAGACCTCCGAGGCTGGGTTCTCAGGGGTCAGGTAAGGAACAGCCTCATCTAGTCTAACCTGTCCACTCAGTGGGCAAGGACACTGAGGTTCCAGGTGTGTAGTAACTTGTCTGGGGCCACTGAAGAGTCGACTACAGTCCCAGAGGGAGGACAGTCCCCAGAGAGACTGCAGAGGAAAGACCATGACAATAAGTGAAACCCCAGTCCCCACTGCACCAGCTCACAGTCGTACATCTGCTTCCTGGCTCACAAAATGGGCTTCAGGGCAGAGTCTGATGAAGATACAAAATTCCATGATCACTGAGCTGAACACCAATCTTCTGGGGGCTATTTGCAGGCTAGTGACCTTGGATTTGGTCCTCACTGGAAGCCCCTGCAGCAGGCACTGTTGTCATGGCTGGGCATGCTCCTGGCCACTTCATGGTCAAGAAACCATGGAGGGAAACCCCTGGAGCTGAAAGCCGAAATCAACTTTCCTCTTTTAAAGCTTGTTGTCTCAAGTATTATGGCACAGTATTGCAAAGCTAAAACCATCCTCTTTCAGCTCTGGTTTTCATTGCTGTTTGTTTGTTTGGAGACTTGGTCTCACCATGAAGCCCAGGCTGGCCCCAAATCCGAGAACCTCGTTCCTCAGCCTCCTGGGATGACGGGTGTGTGCTACTACACCTGGCCTGGGCAGACACTCAGTCTTAGCAGGAGTCTCTCCTCCACGCAGCCAGCTGTGTAAGGGGCTTCCTGGCATTCCAAGCCGAGTAAAGGAGAAGCACACCCCTGTGACCTTCCACCATGAGCTGCATTCTCCTTTCCAGACTGGCTGAGACCTTCCTATGGGGCATGGGAAACTCACCAACCAACGAAGTGCCTCAATGCTTGCCTCACTCAGAGGTGATTCCCGGCATATCCAGCCCCCAGCCCATCTTTGACCTCAATGCTGCCTCACTAAGAGGCGATTCCCGGCATATCCAGTCCCCAGCCCATCTTTGAAATCAAACCCAGAAAAAGATCTGTTCATTCAACTGTCTCTCCCCACATTCCAACAAAGAGCTGATATAGGAAGAAAGAATTCTGCCTTGGGAAAACCGAGGCCAGCAACAGTCGATGAGCTCATGCTGCAATTAATCACGTTTTCTCTTATGACCTACATTCTATTAATATCCAACACTAGTGATTTAGCATGTGCTCTCGGTGATGGATGTCATCCTCGGTAACCATGACTGGGTCACCAGCTTCCTCACCGTCTACACCCATGACTGGCCTGTCTCTGAGGGGATGGTGGGGTCCCAGGTCACAGAGTTGCAGGGGTCTGCTCTTCCTGCCTGGAGCCAGCCCAGGTAGGCTGCATTGCTCACATGCAGACCTCTGCAGAGGAGCTGCTTAGAGAAAACAACAGGGTGTGACCGGTTCACATGCAGCAGATTGGCCAAAATGTCAGAGTCTGATATCACCAACTGTGCAAGTGCTGGAGCTAGGGGACTCTCAGTCACTGTGGGTGGAAACAGTCAGAACAAACGCGTTGAAAAAGAAGGTTGGCAAATTGCTTTCTTTGCTTTTTTTTCTTTCTCAACAGGGTCCCACTATGCAGCCCATGGTGGCCTCCAACTTCCCATCTGCCAGCCCCTGCCTCAGGAATGCAGGGACTACAGGTGTGGGCCACATACCTAAGCTCTGCAACTTCGTGTAAAGACAAGCATTAGCTCCAGTGACACATTCATACTCCAGCTGACTTGTGTCCAGGGTGCCTGCAAATCCCCAACTGGGGGGGGGGGGTCAAACATGGATTTTGTGTTTTGCTCTGTATAAACCACTGTTTTCAACTCTTTTTTTAAAAAAATTTATTTTATTATTTATTATGTATACAATATTCTGTCTGTGTGTATGCCTGCAGGCCAGAAGAGGACACCAGACCCCATTACAGATGGTTGTGAGCCACCATGTGGTTGCTAGGAATTGAACTCAGGACCTTTGGAAGAGCAGGCAATGCTCTTAACCTCTGAGCCATCTCTCCAGCCCCTGTTTTCATCTCTTAACTGCAGATTCACCAAACCTTCAAACAGCCTGTGGAAGTGCCTCTAGCACCCCCCCCCCAACTTCTTCTTGTCCATTTTGTAAAACTGGGCTTGTGTAGCCCAAGATAGTCTTTGAACTCACTTTGTAACTAAGGATAATCTGACCTTCCTGCTTCTACCTCTGATGTAGGAGTGTCTTCTATCTATCTGTTGCTTTCATTGGTTAATTAATAAAGAAAACTGCTTGGCCTGATAGGTCAGAACAGAATGCTGGGAAGAAGGGAAGTGAGTCAGATGCCATAGCTCTCTTCTCCAAGATGGATGTAGGTTAGAATCTTCCCGGTAAGCCACCACCTCATGGTGCTACACACATGAATAGAAATGGGTTAATCAAGATGTGAGAGTTAGCCAGTAAGAGGCTAGAGCTAATGGGCCAGGCAGTGTTTAAATGAATACAATTTGTGTGTTGTTATTTCGGGTGTAAAGCTAGCTGTGCGGGAGCCGGGTGGGACAAAAAGCAGGCCTGCTCGCCTCATCACTACATACCTCTGACTGGTTGGTTGACTGTGTGTGTGTGTGTGTGTGTGTGTGTGTGTGTGTGTAAACTGGCTCTCTCCTACCACGTATGAGTCCCAGGGTTCACTAAGGTCAGTAAGCTTGCAGCAGGTGCCTTTACTGGTGCAATCTTGCAGGCACTAGGCTGGCCTCTGAGAAAATTTACAGGGTATTTTCTTGATTAATGATTGATGTGGGTGGGTCCATTATACAGGGGGCAGTGCCCACCCCTGGGTGGGTCATTCTGAATGATATAAGAAAGCAGGCTAAGCAAGCCATGAGAGCAAGTCAGCAGGTAGTGCCCCTCCATGGTCTCTGCATGAGTTCCTGTGTTCAGGTTCCTGCCCTGCCTGAGTTTCTTACCTGATTTGTGATTTACAAACTGTAAAATGAAATAAACTCTTTCCTCTGTAAGCTCCTCTGACCACAGTGTTTAATAACAGCAATAGAAGCCCCAACTAAAGTACCAGTTACAGAAATTAACTTTGCCCAAGATCTCACAGCAAATACGTACATAGGAGAGAGGAATCTGAACTCAGGGAATTCCAGTCCAAAACCACCACCAGTACAGCAGGAAGAGAACTTGCTCCTGACCCCAGGCCCTATATCTACAGGGTATCAATGGCCCAGAACGACCCAGGGCACAAGAGGAACAGAAAAACTATACAGAAGACAGCACAGGAATAGAGCTACATCTTAGGAAGAGAACAGGCTTGCTCCTGACCTAGTCCCTATCCCTACAGGGCATCAACGGCCCACAAGTGAACAGAATAACTAACTATACAAAAGATAGTTTCATAACCTTAGGCAGCCATGACTTCTCTTTTCCTTTGTTTACACATTTGGTTTATTTGAGACAGATCTCACTTATGAAGCCTAAGGTAGCCTGAACTCACTATGTAGCCCAGGTTATGACTTCTTAGCCAAGGATTCCTGGAAGTGTTTGATCCTTCATCTTTCTCAGCTTGGAATGTTGATGTGACAGCTGGATTTGAGGTGGTCCCTCTCTGGTAACCTTGGCTTCCTGGCAAAGGTGGGTACACCTTGTAGATATAGGCTTATAAGAGTCGACCTGCCAGCTTCTCCCTCCAATGTTGTCCTGTGAACCCTTGAAATGACAGCATCACCTATGTATGAAGAATCTCACAGCCAAATGCATAATACACCTGAAAGTCAAGTTCCAGCAGCTGTGGGCTGCTCCACCATACAGCCAGCAGCTGTGGGCTGTTCCATCACTCAGCCAGCAGCAGTGGGCTGTTCCACCACACAGCCAGCAGCTGTGGGCTGCTCCATCATACAGCCAGCAGTTGTGGGCTGCTCCACCACTCAGCCAGCAGCTGTGGGCTGCTCCACCATACAGCCAGCAGCTGTGGGCTGCTCCACCACTCAGCCAGTGGTTATTGAGAGTCACATGGCCTGGGAAGTGTCTTAAAGAGATACTCTGTAGAAATCAAAGTTTCCCATTAAGCAGAATTGATCAAACACACCTAGAAAGATGAGGTATGGCCTAAATTAATTCTCAGAAGACCTAAACTGAGTCTAGCTTCTTTCTTGGCCTTAAAGCACCTTGGAGTAAAGGTCACACTACGGCTAAGCCCAGTCTGCCCATACATCTGCATGTGCTCTGCTGGCCGGGAAATTCCGCAGAGCTCAGGGGATCCTTTCTCCTCCTGTCACTAGGCATTTGCTGGAAACGCTGAGAGTTAAGCCCCTTTCTGCAATGAAAACAGCTTGTCAGAATGGCTTCCACCAGTGGGTGCGTCTCCACAAAGCATTCCCTAGCCCCAGCTAATCGGTGAAAGTTAGGGCAGGTCAAGTTGCCAAAATAGGTCAGGCTTTGGTTTTTAATCCTCTTCTGCATCATACAGAAAAGGGGAGAATTTATCAGGGAAAGATCCAGTTAACCTTTGCGGCCCTTCATCTGGTAAGTGGGAATAGTGAGGGCTTTGGGAGGAATGTGTTTAAAACTGACTCTGTGACAACTGTTTGCAGCAGATCTGTCATCAGAAAGTAGATAATAAATGTGATAATTTATTCATGTTGCTGGTGACACAGTTGGACTTCTGCTAATCTCAGTCTTATCCACTGATCAGACACGGAGAACTCCATGGCTTGATTCTGGGCACTCGCAGGGGGGAAGCTGAAGGGGGGCTGGGGGGCAGTGTGAAGGTCCAGGGTAAAGAGCAGAAGCTGCAATGGCTCAGGTTCTGTGGAAGAAAACAGACGACAGACCTACTGCCAAGGCTGACTGCCCACCTGGCAACCATGCTTGCTTGCTTGCTTACTTCCTTCCTTCCTTTCTTTCAAGACTGCATTTCCCAGCCTCTCTTGCAGCCAGCAGTGGCCATAAGTGGAAGGGGGAAGCTGCTGGGAAGCTTTGAGGAAAATTCCTCCCCAGAAACAAAGCTGGATGGTCCTTCTGTGCCCACCCCCTCGCTCCATGACAGACGCATCAGCCTGACTGCAGCTCTCTAAGGATGACTGACAGTTCTGTGCCAGGGACAGAGAAGAAGGAGGATCCTTGACCAATGATCCTGCTTCTCCGGTGACCACCAGACAGCCATGCTGGCCCCAGGTGTGCCCTGTTATGGACATTTTACTCAAGAGAGAAACCACCCTCTGTGGAGCCATCTTTCTGATCTGCTACTGACAGTTTTTATTTTGTTTGAAATGGGTTCCTACTGGCTCGCCTGGAGTTCACTGAGCAGCCCAAGCTGGCCTCAGAGCTGTGGTGATCTTCCCGCCTCTGCCTCCCAAGTGCTGGGAGTATAGGCATGTGCCACCACACCTGGCTTTGACAAGCACCTGAAATGCACAATTTAGGCGACACTGCAGCCTTCCACACAAGATGAGCAGTCACAGGAACTTGGCGGCCGAGTGCCTATCATTTCAAGCATCCTCATGCTACACTCTTTCCACAACACCAAGGAGAAAGTGACACACATTCACCATAGTTCTGCTCAGAATATGGTTGCCATCACTTGCTTTAGGAGATGAGACAATAAATGAGCAACAGGAGAGATGTTGAGTCATTCATTAGACAACTCAAGCACTATCCTACAGCAGACACAGCAAGGAAAAGTGCCAGACGCAGCGAACAAAAGTACACGCACAGACAGGCCCTACAAAGCGCGCAGTCCCAGATAACGAGCAGAAAACACACAGGAAAACACATGCCTACATCAGTACGGGTGCTGAGAAGTACTATTCAGGAAAGCAGCACAAGTTTACACCTAGAACTACAGAAAAAGGAAGCTACATGAAAAGGACATCCACTAACAGAAAGGACGAAGCAACATTACCATTCACCCATACCATGAATGTTCAGCTATGGAAAGGAACAAGTCTGACTTTGCGGACAACAGAGATGAGCCTTGAAGACAAGGCTAAGTGAAAGAAGCCTGGATCGGATGACCACAGGTAATGTCTTTCTCAGTCACCGGATCAGCTGCATCTCAAGACTGGCTCCCTTCCCGCCTCCCTGACAAGGGAGGGCCTTCTAGGTTGGTATGGGCACAATCAGCTAAGGACAAACAGGACAAGTGTGGCAAGGAAAGAAGCAAGGTGTGACCCAAAAGGTCACCAGTCTTACTTCACTGACCAATATGTGTCTTCTGAGCGGAATACAAGACCCTGGGAGCAGAGGATGGAAAGTAGGGGGAGGGCATGGAGAGTCCCTGAGAACAGACTGGGCACCATAGCTGGAGACTGGAATGCTAACAGTGCCCCAGGGTGGCCCCAGGAGATGGCCCACTTACAGCACATTAAAGCCATGGCAGGGGGCTGGGCATGGTGCATGCATTTAATCCCAGCACTTGGAAGGCAGAGGCCGGTGGATCTCTGTGAGTTCATGGTCAGCCTGGTCTACAGTGTGAGTTCTAGGACAGCTAAGGAGACATAGAAATATTCTGTCTCAAAAGGAAAAAAAAAAAAAAGGTGGCGGGGCATCCATGGCCCACTTAGCCTAAATCTCTTGTCATCAATAGAGAGCGGGCCCTGGTAAGGATCAAAGCCAGTGCCACTGCTCCCACCTGTGGGCTCCTGCACCTGGGGACACTGCCAGGTCCCCTAGAAGCAGGCGTGGGACATGGAAGAGATGAACTAGCCACATATCACACGTGTGTTCACCCCTTCCTCAGCAATCAGAGTACGGATGTGCCCTCGTTTGTTCAGTTGAGGAGTGAGCATCTGCGTTATTTCTGGGGTCTATTTGGCCACTGTGACAATGCTGTGCTAAACACCCCTTTGTAACAGGGCTAGTTCTTGGGTGTCACCTCGGGACTGGCAGTGCTGGGTCAGAGACTGTTAGGCTATGAACTGATTTCCAAGTCAAGCTGAGTGCCCCCCTTTTTACCTCTTTGAGAGGACAGCTAACACAGGGGTTGGCTGGTAGGGGCTCAGAGTGGCAGGGGACAGGGCGAGGAGCCGACGGACCATTCACTGTACACTTCTCTGGCGCTTTCTCAATGTGTTTCCGCATGCATACTCTGCTCATTCAAAGCAGCAAGTAAGAAACCCTCCCCTGCTGTCTTCTAAAAGGTCACAGTGATTCACACATCCCCCAGGAAGCAGCGAGAAGACTCACTCAGCTCATTCATGCCCTATATATTTCTCCTTCAAGGCTGTGTGTGTGTATATATATTTCTCCTTTTCCCCTCTTTTCCTTTTGAAGCTGGAATGAGCTGAGACACACGTCACACTTCATCATCTTGAGATCTGCTGTCCCCCTAGTCTCTAGTCAGTAGGGAGGCACAAGGTGAACTTCCAGAGATGCAGATCTGACAAGCAAGCATCCTGGCCAGTGCATCTGAGGCCAGGGCTGGGGTCCGGTTTTCAGGGCCTGTGGTCTCTGGTAGCAGAAAGAGACAAGGGCTCACACTTTCTCCTCATAGCCTATTTTCAACTAACACAAGCTGAGCTGTCCTAACTAACTGGGTGACACAGGGACCCCTAGAAGTCTGAAGCCCTTCTGAGAGGGTGAGGGAGGTAGTGGCGGCAACACTGGCGGTGGTGGCAGCAGCTGTCACCCACAGGATCTGCACACTCAGAACAAGGCCAGAAGAACCAGAGAGAAAGGGACAAAGCCCGAGGAAAATCACCTCATACAAACAAGATGGCCTTCTCACACACTTCCTACAGTCTGTGGCTCCTCCAGGGATGGCCCAGAGCCAAATCCCAGCCAGCTAGAGCTGAGTCCCTCGGAAAGCTAACAGATTTGAACTCTGCTATGGTGGTTGAAACTTCGTTGAGGAGGGAAAAGTCACCCCAGAGAAGACAAAGCACGGGAGAGCGTGAGAGAACCCCCTTGTGTATCACCAGCATGAATCAGATGGGTTCTGCCATCCACTCCACACGGCCATCCGAGCTGGGCTCGGATGCCTTTCTATGCAGCCTGGCTGTGAGGTCCCAGCTCTTGCTGTGGAGGCTCTGTCTGCAGGGGATGAATGCTCTTGCCCTCAATCCTTCTAGATTCACCCTAGAGTTTAGACTACAGCAGCCTGGGGTGGGAGTGGGGTATCTGATTGCTCACCAGCAGGGATCAGTTAATAAATAATATAGATGGAGAGCAGACTTGTCCATCCTTTGGTAATTAGCAAGTTCCTTGTTGCCACTGGCTTCAAAATATATCCAAATCCATTTCCTGTCTCCTCTTTCCATGCCCAAGCTGCTACCACCATTACTCACTTAGACACATCATCAGAGGCCCTTCTGGTCTCAGGTCGCGTCTGTTTTCCTGGATCCCACTCAGTGACAGCCAGATAGATCGGATCAGACAGCGGCCATATCAGGTAGCTTCCTCACTTAACAGCCCTCAACACCTCAGCTGTGCACAACTGTGCCTATTGTCTCCGCTTCTTAGGGTTGAGGTGGGGGACTTCTCTGACCTCGTGCTGCCCTCCTGTAACCAGCACCGCGGCCACACTATGCCAGTCGCTGTCTCAGGGCCTTTGTGCACACAGGGTTTCCCTGTGCGTGTGCCCTCGTCAAGGGGGTGGACTTCCTCAGTGTCCCCACTCAGGCTGCCTCTGCTTCGCCCTATTTCTATTCCTCATGGAGCATTTACTGCCGTTGCAGCCTTCCTTTGTCCTGCTGGAGTGAATGTGAATTCTATGGTTTCTGTTTACAATGGTACCTGGGGCTCTGCAGGGCACCCACAGACACTCAGGACATATGTCAAGTGAATGCTCTCATGGCTCTTAGGAGGACCATGCCACAGAACTGCGCGGTTGGCTCAGCAGTGTCGAGTGAGTACTGCACTTCCGCAGGACCCAAGTTTGAGTCCCCAGCACCCAGGTCACGTGACCCACAACTACCTGTAAGTTCGGGTCCAGGAATCTGATATTTCATGTGCACATACCCACCACTCATGTATACACACACGTAATTAAACAAACAACGCACAAAAAGGCTAAGCTAGGCCACATAGAATGTGCAAATCATACTGAGTAGAAAATAAGCAAACTGCAAATATTTTAATGCACAGAAATCGTGAAACCCTCTACCCATGATTCCTTAGTACACAACTGCCCTTAACAAGTCACCCAGACAAAGTGGAGACTGGCCAGCCGGCTGGACACAGCCAGGTATGACAGCTTCTCGGGCTAATGGGAAGGGTCCAGCACAAGATGGCAACCTGTGCCATCTTACAAGCTGATTATGCAAAGGCATTGTGGGTAAATAGAGGTCTCCAGGGGTTTCTTGCCCCATCCCAAGCAGATAAAACTGTGGGCCTTCCATCAGCCTGCTCTTTACAATCCATGTGGGGAGGGACAGGCTCTGGGCCCCAGTTCACCCCTGTATTCCAGCCCAGCTTGTTCACATCGGTCCACCACATGCTAAGCAACTGTGAGAGGCCAGACACTGATCTAGAGCAAAACACACAGGTCCACCCTGTCGAAACTCACATTCTTGGGGGATGGTGTGAAAAAGCCAGTGCATAACGTCAGGCAACATTAGCACCCTGGGAAGGAAAAGAAAGCCTGCACAGAAAATGACAGGGAGACTCATTTAGACAGTGTTAAGACAGGCATTTCCAAAACAGTGTCTCAATCTTTTAAGCAGAACTTCAAATAAAAGAATTCAATCACACACACACACACACAATCTACACAAACATACTCTGACTTTTTTTTGGGGGGGGGGGGGGGTCCTGGAGATGGAATGCTGGGCCTCTCACATGCCAGTCAAGTGCTCCACCACTGAGCCACACCCCAGCCCCTCACTGGGGGGGATTCTAGGCAGGGGCCCTACCACTGAGCCACACCCCAGCCCCTCACTGGGGGATTCTAGGCAGGGGCTCTACCACTGAGCCACACCCCCAGCCCCTCACTGAAGGATTCTAGGCAGGGGCTCTACCACTGAGCCACACCCCAGCCCCTCACTGGGGGATTCTAGGCAGGGGCTCTACCACTGAGCCACACCCCCAGCCCCTCACTGAAGGATTCTAGGCAGGGGCTCTACCACTGAGCCACACCCCAGCCCCTCACTGGGGGATTCTAGGCAGGGGCTCTACCACTGAGCCACACCCCCAGCCCCTCACTGGGGGATTCTAGGCAGGGGCTCTACCACTGAGCCACACCCCCAGCCCCTCACTGGGGGATTCTAGGCAAGCAGTCTACAACAACTGAGCCACACGCCAGTCATCCATACATTCAGAACATTCCAAGATAGAATGGAACTAGCAAAACCTTACTCTCCTTCCATTTTTCCCCTTTCTTGGGTCAAAGTGTTGTTGTTGTTGTTGTTGTTATTATTATTGAAACAGAATAGTGGTGCATGTTTGTAATTCCAGCACTTGTAAAGTAAAGGACTAAAGATCATAGCAAGTTCAAGGCCAGCCTGGGGTCTATAGTAAGTTCTAGACCAGAGCTACCTAAGGAGACCCAATCTAAAACAAACCACCACCACCCAAAAAAACAAAAAAAAGGAAAACAAAAACAAACAAAGGAATCCACCTCTGTGACTGTGGTGGCACACAAGGGCAAATCTGGGATAACCACACCCACCTAGGAGGTTCCTGTCACAACCCCTGTCTTCTTTCTCGACCACACTGAAAACCCAGACTCTGTGGCTTCGATCCCCACCCTTCTGCTCCCGGTAGTGTCAGCCCATAGTGTGGGAGGCCTTGTCAGGGGAGAAGACAATGTCGTCTTCCCAGAAGGCAAGCCCTCCACTTGCTTTCTGAGGCAGATAGCAGTCCCTAGCCACAGACAGGCTAGAGCTAGCGCAGGCCTCATTGTTCAGTGCCCTTCCCAACTGAGGACCTAGAACGGTGTCTCGCTTTTCATTTTCATTCTTGTGGCTTACACACCCACAGAAGGCCACCAATCAGGCCCTCATCCCATCTTCATAGCTGCATAGTGTGCCACGACACAGGCTTGCCTCACCCACTCATCCTGCATCCTACCACACAGAAGGTTTTCTAGAAAAAGATTTTACTATGTGTGTGTGTGTGTGTTTCATGCATGCTGGTGAATGCAGAGGCCAGAAGGCCAGAAGAGAGCACCAGATCCCCTCAGGTTGGAGTTACAGGTGGTTGTAGGCTGCCTGGCACGGGTGCTGGGTCTTGCGAGTGTTCATAACCGTGCTCTAATTAAATAGATGATGGCCTTGAGCCAGGTGTGGTGGTGCACACCTTTCATTTCAGCATGTGGAGGCAGTGAGTCTGAGACCAGAACAACCAGGGCTACTTAGTGAGACCCTATTGCAAAAGAGCAAATAAATAAATAACCCTGAACACAACCATTTCCCACACTTCGGGACATTTGCATATATGCAGAAATCTTCCAGAGTATACCGCTGGGCCCAAAGAGGCAACATATACCAAGCCAGGCAGACAGAGCATCCGGTCCCTCCTACCGACAACAGACAAGATCCACAGTGCCTGCTCTCAGGACTTCTGCTCTTGCCTCCCTGGGGAGGGAAAAATATTTTCTCATCATGATTTTAAATATGTTTATCTCACGCTCGGCATGGAAGGTCTCTGTGAGTGTGTGAGGGGCTTTCCTATTTTCACAGACACTGGGTGGGCAGACATACCCCCAGATGGTTTGCTCACGGCAGTGCTTCTACCCCTCTCTCTTTTTTGCTGTCTAGCCTCAGAATTAAAAAAAAAAAAAAAAAAAAAAAAAGGCCTAAGGCTGGACTGGACTTCCTGCCCTCAATCTGCATGGCATGCCTTGACTTGCCCCATCTATGTCCTATATTGATGGTTGTGTAAGCATTGCCCATGCATGTCTGGGCCTCCCAGCTCTTCCAACTGACTCTGTACCACTCCAGGGCCTTTGGTTGTGCTGTCTTCCACCCCGAAATTACCCTTGGTACCACTCGTCCCCCTAGACGGGACCTCAGCCTTAGTACCACCTTCCTAACTAGTTTATGTCTTCTTGGTAGCAGGCTGACTCTAGGACTATCTGTTTCTGAGAGATCTGAGTCCTCCACTACCGATGCCTGGCACAGAGACAGGTAGCTAGGCAGTTTGCAGAGTGACTGAGACAAGCATTAAGGAAGAGGCAGGTGGCCCTAAGGCACAGCACGAATACCAGACTGCCTTCTTTTAGCTAGCTCTGTTCTCTTCAGCCCACCTGTCTCCTCCTTCTGCAACTGTCCCTGAGACTAGTGGGTTTGTACTTCCTCTGGATGCCCACAGGACCTATGCGACCCATACCTCCATCCCAGCCCTCAGCTCTCTGCGTCACCACTGTACATGGAAAGGTGTGCCGTCCCTGGGTGTGGAGGACAAGCTCTGAGAGACCCTGTTCTGGGGCTGCCCTGCCCACTGCCTTGTCCCTAGCACCCATCGCACGGCTTAGGCTGGACCCAGAGCAGTGGTCAATAAAGTTTTCAGAAATAAATGAAGGCCACAAAGACTTTTCCAGAAGAGGAAAACCCAGTAAACAACTCATTGTCAATGAACCACTGAGCCATCCACACCCTCCACACACAAGGCACAGTGTATAGCGAGATGAAATGTGTTTGGGGCTTGAGGAAGTGAACACTGCTGTAGGGGAAAGGGGAAAGAGGACATTTCCTGTGACCTATGCAGGAAGAGCAACAGCTGGCATGGGGACAGGGAAGGGAGGGTGGTCCTTTAAATAGAAGAGTTGCTGTCATATTTGATGTTGGCTTGAGTGCCCAACCCTTGACTCCTATGGGACAGGCCAGCTTGAACTGAAGATAGTCACTCAGAAATGATGTGTGACCACGGTCTTTCCAGAGCTCTCTGTGTCCGCAGGCCAGAACTGGGGCCACATTTATTACTTCTGATTCTGTCCATGTTTCAGCTGGGGGCACAGAGGTGTAGCCAAGGTCTACTCAGCCAGTGGCTCACAGGGCTGGAAGAGCGATCTGGGCTGCCGCTGCTGTGCTGTGCCTCCTATTGTGGCCTCACTTTGGGCCCACAGGCTTCTGCTGAGGTTTAGTTCCCCATTATGATGGCCATTCTTGGTTGTCAACATGACTACATCTAGAATGAACTAAAACCAAATGACTGGGCACACCAATGAGGGATTCTTTTCTTAACTAAAACATCTGAAGTGAGAAGACCCACTTCTAACTCAGGTCTCTGAGGTGGGACGATCCACCTTTAATCTGGAACACACCTTCTGGGGGCAGCATATGTAAAAGACACAGAAGAAGGAAGTTTGCTGTCTTTGCCTGCTAGCTCCCGTTCTCGCTGGCAAGTCCAGCCCTTCCCCGGCATTCGAACCTACTTTGGAATTCCAACTGAGACATCCAGCCTTATGGGCCGAACAACTACTGGATTCTGTCAACTCTGCTCTTGTAGAGAACCCTCATTAACACACCCACACACCTGGCAATGATGTCGCTTACATTAGTCTACACTATGAGCAGCTAATGAGATGGGGAGACAGGCTGAGGAGAGGTGAGCAGCGGGCTCAGGATCTCAGGAAGAGACGGTTTTAAGGACAGAAACTCAGGACGGCAGAAACATTAGAAACAGAAGCATGGCTGATGAGGACTGTGGGAAGAAAAATGTGTTGTGGAGAGGAGACAGCCAGCAAACGCTGTTAGAGGGGTGAAGTATCTGGAAGAACAACCCCCACAAATCTGGTGTGGTCCTCTGGGAAGACAAGCTTCTGCATCTAGGGACGGGGACAAGAACAGGAAGGAGACTGTACCCTGCCGTCAGATGCTGTATCCTGAAGTCTCAGTGAAGAGTCAAGCATACAACAGTCCCACAAAATCACACCACCTGGTAATGTCGCCATTTGATATCGTGTCTATGCTCACACAATGATGAAATCACCTAAGAACACTTTTATCAGTTTCAGAGTGTGTGTGTGTGTGTGTGGGGGGGGGTTGGTCTTCCAGATACTTCACTTGCCTAACCGTGTTTGCTGGCTGTCTCCTCTCCACAAGACATTTGACTCCCCACAGTCCCCGTCAGCCAAGCCTCTCTTTCCAGTGTCAGCTGCACATACCTGCCGAGAATCTACCGGTGAGGGGTCGGAGAGCAAAACCTCGGGAGGAAGGCACTTGCCTAGCATACACAAGGCCCTGGGTTCGTTTCCCAGCACCGCAGAAAGTACAAGAAAACATAAAAATTCTCTCTCTCTCTCTCTCTCTCTCTCTCTCTCTCTCTATATATATATATATATATGTATATATATATGTATGTATATATATATATACATACACACACATACACACACACACATATAGACTTTAATTATCAATGCTTGAAAACCCTAGCTACTCAACAAATGGGGAGAATCACTGCTCTGGTCCATATAGAAATGCACATTTATACAGCAAGCTGGTATGCAACCTGGAGCCAACCAAAAACACATGACGGCTGGATCTTGACCGTGGAGGCTCTACTACTGACCAGACGCAAGTCTTAGCCAAATGACAGACACTCTCGAAGACTAGGAGAAAAGACAGCAATGAGACTGCACTGGCCGCAGGTGCCAGCTGAGGACAGAATCCCTGCTGGCCTCGGGATGGCTGTGTGGAGCTAACAGAACGATGCCAGTGAGCCTGACAACAGCAGCCAGCAGTCACTCCTCAAAGATGCACCATGCCCCTCATCTTGTACCCTGCTGAGTGGGAATCTCTTGAAGGTGTTCTATGGAAAAGTTCTGCCTACTGTGAGTTAGACAGTCCAAAGGTGGCTATGGACTGGCAAGATGGCATAGCAATTCAGGGTGCTTGTTACCTAAGCCTGGTGACCTGAGTTTGACCTTCAGAATCCACATAAAGGCAGAAGGAGAGAACTGACTCCACGAGGTTGTCCTCTGGTTTCCACAAGCATCCCATGGACACATGCACATTCATGTTACACATGCACACCCGGGGAGAGAGGATAAAAATTATAAAGAAAAACGAAACCAGAAGGTAGCCAGGTGTAGTGGCTCACACCTGAAATGCCAGCACTTAGGAGGGATTAATACAGGTTTGAAGCCAGACTGTTTCTGAGACAGAGTGAGGTACTGTCTCAGAAGAATAGAAATAGGGGCTGGAGGAATGGCTCAGAGGTTAGGAGCACTTGTTCTTCCAGAGCACCGAGTTCCCAGCACCCACATCGCTCACAACCATTTGTAACCCCAGCCAAAAGCTCATAAAGGCAGCTGTTTATATTATGTGACTATGAGTGACAAGATGGGGTGATCACCCCAATCCAAAACTGCTCCCAACCCAAAAGAGTGCTGGTAAGACGTAAGTGCAAATCCAATGCCTGACGTGAAGTTGCAGTCAAAACTGGTGTGCTCAGAATGTCACATAAAACAACTTCCAGGTTTTGTGGATCAAGAGAGACTTCAAACACAAGTGAATTTGGGGTTTACACTTGGGTCCTACTCCCAAGATAGCTCATACCTATGCAAATATTCTAAAATCGGCAATGCTTCTGGTCTCAAGTATTTTGGATTAAAGATCCTTGACCTTGGGACCTGAGGAAATGGCTCAGCTCTTACCTAGCAAGCTCAAGTATCTGTATACAACATTGCTCCCATAAAAGAAAAAAATAACATTTTTTAAAAGGTTCTTTAACCTTTGTGATCACTTCAGTTATCCCCTGTCCAAGTTAAAGCAAGGCTTGTTTTGAAGAAGAGTTGGACAATTCACCAAGGACACTTGGTCTCCACCTTTACGGAGTTGATATTACAGAGGTGGGACTCTGACTATGCAGGTTTCACAGCTCAGAAGAGGGGTGGGCTACAGGGGCAGGAGTGGGAGGGGAGATCTGGAGGAGGGCTTGGTGTCAGCCTAGGCAGAAGGGCTAAGGGAATAGGAGCACATGGGCAAAAGAGAGTGGCCCAAGAACAGAAGGCAAAGGTCATGCATCGGACAGCAGAGGGTAAGGGGCTGGCGGGCAGGGTGCAGAGAGACCTACAGGATCAGACCAGGAGTGGGCAACAGGCAGAGGTCATACATCAGACAGCAGAGGGCCGGGAGGTCAGTGGGTAGGGCGCAGAGAGTGGGCAATAGGCAGAGGTCACAGCAAACTAAGCTTGGTGGGCCACGTTGCAGAGATGCTCTGCCCCCAAGAGACGGCTTCTGGAATCTGGGAAATGAGCGGGACCCTCCCAGGCTTGGGCAGACCCAGCCATGAAACAAGCTGTAGCGTAACTGCAATCAAGAAGCGTGACCCAACCACTGTCCTTAAGAGTAATGTGTACATGATCCCAGTTCATGGGACCTATGAAGAAGACGGAGTAGGCCAGCCTACAAGAGAAGCCAGGGACAATGACCTCACTCTAGAGCATTCATTTCAGCAGAGCCTGTCACTAGAACCTACTCCTTGGCCCTGGATAGTCCGAGAGACACCTTCCATTCCTTGGGTTATTCTCAGTGCCAGCTAAGAATAACTCTCAGGGAGGCAGGTATGCGGGATACAGCTGAGCAGCTTGTGGATGGCCAGGGTCCCCACCAGTTCCAGGAAAGGCAGGGCGGGTGACAGAGTGATTAACATACACAGGTGGGAGGAGTACCCTGGGAGCCACGTTCAAGGTCTGATCCCAGTGCATTTGGTGGATGCCCATAGCATGGAGCGCTTAGGATGGGAGTAACTGCTCTATTAATAAATCCACCCTTCCGGTCACTGTGATTATTTCTAGAATAGTCATATGACCTAGGCTATCTAGCCAATCAGAGAGGACCTCGGAAGCTTCACATCATGGTTAAGAGACAATTAACCTTCTCTTTCTCTTAGGACAGGGACAGGACCATACAACTCCAACTGTTGCTGGTAGCTTGGCCTCCAGCCTCCAGCCTCCAGCCTCCAGCCTCCAGGGAGGCCAAGAAGGAAGGTGATGCTGAAATCAGAGGAACCAATGAAAGGACAGAAACGAAGTAGAGCACTGGGTACAGTCCTGCCCTCCTGGCCAACCAGTGCAGACAATGGCTCCGCCTCTGGGGTTTCTGGTAGGGTGAGTCCATTCCCATTTCCACCTAGGTTTGTGCCAGGCCAGGTTGCTATTTGTTACCTGCAACCAAGGAACTCCCTGATCCACAGTCGTTTCTCGGGCCCGGTTTTAGTTCCCTGAGCCACACCAGCATCCTCTGGTGAAATCCCGCCTTTTGCCTGAATGGCTGCCGTGGAGAAATCTGGCTACAACTAAGCTTATCCCCTGCTGCAGTTTCCCCAGCTGTAAAACAGGGAAATTATAAACACTTGATCAAGTTGTTAAAAGAGTTAAAAAGTATTTAAAGATGCCCGAGCACTTGAGCTCAGTCATATGTGTGCCACACAATATTTCAGCATAGATGACGGTAGGCCTGTGAGATATGCCTCCTGAAACAGCACAGCTGTCTGGTGTGAGGGCACTGGGTGGTGTTGGTTAGCACAGCGGGATTACTCTACAACACCGAGAGGGAGCTGAACGGCCTCGGTCCCAGGAGCAAGGAGCCACAGCCCTCCCTCATCTTGGTGGCAGTCCCTTTGTTCAGGTCAGAGAGTCCTTTCTTCTCTGTGGCCAAGAACAGCTAGCCCAGTTTCCGCCAGAAGGGTGACAGATCAGCCTTGGTGGGGGGTCGGAATGAAAAGACTGCCATTGGTTTCTCCAGGAGCTGGGTGGTAGAGGAAACTCCCATGAGCTCATGTCTCCATCAGACACAAGCTGGACTCTAGCGTTTCCAAGCACAGGCTGAGGCTTGCTGGCACCATCCTGAGAGGAGACAAAGGAGAGCACGCTGGGATGGGAGAGAAACTGTGACATGGCAGGTTCTACAACCAGCTCTGGCGGGAGGAGGCTGGAAGGCTGGATTCTAGCCACATCCGCCCTCCAAGTGGTTACAAGGCAGCAGGAAAAAGGGACCCAGCCACGTCTGTATTTACAGCTGGGAACTGGCACCAGCATGGGAAACTCGCAAATAAACTCAGTCAGGAAGTGAGAGGTGGAAGATGCTTCCATGGCAACGCCCATCTGGAGATCCCTGGCCGCAGCTGGAAGCGTTAGAGGAGAGGCTTATCTAGAGATGGACGTAGCATTCCTATTTTTCTGTTTGCACCCAGACTTTGATACTTATGCTTCACTTCCTTGGGGAGCCTCTGGGAACCTCTTGTTCTACAGCCCCAAAGCCCAACTCATCTACCGAACAGTTGTCCAGATGGCTGCATGCTTCTGGTATTTTCCTCTAGACTCGTGGGCTCCAAAGAGGAACTGTCTGCCTGGAAGAAGTGCCCGGCTGAGGAGGAACTGTCTTGTTCTCGAACTACTGTTATTCATAACTTCAACTAATCATAAATGCACGGCAGGGAAGAGAACCCTTGCTGCCTCATGGAGGCCACTGCCTTGTCATTTTCAAAACGATATTCTTTTATCAACAGGGCAGGCAGGAAGAATGGAAACTACACCACAGAATGAGGCTGAATCCTTACCTTATACCAGACATAAACTGTAACTCGAAATGCATCAAAGATCCCAGTGTGGGAGCTAAAACCACAGAACCCTTACAAGACATGAAGAAAGGCTTCATGGCTCTGAATGGGGCAGTGATTCCCCAGTTACAACCCCAAAAGCACAGATAGCAACGATAACAATAACAATAACCAAAACAGAACCAACGCCTGTTAGGTACTAAAAGACACTATTCAACAGTACAGCCGCCTATGAGATGAGACAAAAAGATATTTACAAATCATCTGTTTGGGTTAGGGCCAGCGAAAGGGCTCAGTGGGTAAAGGTTTTTGCTACTTAAACCTGGCAACCTGGGTTCAATCCTCAGAACTCACATAAAAGTGGAAAATAAGAACCAACTCCACAAAACTGTCCTCTGACCTCCACCCAAACTGTTTTATTTATAAAAAATAAAATAGAATAAAACTTTAAAAAGAGGATAATTCTCAAAATATATAAAATATTTATAAAACTCAACAGCAAAAATAAGCAAACCAACTAAAATATAGACAAAGAACTTGAGTAATCATTCCTACAAAGAATAAACACCAAAACTACGATTCTCAATGATTCTCAGTTTCTCACTTGGAAAAATGCAAATCAAATGGGAAGTTCCCACATAATTATTAAGATGGCTATAACTGCCGGTCAGGGTGGCGCACACTTTAATCCTAGCACTGAGGAGGAGCAGATCTTGGGTGACTTCAGGGCCAGCCTGGTCTACGAAGTTAGACACTAAGGCTGTGGAATAATGCTCCTGTATCTCTGTTAGGATTTCCTGCCTGGCTTTACTCTGCTAAGCCACTGGCCAAAACAGCTTTATTCATCAACCAATAATAGCAACATATACACAGAAGGACACTCCACAACACACCATCTCAACAAACACACAAACAAACAAACACAGTTACAATCACAAAACAGAAAATAAGTCTGAAGAAAGAACTGGAGAGGCTAATGCCCTGCATACTGCTGACATGGGTGCCAACGGGTGGCGGCTGTGAAGGCAGGATGGCACTACCCCACAAGATTGCCTGGAGAATTAACCCAATCCAGCAATCCCACTTCTGCTCACATCACCCCAAAGACATAAAAGTGGAGGACTGGATGTGGGGGCACTTGAGGAGTGGAGGCAGGAGGATCAAGGGCATCTTTGCTACACAGAGAATCTGGGGTCATCCCACCTCAAAACCTCAAAGCCAAACAAAAAGAACCCAGTGGAAAGGCAGAGCGCACTCATGCTGGAATCTGCTACAGCCAAGGGCGGCGTCCGTCGGCAGATGAACGGGGTATGAATCAGACTAGAAAGAAAGGAAACTGCCTCCTGCCACAGCATGGATGACCCCTGATGACAATACCATATCAAGTACACTAGGGACAAAGGGGCAGGTAATATACCCGGGCACTCAGTACAAGTACATAGCACGCTCAGCTTCACACTGACAAGAGGGAAGAAGAGCAATGGCTGGAAGCCTGAGGAACTACTGTTTGCTGGGAACCGAGTTTAGCCTGGCAAGAAGGAAATTATTCTTTAGGCGGATGTGGTGAAAGCTGGGCAACAATATGAATATACTTACTGTGACTGGCTACAAGTTTAAAATAGTTAAAATAATCAGTTGAAACAATTATATTTATTTATTTGTCAGGTAATATAACTGGATATAATACCAGAAAATTACATTCTTGAGTAGTAGGCTACTATACAATTTATACATATTTAAGGGGAACATCTTTGCATAAATACACACATATATACATGTATAAAATATACACACATGCATACACACAAATATATGTTGTGGAATAATCATGACAAACTAAATCTAAAGTGGCAAAATTGATGCTATTTTATCACAATAAAAATTAAAGGATTAAACAGCAATCTCATGTGAGGTACATCTTACCACAAAAAAGAAAAAGATCTGGAGCTCTGCCATGTCGAGACAAAGATGGCAGAGAGCACGGACATCCAGAACCAGGACAGATGCCAAGGGGCGATCTCTCACTTAAGGAACTCCTGAGTGACGATTTTAGCTGCCTGATGAGAGACAGTGCAGAAATAGTCTCTGGGGGACACTAGGTAGGAAACGGAATTGTATTCAGCGAGACTGTCACTCAAGCGCCACAAGTGCCAGAGCACACCTGCTTTCTTACCTTTGTGTGCACGAGTGCACATGTGTGTGGGTGTGATGGGAATGCAGGCCTGATGACAACTTTGCATGACATCCTCATCCACTGCCCACCTTAGTTTTACAAAGAGGTCTCTTATTAGAACCTAGAGCTAGCCGAGTTGGCTGGTCTAGTTAGCCAGGGACTCCAGGGATGTCACTGTGGAATTGACATGGGGCGTCTTCATGTGTGACAAGTACTTCACCAGCCCAGCTCCTACCCTATTTCTTGTCTTCATGCCTCTAACAAACTTCACTGAGGTTGAGGCAAGAGGATCAAGCAGAGTTTCAGGCCAGTCTGGGCAAAAGAGTGAGACTTCAAAACAAGCAAAAAGAAAAAACTTCAAAACAAGCAAAAAGAAAAAGAGAAAGAAAGAAAAAAAAAAAAAAAAGCAAAAAGGTCCATCGAGATGCACACCCGCAATCCCAACACTCAATTGGGAGGCAGAGGCAGAAAGATCAGAAGTCCGAGGTTGCCTTCAGTTACGCCAAGTCTGAGGTCAGCAAGCATGCATACTCGGGTGCACTCGCATGTACACAAAGGAACACACATAGACACAACAGGTGCACACATATGCATTCCTTTTATGCATCTCAAGAGATCTTGGAAAAGAAATGTTCAAAGAAGAATATCTATGAAAGTACTCACAACCTCCCACCAAAGAAAACCACCGAGAAGACTACAGTTCATTTCCTTCCAGTATTTTCCCGAGCAGAGGCTGTATACGAGGAAGCAGGTGACACATCCTCTTATTTTTCATCAAGCGAAAAATAGTGTTTGTTTCTACATAGTGGGGGAGACTGTGAACTTAATGCCAGCCTCAAATACATGATAAAAACATGTTTAAAAAAATAAAAATTATATGTTTCTGTGTTTAAATATTAAACCTGTTTCCCCAAATGAGAGACCTTGGAGGAGGACGGAGCTTCTTCATCCTACAGTCTGCATTCATCTAGCTAATACAGGCTAAATGCAAATACAAGTCAGATACAATCAACAATCAATACTGCTACAGGCCATGCTAACTGCACAACCTTTTAAAATAACTTTACAAATGTATTTCTTTTTTTAAGATTTAATTTTTTATTTATTTAATGCACATTGGGGTTTTATCTACACACATGTCTGTGTGAGGGTGTCAGATCTCCTGGAACCAGAGTTGCAGACAGCTGTGAGCTGCCATGTGGGTATTGGAAATTGAACCCGGGTCCTTTGGAAGAGCATCCAGTGCTCTTAACCGCTGATCGATCTCAGCCCCTACAAATGGTATTTCTAACACTCATTATTTTAGGAGGTAGATACAACCGTCATTTTACAGATAAAGAACTGAGGCCACAAGGTCTAGTGACTTTCCCAGTGTCATATGACAAGTGGTGGTGCAGGGATTTGAACACAGGACACCAGCCGCGTGTTCTCTTTCCCCTGTTCTACAGTGCAGATGACCCTGCAGTAAGGACATCAACTACCAGCTTCAGGGCCAGGTTCCCAGTGTCCCTATTTGCCAAAAGTGTCATCACGGTTATTCATCCTTCTCTGCAGACTCATTCTGTTTCCTAAAGGAAATGAGAAATTGCTGGAATTCAGCAAAAGTGAGACAGCCGGAAGCTGCAGCTGACCACAGACACACGTGGGTCTTCTGTAGGACTGCCAGGGGAAAAATTCCTAAGCGATGACCTTACTGCACAGACCAAAGGCCAGATCCTGGGTGGGACACCCTCTGCTGCCTGGGACACACCCAGTCCTAGATGGGACTGGGCCCCTTCTACTGGACTTCCACAGGGTGGTAGAGCAGAGAACACACGGGATGAGAGCTGGGTGGCCACAGCCATGAACTCCTTGTCCAGGAGACTCAAGGAGGGGCGGGTGGCCACAGGTGTAAAGACACAGAGGGCGACAGAGGCTGCCCCAGCCCCCACGGAGGCCCAGTCATGCAGATCCTTGTGGGAAGGCAGACATGGCTTTCCCCAGCTCAGAGGGAAACCAGACCTACCAGTGAGAGGAATCCTGGAATCAACCACTGGGGAGTTCTGTCTCGCCTTCTGAGCAAGCAGAGATGAGAAATCACAACTTTGGCGGGAAAGCTAAGATCATACCAAATATTGAGCCAAGAGTCCTAACTAGGAGGACTACGGTGACCCACAGAGGACAGCACCCAGCAACGGCAACCCCAAACTACATCTGTAGAATGTCACCACCATGCGTTCTCATTCACAGTTCTAGTCTCTGTGTCTGTATGTCTGTCTCCCCCACCCCTCTACTGATTTGTTAGCATTCCAAAGAAATGGGTGTCATAAACACCCGCGCACTCAGCGACTCAACAGCTGTGGAGACTGCTGCATTCGCTTCAGCTTCCTTTCCGAACCTCATCTGAAAACCTTTAGTTGTTGTTTTAAGATAGGGTCTTTCTGGGTAGCCCTGGCTGTTCTGGAACTCACTCTGTAGACCAGGCTGGCCTCAAACTCCTTAGCTATCCACCTGCCTCTGCCTCCCGAGTGCTGCTGGGATTAAAGGTGTGCACCACCATGACTGAAGCAATCCTGGATACCATGTCACTCCAATATTATTCACTTTAGCTTGCAGCTCTGGAGAATATGACATTGTGAACTGGGTGTGGTGGCATATGCCCAGAATCCCAGCACTGGAAAGGCTGAGGCAGGGAAATTGCTGCAAGTCTGAAGCCAGTCTAAGCTACACAGCAACTCACTCAAAAACATAAAACAAAATGGAGCGCAGGCCAGAGAAAGGGGAGATGGGGAGAGGGGCTGGTGCTTATGTGTATGGGGGAGACACCATGGCATGACTGGACGTGCCTGTGGTGGGAGTGGTGCCGGGTCTGCTCCTGGTCAGAATGAGCATGAATGAGCACTCAGACCCAGGACTGATAGAACATATCCATGCCTTTCTGGAAAGCTCTTTGCAATGCAAATCCCAAAGAGCTTAGCAGGCCCTGGGCTCCTTCTGACTCAGGCCTTCCACTCCTGCACTCCTGACGTCAGAAAGGCTTCTGATGCCACCCACATGCCTGGCAGCACCCAGAGCATGTTCCTCAGAGATGGCCAGCAGTACTCAGCTCTTCCCTGCAAGAGCCAGGGCTTGACCCTAAGTAGGTGCTGGCACAATGCTAAGTGAGGCCTTACAAACAGGTCATTGCCACAAGCTCCTGGGCACTCCCTGACTCTAATGGCGACATGAGGCATGAAGTGGTGACAGTTCATAGAGTAGGTAGGTCTGGCTTCCCTGTGAGCTGGGGAAAGCCATGTCTGCCCAGTGTATAGGGGGTGGGGGAGACAGTAGTGCCACACCGCATGTAGCGTGTGTACTAGAGGACTGTGCAGTGTGCCCAGCTTCCTTCCTCCCCAGCACCACCTCCAGGGAATAGCAGCTGGTATAAAATGGGGTGGGTACCAAGCACAGAGGAGATAAATGTCTTTAATCTTAGCGGAGGCCAAACTCTTAAGTTTGAGGCCAGTCTGGTCTACACAGTGAGTTCCAAGGTGCCTAGGGGCTACATGGTAAGACTGTTTGAAGACGGGAGATGGACATTTGAAGATGCTGGTCAAAGGACACCAACTTTTCATTCCACAGGAGGAGTAAGTGCAAAAGATGCAGGTGTAAATCACAGCGACCCAGCCAAAATTGAGGCAGTGCAGGCCTGAAGACTGCTGAGAGTCGGTTTTAGGCATTCCTATGACAAAATTAATAATGTGAAGGAAAGCACACGTTAGGCTGAGCCATCCCACGGTGAGCACATGCACCAAAGCTCCACGCTGGCCACCTAGGCTGAGCCATCTCACGGTGAGCACATGCACCAAAGCTCCACGCTGGCCACCTAGGCTGAGCCATCTCACGGTGAGCACATGCACCAAAGCTCCACGCTGGCCACCTAGGCTGAGCCATCCCACGGTGAGCACATGCACCAAAGCTCCACGCTGGCCACCTAGGCTGAGCCATCCCACGGTGAGCACATGCACCAAAGCTCCACGCTGGCCACCTAGGCTGAGCCATCCCACGGTGAGCACATGCACCAAAGCTCCATGCTGGCCACTATGAGCATAAAGACGGTCAGGGTGGGAATCAGTGGTAGAGTCCTGGGTTCCATTCCCAACACACCTTCAATCATCTGAAACTTCAATGTCTAGAGTTTTCATTTATCAAAAGAAATGATAATTAAAACAGCAAATCCTCTCTCCACTAGGGTGACAATCAAGGGCCTTTGTACCTGAGCCCAGCCTGTTGGCACACCAAGGGCAACCTGGCTAGGGCAGAGCCTGTGGCATGGGAGAACCCACTCTAGTGGCCAAAAGCACCATTCCTCCAGACTTCCTGATGATAGGAGAAAAAGCAATCCCAAGCAACCTTGATCAGCCACCAGCCCACACTGTCCCAATCCACTGCTACTCAGCCTGTGCCCTTTTCATGGGCCACTTCCCCTCAACACTGCCCTGTGTGCCTGGCAGAACTCACGCGTGCCTTCAAAGCCCAGTCATCGCTCCTCCACAGCTCCCCCAGCTGGGTCCAGGCCAGGCTATCTCTCCCTGACCGCTCCACGTGGACTCAGCAGCCAGGACTATGTCCAGCTGGTTGCCTGGGCCTTCAGGGGAGGGGAGACCACAGGCCTTGCAAGTAGAAAGCTATGTATCTGCTGGCACTATAAACTCTTCGGATTCTGGCAAGCCATCCTCTCTTCCCTCCTGAGGCAATGGCAATGAGAATGGTCCCTATGAATGGTACATTTGAATGGTTGGGTCCCCATTGCAGTACTGTTTGGGAAGGATTAGGAGGTGTGGCTTTGTTGGAGGAGATGTGTCACAGGGAGTAGGTTTTGAGGTTTCAAAAGTGCTGTGCCTGCCTTCCTGCTGCCACACTGCCCAACATGATGGTTATGAGCTCACCGACTGAAGCTGTAAAGTAAGTCCATACTTAAACGTCTTTTAAAAGTTGCCTAGGTCATGGTATCTCTTGACAGCAACAGAAAAGTAACTAAGACACTTGCAATCCTTGATCCTTCTTGTCTACAGAGGAGACAGGACGAGTCCCCAGCCTCAGCAGACCCCGCCTGTGCAGCTGAAGGCCCTTCCTAGCCCTTCTCTGTATGTCTTGCACTGGACACATGTGCATCTCTCACAGCCTCTCCTGTAGCTGGGCAGCCACTGCCTCCTTTATGGACAAAGACATAAAAAGCTCCACTAGGGGTACAGGTGCCTGTGACTCTCATTTCCTCTGGCTTGGGATGTTGTACATCCAGTGTGGTCATCAGGCTGAGGCAGCCTTTTCAAGAACACATGGCAGGGCTGTGAGGTGAACAGGGACGTGCGTAAAGGTGCACAAAGGAGACTGGGAGCCTCTGGATTGGGAGTTCAGCTTGTCTGGCCCAGGCTGTCTGAATCGACTTTAAGTCATCTCCACCACCTGGCTCAGGGTCACCAGGCATCCTGTTACCTGCAGCAGCCTGAGGTGTCCCCAGCAGACGGCCTCACAGAGTGAAGACTCAAAGCCATCCAGCCCAGAAGCACTTAACACATCGACACTCACTCAGCATCAGCTAGAATTCTTAGTGTTCTCACGACTGGCTGCCCGAGGCCACACCTCGCTTTCCATCCCCCTGCAGGGGCAGAGGGTGCTGGCAGCAAACACTCTGGCCATTTCATCACCCTCCCACCACCTCTCCTGGAGGAACTGCAGCTGCAGGGTTGTGGCTCCACTTTGAGTGGCTGTCATTAGACCTTCAGTGACACTTGAGAACCAAGGAAGAGGTGCAAGGAAGGCCAGCGGCCTCCAGAGCAAGCTGCAGCTTTTGAAGAGCAAAGAAGCACAAGGCTCGCCCAGCCCGACCAGCACTTCTCCCCTCCTCCACTGCCTGGACCTATACCGACGTGACTTTTCACTCCTGCCTCTGACCCCACTGCCATTATTTACTTTGCACTTTGCTCTAACTAGCCTCATTTTATTTTTGGCTTCAGAACCAACAACAGCCCCACCCAGAGCAGAAACGGCCGCAGAGCACTAGGTTTGCTGCACTGTTGAAATTCTTTTCCTGTTACACATGAAAATAAAAGCATTGAGTGTTGATTCAAACACCACCTCCAATTACCCTGCAGAAGGAGCGGACGTTATTTGGTCCTCAAAGGCCAACTTTCGGGAGAGAAGGAAGTTCCTGACCAAGCCAGGTAGAGGGTCCGCTACACCATCTCTTTTCTAAACTAACCTATTCCTAACCCTGCTCCGTGCCCAATTTCTCCTCGCCTGACTGCTGGGCTCCGTGCCCACTTTCTTAAATGATCATTAGACTCTGATGGCTCATGCTTCACAGGTACTGACTCACAAGGGTGCGCACGGCATCCTCATGAGGTAGAGACATTACTTTCCTAGTTTGGGGATGAGGAAATGTCGCCCCAAAGGTGAAAGCCACTTGTCCAAGGCCCTGGAGCTGGGAGTAGTGGCTCCAGAGGCCCTGCCCTCGCCCATTGGTGACGCTGCCTCTGCGACAGAACCTTTCTAGGCACTGAGAGCTCACGGTACAGCTTGGGGCTCAAGCCTTTACATGAGATGACCTCAGGGTTACCACCTGTTCCCCACTCCCATCCAAATAACTCAATGATGTATTTAAAATGAGGAGCCTGAGGCTCAGGGAAGTGAAGTCACCCACACAGAGACACAAAGCCAGCACTGGTGTTGCCTGGCCTGTAGCCCCAAAGCTATTAACTTGTAGGCTCCATCACTCCAAGCCCAGGTTCACCAAGAGTACCCCCTTCTGTGTCTTGTCCTTGGCAAGCTATTGAGAGAAACCAGTTTCCAAATCAAAGGAGTGAAGGAGGAGGAGGAGTCACCTCTGCAATGAAGCCTGAGTGGCCTCTGTGGCAATTCTACAGGGCAAACTACAGGAACTGCATCTCTGCTTGGGCCACTGGACACATACTCGGGATGCAGGCCAGGAATTCCGAGGGTGGCAGCGACGGACCGGACCAATAAGTGCTTTCTCCTTGCCTTGGGTTTTACTGATAGACAACGCAGCGGGGGAGGAGGGGCTGAGCAAAACAGGTTCACTGAGCATGGGAACATCTGGTCCTTCCCATCTTCCCATGCCAGCAGGACCTTCCTCTTTCCCAGACAGACTGATGGGCCTGGCTCTGCCCAACTGTCTGTGTAGCCACAGTGTGTTTCTGAGTAGAGACTTTGAAGGCTGGCGTGCAGCTTACCTACGCTTCAGGAAGTCCTGACTTTTACTCCTCAGAGGGACATATCTCAGGCTTGTAATCCCCATAACTGTAACTGAGGCAGGAGGATCAGGAGGTCATCAAGATCATCCTTTGATACACAGGCAGTTTCAGATCATTGTGGGATAAATAAGACACCCCAACACACGCACGCCCATGCACACACACATAGTCTTTTAATCCAGATGGCCCACCTTCAAATCGCAGTTTTGTCATTTACTAGTGGGTCAGTAAACAATTCTTTCTCCTCTCTGTGCCTCAGTTTCCTTATCTGGAAAGGGGGTTAATCGTAGTACTGTCATGGGGATTAAAACAGGGCCTGGTACTTCAAGTACCCCTGTGAAACATTCACACTCCGTGGGTGACAGTGTCTGCTGGACTGCTAGGATGCTGAAATCTCCCAGCAGCTGGCGGCATGTCTCCAAGCAGCAGCACACTGCCATGCAGGCACACAGGACCTGTCTACCTGAAGTTAGGGTAGGACTCTTGTTTCCTCCTGACCAGCAATGAGAGTGGCAGTCACTGCAAATTATTTAGCTGTTTGGGAGTTTATTCACCTCCAATCTGGCCAGGAAAAGAACCCCGCCAAGACAAATCTGGCATTCCAAACCACTCGGGTCCCACAGCAGGCAGACCAGCTAGCATCATGTGCACCCAGTGACACCAACTATCTCATCTCAATTGCTGCTCCCCTCTGATGCCCAAGTTATGTCCCCACGCCACATAAGAGGCACCCAAATAGATATTTAGGGAATGAAGAAATGGATAAAGATTCTTAATATTTTAATGAGAACACTCACCACAGCTGGGCCTAAATGGCATTTCCATCTGCACCCCAGGCAACTGTCCCCCCCCCCCCCCCCCCCTGGTCACAGAGTAAGACATGGGTCTGAAATGACTTGGAAATCCATCTACAGTGGCTCAGAAACACAAGCTGACACTCCTCGGAAGCCTGCAGAAGGCACCCTTAAGTTGTCTCCTCAGGTCTGCCTTCGAGAACTCTGGGCCAACACATGGCTCTTCTCACGCCAACAGAAACACCAGGCCATATGTAGGCTGGGGTGGGGTGCACCCAGTTGCCTTTCCTAGCAGTAACAATGAGCACAGCAGTGAATCCCAAGCCCCCCTCTCACAGGGTCTGGCTCAGGAAAGCCCCAGCAATCCCCACTGGACAGGTGGGAGCTCCAGGCCCAATGTGGACACACACACACACACACACACACACACACACACACACACACACACACCGGCAGTGCAAAGTTAGTAAAGTTAGTGCAAGTTAGTAAAGTATGTAAAGTGGGGGCTTGACTGCCTCGGGGAACTGCCCCAATTCCAAGGGAGACCTCAGGCTGAGCCCTGCCCCACCAGAACACCCTGAGCTTCAGCAGGGTCTGCTCCAGGGGTTGGGGAGAACACTCCAGAAGGACACTAAGGGGCAAGGCCCACCTCCTCCCTCCCTCTTCCACTCACTCAACAAACACAAATAGCAACCATAGGTAATGATAAGGTCTCTGTCTAAAGGGAAAAAGGGGAAGATCTCTGGGAGATAACAAACAAGAGTGGGGCTTTTACTTGGGATCAAGGGTAACAAAGGCCTCACCAAAGACAACTTCTTTATAGAGACCTAAAGGGGAGGAAGGAGTGTGGCTCCCAGAGCAGGGCTGGGCTGCTGGTACAGGTTAGGGAGGAAGACAAGACTGCTGAGGGGGTGGAGGCTAGGGAAGATGGGGGCTTGCGAGCCATGGAAAGGACTCACTTTCCTCAAGTGACAGTGAGGACAGGAGTCAGCCACAGGCTTCTGAACAAGAGAGGGACATGATCTGCTTCAGGGGCGCACAGGACACTCCCTGATTGTATGGGGCAGCACCATGGGCACAGTGAGGCCAGGTCCGTAGAGCAGGGGAAGAAGAGGGACAGGAGCCGCAGACCAGAAAAAAAGGGAAATCACCACGGACAGTGAGCGTGGAGAAGTCCAAGAGTGACGCCAGACAAAGCCTCGAGCATTAGTAAAGGACCTCACATTGTTTCCTACTACCCCAACACCAATGCCCAGCACAATGTCTGATACTTCCCCCTCTTGCTTGCCTAGGCCACACCCACCAACACAGGGAACAAGAGACCTGCCAGGAGGCCACCAAGATGACCTGGGAGATCCCTGGTACCCTGAATGTGAAGGCGTGGGGCCACTGGTCCTCATCAGAGGCCACTTTACCACCCCTATTCCAGGGCACAGATGGCAACCCTTTTGATTACCACTGTGGCAGTGCGGGAACTTGTCACTGGCATCTAGTACACGAAGTACTCTAACCATCCCATAATGCACAGGGCCACTCCCACAACCAAGAATCTGCCCCCAGAAGCACAGTGTTGGGGCTGAAACCCTGGCTCAATACCTCAAGCTCTGATGACCAGCAGATGAGAGAAAATGCAGAGTTTTGCTCAAGATTCTCCAAGTGAGGCCTCTAGGCCTTGACCCTCAGAGCTGTCTGGGGTATAACTGCCCCTTCTCAAACCTCATTAATCAGAACCTGTACTACAACAAGGTCCGCGGGTAACTCTCAGGCAACTAGAAAGCCTAAGCTTGTGGTAGGAGCTTGGAGAAAGATAACGTCCAGGCCCCAGGCCCCTTACACAGACGGGAGTGGGAGGAGCAAATGGAAACAGGCTCGGCCCTGGTATCACTGTCCCCACCTAACTCGCTCCGGCAAGCCCAGTCGCCAGGGTGACGAGAAGCAGGCAGTAGCCACTGCAGAGGTTCCACTCAGTCCCCGTCTCCATCAAGGAGATCCTGACGATGCTTAGCTTCCTGGCATCAGATAACCTGCCCCCCAGAAGCAGGCTGCGTTCTGGCAACTGAAAGCGAGTCTCAGTCAGATGCCAGCTTCCCAGACAGAGGCGGGCCGATGTGGGAGCTGGGAATCAATTCCAAGTGACTTAGCTGTTGACAAGAAACCAGAAGAAAGAAATCCATCTTGTTGTGATTTTCAGGGGAACACAGTATCTGTCTACAGCATGCCTGTGTGTGTGCTTCTAAGCACAGAATGGTCAACCCGTGTGCAGATAAGAAGCCAAGGCTAGGCACCGAGGCCAGTCGGCCAAAGACCTGAGATGGTTAGCAGAGAAGTCAGAGCTGAGCCTGGAGCCTGAGTCCTCGGAGGCTCCTCCAAGCTCTTTGACTTAGCTGCCTGTTTCCCCACGGAGCCACCAAGCAGGAGACTGAGTCTGGCCTGGCAGCTGTCTAGGACTTGCGGTTGATCCACTTTTCGGAAGGAGTCGGGGCCCCCAGCCTTTGCCTTCAGACTCCTCTAAGTTTGAAAACAGTACAGGCTTTGGGAGCAAACCAAACTCTCTCTCTCTCTCTCTCTCTCTCTCTCTCTCTCTCTCTCTCTCTCTCTCTCCCTCCCTCCCTCCCTTCCTTCTTTCCTTCCTTTCTTTTTCTTTTTTTTTTTTTTTTAAGACAAGTTCTCACTGCATAGCCCACGCTAGCCTCAAGTTCAGAGTTTAGCCTGTCTCTGCCATCCAAGTGCTGGGAAAGGTGCGTGCCACCTTGTTTTACCATATTCACTCAGCTCAGGCCCATGCCAGCTCCTGACTGCTCTTCCCCCAACAAAGCTGACCTCTAGGTCTTGATACTTGCCTTGCCCTCTGCCAGGCGTTCCTCTCCTGCACTCTGCACAGCTGGCTCCTCCTCTCTCGGGTTAGACACTCCCTCCTCAGACATGCTCCCCTCGACTCCTTTACGGTAAACTCTCAGCACCACCCACATCACAACCTCCTGGTTTTGGTCTAATGTCATGTCTTGTCATTATCATCTTCCCCCTACTCTTTTCCCCTCCCTCTCCTTTAGAGTACTGGGGAGTATATGAACTCCACATACTACACGCTAAGGAAGCACTTTAACACTGAGTTACATAGATTTATCTGCTATCTCTCCATCCACCCATCCATCCATTCATCCATCCTCCACCATCTGCCCATCTGCAGACAAGGTCTTGTTAAGCTGCCTAGGCTAGCCTAAAACTCATTATGCAGTTCACCCTGGCCTGGAAGTCACGATCCACTCCTTCACCTTCTCCAGTGCTGGTAATTACAGCGTGCCTGTGGTACGCAATACTAGGCCCAGACCTGGTTTCTACCTTAAACAGTGCTCCCACTGATAAAACACCCCTCCCATAGCGCAGGCCTTTAATCCCAGCACTCAGAGACAGAAGCAGGAGGATCACTGAGCTTGAGGCTAGTCTGGTCTATAGTAAATTCCTGGACAGACAGGGTTACAGAGAAAACAATCCTATTTTAGAAAACAAAACAAAACAAACAAACAACAACACCTCGTCTACTTCTTCTAGTCTGTTTCCCCAGCAGATTTCTCATTAGTAGTAGATCTGGTTGTCTATGTAATTAAGCCTGGCACAACAGTCTTTGGCACAGACTAGAAACCCTATAAATGAACTGGGTGTGGTAGTGTATACCTATAATTCCAACACACAAGAGGCTGGGGCAGGAAGACCATGAGTTTTGGGTTAGCCTGGGCTATGGTGAGACAGTATCTCAATACACAAACACAAAGAAAAGGCCTATAACATTTACTGAAAGAACACCTGTACCTCTGCTCCTAGCAACTGCTCCTTCCTTGAGATTCCCACGACAAGTGTTCCAGTCTGCCTGCACAGGAGACACCGAGGACTTCACCTGACATAGCCCACAACAACCGACAGAGCAGCAATAGAGGCAGTAACTGCACTGTTATTTAACAGGACCCAAGCAAAGCCCTCTCCTAGTTCAAAGCCTCTGATACACTGGTGATGCTGGGATGCACTGGAGCTTAGAGCCTCAGGCAGTCAAGGTCACAGTTTATTAAGGACCACCCACCACCCACCCCCGGCCAACAGTTCTGTTCACCTGCACAGGGATCAGACACTGTTCGCCTGGGCGGCAACCTGAGGGGCATCAGTGACTCAGTGTTCTCAGGACACTCGCCAAGCCGTCTTCCTCCCAACTTCTTCCACGAAGAACACAGGGTTTCTCACCACTCCAAAAGTTCCAGCTCGAACCGCGTGGTTAATAATGCTCTGACGGGTTAGACTTCCGAGTCCGGGGCAATGCCAAGCAGCCCGTTTTGTGTGGCATCACAGTTCTCAGGTTCACAAGCTGAGAACCATCTCCCCTGAAACTGAACTTGACTCTCCGCCAACCCGAAGCTGCTGGTCCTCAGTGCAACACCTGATCACAGAGACTAATTCACACAGTGTGATTCCAATTTGTGTAGCTTCTCAACTCCCCATGGGGCGGGTCCCATCATCGTCACACCCACCTCAGCTGGGAAAAGTGAGGTCCTGAGAGTTCCAGTCCCTTGCCCGAGGTCAAGAGCAGGAGCCAGACCCGAACCCCAGGCAATGGCTCCAGGGTGTAAGCTTTTAATAACTACCCTTCACTGCATCTCAATCCCTGTTTGGCATCTGCCAAAAAAGATACTGCGAGCAAGTGCTGTTTAGCTGTTAAGTGCACCTCATGAGTCACTTATGCACACCTGCATTTCAAACCTACTACTGTATAGCCAGAACTGATCTCAGAGCCCTCAAATATATGGGACTGCCAAATGCAAAAGCAATTTCCACTCAGCGTGGCTCAAACTGTCACAGGGAGACAGGCTAGGCCATGGGGTCTGCATTATAGAGAAGCCTTGATCCCAGGAAGGAACCCCGGAGGCTACATCAACCCACAGCAGCAGCTCCACAATGGCCAGAGCAATGTCCTCTCCTACCTGACACCGATCCCTTCTGGACACAGCCTAAGGCTCCCCACCTGGTGTACCTCCCCATGGCCACATTTACAGCAACATTACCTTCAGAAGGAGGGCACTGTGGAGAGTGGCCCCAAAGAACACATGACCCGTGCAGTTGCTAAGAGCAAAGTGTTAACCAAGACTAGAGACAATAGCTACTAACTCAGTGGTTTAGCACCCTCTCACCTCCCTGCAGCCAGGCATACAGTGAGTGCACTGTGTTTCCTAAGGTCATCCCTAGCACTGTGGACAGCTCCAGACACACAGTAGTATCCCCCAGGCCCAAGGGGACCAGTCACCTCCAAAGAGAGGAGTCTAGTCAGAGAGAAGGGCTGACTGGAAGACCTCTGAGGGCCAGTGGGATCATCCACAGGGTAACCAGACAGAAAGTAAACAGGCTTGCCCCCAAGAAGAGAAACCAGTCCTGCAGCCTCTCTGCATTGCTCCAGGCCCAGTTCCCAGGGCCTGTCTTTGATCTAGAAGATTTAATTGTTTCCCCGATTAGACAGATACAGCTCAGGAGGCTCTGAACAACTGTGTCCCTCACAGGCTTCCTTTCAGCACTCCAGATTGGAGGCCAGGTGCTTCATTCAGCACAGGCCATGGGCAAATGGATCACAGCGCCAAAGTGCCAGGCTCCTCCTGATGGCTGCACACAGCGGTAAGCGGATTCATGTGCTTGCTAATGACTGGCCAGGCACACCTACGATTACGATATCTGTAGTCTACAGGGGCTGATAACTATGAAAAGAAAAAAAAACTGCTCCATTCCCAGTCTTCCTTGGAGTTAGGGGCGGTCGTGTGGCTTCGCCCACCAATGACTCAGTCAAGCGTGTGGGGTCTGGCCAGAGTCCTCTGCTCCAGTTACCCTGACAGAGAAGCACCCCAGGACTGTGTCCGTCCTCCAGGAAGGGTGAGGTGCTGCTACTGCTAATGAAAGGCACCACTTCCTGAAACTGCCACTGAGGCCAGCAAGTCCCCCAGCCTTCTGTGCTGCAGAGCTCCAGACAGCAGCAGAGTGTGTGAAATAACAGTCATTATAATAACAGCTGGCACCCGCTGATGTCACGCCATGCTGTGCCCCTTTTCAGAGCACCACAAATGCTAGCCCATTTCATGCTGAGCACATGAACAAGCAGCAGGTACTGTTACTATCTTCATTCACACACGGCAAGAGTCAAGCGCAGAGTGAGGGACCTCCCAGCGCAGGACATGACTGAGAGGTATTAGAACCCAGGCAGTCAGGTTCCCCAACCAAAACTGTTTATTTATTTAGGTTTCTTAGAGTTTTGTTTTGCTTGAGACACGGTATGAGTATGATGTCTAGGCTGACCTCACACCCAGCTTCTCTCCAGTGATGGGGTAAAAAGTGTGTGTACCCTACCAGCTCCCTAATCAAAACTGCTGATTCGAACTTCAATTAAAGAAAGAAGAAGCAGGTGGCCAAGGAGGTCTATGAAACCCCAACTCACTGCTGTCACATGCTAGGTACTTACTATGTGGCAAACTGGGCACAAACAGCCCTGTGACTGGCACTGAAACCATGCCCACAGAAAGATGAGAGGTGATGGAACTTACTCTGTGTTGGATGATGGAAAAGGACATCATTGGGGGTAGGGAGCGGAAGCATAAGACTGCAAACCTCCACCAGATCACAACTCGTGGGAGTAGCCTGCAGAAGAAATTCTTACACTGTTAACCACTAACAGACTCTCAAGAACAGTCCTGGCCTTCCCTTGGTCACCTACAATGAAGGCCATGTGTACTTGGCCACAGAGAAAAACAGGGCACAGAAGGAAACAGGGCAGAACGCCATACCGAGGTGCTCTCAGAATCAAGGCCATCTCCGTTCCTTGACTACAAACAAGCCTTGCTGCCTACGTGTTGTTCACGCAAGAATGTTCTTCCTCAAGCAAATAAAACCTACCCACCCCTCGGTACCAGCCAGAAGCCACTGGAGATCCAAGATGGATGTACTTTTGAGTGAAACGGTCAAGTGCCAACAGAATGTTGAAGAGGCTGGCTTCTGATATTGAAAAGAAGGGCATACCACAACAGACCTTCCAAAATGCTGGTATTTACAGAGCTAACGGGGTAGAGAGGCCAGGCGGGCAGGCAGAGGGGGAAGCAGAGCCCTCTTGCTGGGGTATCTGCACACACACACATACACATACACACACACACACACTCACAGAATTGATTTCGATGCAAGTGCCTAATCTATCTTTCCTCTGAGCGCCACAAATAAAAACAAAGCAGGGTGCTGGGGAGCAGGTCAGAGGAGGCTGCGAGTGCAGGGCTGAATAAACACCGACAATGTCAGCCTCCCCAACAAGCCTATGGATTCCTGCGGGCAGGCTGGGACCTGTGCTGGCTGCCAGCCAGAGGCCTGCCCAGCAGCTGGTGCCCCAGCAGTGCTCAGAGTGTGTGTGAGTGAAGATACCAACAGACCCACCTGTGGCCACACCCCCGGGCTGCCCACAGCTTGCAGCTGGGTTCAACCTGAGGGCAGAAGGCAGGGAGCAAGGAACACAGGAGACAAAAAAAGACACAGGGGCTGAAGAAAAGCAGGGAGGACCAGAGAGAAGACTTGGGGACAGAGAGTCTCTTGCAAGGACTCTAAAAATAGCCACAGACAATACATACCCAGACAACCTGGCTAGAACCATAACTTTATGACATTGAAACCATAACCTGGCATGCCATGAAACCTTCTGATTTTTCTTCCCTCTATAAACCTTAAAAAAACATAAAACCTGTTCTTAGTTCCCTTGCCATACAATAACAGGCAGTGGGCCAAGTCCAGCCCATGGCTCTCCTCCACAGTTCATGGTATACAGACTGTGTTTATATATTTGCTCACACGCATGAGGAGTGGGTCACAAGCTGGGCCTAAGGGGACAGGCCTGTCATTTGAGCTAATCAGGAGGCTGAGGCAGCAGGATCTCAGGTTCAAAGCCTAAATGGGTAACTCAGTTCCTGTCTCAAAATGAAACCAACAAGGGACTGAAGGTCCAGCTCAGAGGCAGAGCCCTGTCCCACGCATGTGGGGTCGGATTAGAACCCAGCACACGAAGTAAAACACCAACAGCATGCAGAGGCTGCGGCTGTGCAGAGTCTATCATATAAGGAAAGGAAACTTTGCATTTTAAAAATCTGAACAAATTAACTGAAATAATGGTTTTAATTTCTTTTGCTGTTGTTGCTAGGCATTAAGCCAGGGCCTCACAGACCCTAAGTACCTTCCCTTCACTGAGCACAACCCAGGGCAAAATAAAGCTGCTGTAAAGAGAGCACTACAGGGAAATGCGCCAGACATGGCAGAGAAGAGCCCAAGCTTTGGCACAGGAGGTCAGAGACATGCTCCTAACGGGACTCTGCATTTGCTGGGCACTGAATAAACCTGCTACTTCACAATGCCCCGAGCCTCTGTGCAATAGGCATCCTGGGAGACTCCACAGATTCATGGTTCTGCACAGGATATCAGAAAGGGGGTTACTATGTTCTTTGCTATTAAGGAAGCGCTACTAAATGTTACCAAGACTATGAACCCCCACCCTGAGCAGCAACTGAACACAGAATAGCTGCCTGTGACTGAGGAAATCCACTACTATCAGCAGCTACCCAGCATGCACCTCATAGCTACATCTCTACTTCCTGGTCAACAGCGCATGGCTCCCCAACATGGGGTCCCTTAACTGTCGCACTGGATGGACTGCAGGACTGTACGTCTGAGAGATCACGCAATCCGCATTTATTAAATACCTGTGGTGTGCCAGGATGTGAAGGGGATGACCTCACCACACCCTGCCCCTGAAGCTGGCCCTGTAAACTGGGTTTAAGGTGTCTGCTTTGGCTGTGTGTTCCCACCAGTGATGACCCCCTTAAGGCTAGTGACTGTGAGCCCAGTGAAGAGGCCTTGCAAATCATTGTCCCTTTGAGCACAAGTCACGGCACATGGCAGAAAACTTCTGGTCACTGCTGCCCACTATTCCAGGAAAAACTGATGCTCCCCTAGTCCTCCTAGCTCAGGGGTGAAGTGGTGTCTTAGAAGTAAATGTTGACTTGACACAGCCTAGAGTTACCTGAAAAAGGCTCAATCAGATAATTGCTGGTCTGTGGGCATGCCTGAAAGCTTGTCTTGATTATTAAGGCAGAAGGGCCTGGCCCACTATGGGCAGCACCAGCCCTTGGCAGGTGGGCCTGGGCCATCTAAGAAAGTTGGCTGCGTGTGAGTTTATGAGTCAGCCAGAGCGAGCCAGGAAGCAGTGTTCCTCTAAGGCTGCTGCCTTGAGTCGCTGCCCAGACTGCCCTCAATGACAGACTGCGATCCAAGGGTGAACATCACCCTCCCCCAAGTTGCTTTTGGCCACAGTGTTCCATCACAGCAACAAAAAGACAAGAACATGTTGGGGACTGCCAAGGACAGGGTTCACCTACACACTTATCTAAACTGGACCAATCAGTTCTTCTTGATATGGAATTATTACTTCAAGTTGTCAAAAAAGTAATAATGATAACCACGATAACATCAAAATAAAAATAATAGCAGCTAATACTTATCTAACCACATGTTCTATATGTGGTATTTTTCTAAACTCAACTCAGAAACCAATTACTGGAGCCTCATTGCAACCCCCCTGTTCTCAGACCCTCACAGCTCTCAAACCAAGCGCAGAATGACCAGAAAACCTATGTGTGTGTGTGGAAAGGGCAGAGTGGGAGGCTGGTGCTCGTATCCACGAGGCCAGCTACAGAGTCGGGGCGCTTCAAAGCTCCCCTCCACTGTCACCTTCACTTCCTGGCACAGCAGAACCTGAAGTGATGCACCTACAAGCCCCCAGAGACATCCAGCCAGCTCTGCTTCGTCCTGGTTTCCTTTGCGACCCAGGCTGGTTTCTGTCGCTCGCAACCCAAGAAGCCTGCATGACAGATGACCACGATCACTTACTTGGTTTCACCCTTTGTGCCAGCCTCGCTGACACTGTGATCCTTGAAGACACTGTGAGAGGGGCAGCCTGTAGTCTTTCTACCCTAGGGAAAGAAATCCACCAGGAGACAGAGCAGGACAGGGAGCCAGGGGAAGTCTGAGGGTGGCTCTCCTTGCCAGGCTCCCGCTGGCAGGAGGAACGATCCTTTGTTACTGGACTCATCCCATCATTTCAGGTCATTTAGCACCCCTGGCCCCCCCAAACTCCAACTGTTACCTGGCTCATTGTGAAATCAAAACCACACTCTCCCACAATCCTGCATGATCCTCCCACAATCCCAGGGGCTCCATCCCTTGACCCTCTCCAAGTCCCCATGTCTGGTAGGCCCTGTCAACAACTCATCTTAGGTCATGGCCCTAGCTGGTTTTACATTCCACAAATGTAAGAGTCCTTAGAGCCTTGTCCCAACCAGGAGTGCCATCACATCCGCTGATGTACTGGGTCCTGCAACTCAAACAACAGAGGAGGAAACTGAGCATAGCCGTGTCACTTGCTAAAAGGTACAGGAGCCTTTCTGTACAGCAGTCTTCTGAGTCTGCTGCAGTGGGCACTATGACCACAGCGCCTAGGCCTTTCCAAATGGCATGGGATACTCTACTCGATCCCTGCAGCCATTCAGCTATAGACCTTGTCGTATGTTGTCTGTCATGTCCTTCCCACCACTGGGGTCTACACACCACTAGTCCTCCGAGCTCTGAGAGGTCTCTTTATGGTATGTTTCATTGCTGGTGTGGTGGTTTGAATAGGATGGCCACCGAGGAGTGGCTCTATTAGGAGGGGTGGCCTTGTTGGAATAGGTGTGGCCATGTTGGAGGAAGTATGCCACTGGGGGTGGGCTTTGAGGTTTCAAATGCTCAAGCCAGGTCCAGTGTCTGTTTTCCTGCTGCCTGCCAAGATGTAGAACTCTCAGCCACTTCTCCAGCACCATGCTTCCCTTCATGACGATAACGGACTAAACCTTTGAATGTGAGTGAGCCCCAGTTAACTCTTTTTTAACAGCTGCTGGTCATGAAGTCTTGTCACAGCAGTAGAACTTTGCCTAAGACAGCTGGGTTTAGGGCTGGCTATTTGCTGAATGTGTTTTCTACCTCCTACTCCAGACTCAGCTTCAGGAGGGCAGTGGCCAGCTTAGGGACGTTCCTGTGTCTGGAAGGCCCGCGAACTAACATCCCTCCCCTCTTTTTTACAGTGCTGGTGTCTGAATCCAGACACTCACACAAGACAATCAAACTCAAACTACAACACAGTCAAAATCCTTTTTAAAAGTTTAGCCGGGCGGTGGTGGCGCACATCTTTAATCCCAGTACTAGGGAGGCAGAGGCAGGCGGATCTCTGTGAGTTTGAGGACAGCCTGGTCTACAAGAGCTAGTTCCAGGACAGGCACCAAAGCTACAGAGAAACCCTGTCTCAAAAATAATAATTAAAAAAAATTTTAAATAAAAATTTATGTTGAAAACTAAGACAACAAAATACCGATTCCTAAAACCTGAAAGCAGGGTGCAAGGCTGACCTGGAATCAAGGGGAACTGACCAGAATCACCCGAGTCTGTAAGCAGTGGCCTGGGAGAGGGGCTGCATTAGTAGGTGCTGGAAGGAGGCAGGTAGTCTAGGCTGGCACGGACACAAAAACGCAAAAGCCATCATTAAAAATAAAGACCATGGGGCTGGTGAGATGGCGTGTCAGGGAAAGGTGCCCACTGCCACGCCTGATAGATAACCCGACCCTGACACCCAGGACTGACATGGCAGGAGGAGAGAACTGACTCCTGCAAGTTGTCTTCTGTACCCACATGGGTGCGAGGGTGCACATACGGCCACGCACACACAACAAAATAAATAAAGGCATTTGGGGGTGGGGTAGGAGAGCTATCTCAGTGGCTATGAGCACATGTTGCTCTTGCAGAGGACCAAGGTTCAGTTACCAGCACCCACATGGCGGCTCACAATTATCCAGAACTCCAGTATCGGGCAATCTGCCCTCTTCTGACCTCCAAGGGCACCAGGCACACATGTGGTACACACATACATGCAGGCAAAACATTCATACACATAAAATAAAAATAAGTAAACCTAACGTGCACACACACAAAGATCAGCTATGGCACATGCCTGTAATCAGGGCTCCTGGGAGGCTGAGAAGTGAAAATCAGCAATTCAAGGCCAGCTTGAGCTACTTGGGAGTTCAAGGCCAGTGTGTTACAGCAAATCCTGGCTCTAAAAACAGAGGTCGGGAAAATGGTTTAGATGCCCCGGCTGCCAAGTCTGACCCGCATGGTGGAAGAAGAGAATTGACTCTGACAATTCCTGTGACCCCCATTGCACACACATATACGTGCACGCTAAATAAAATGAAAATAAACTTTAAAAGCACATAAGTCAATACCAGGAAAATAAAAGAAACAAATGCCTTCTTTTCTGTCCAAAATTTCAAGCCATTCACTCACGCAGTTCACCTTTGCCCCGCAGGACAATGCTGTTCACTAGAGACAAGGGGAAAAGGGGGTGGAGACAGGCCCACCTCACCAGGCTGGTAACAAACCAACCACTGGGAACCCAGGAACACAGCAAGAGCATCATGCTCAGCATCACTGTCTTTCTGCCTCCACGACCAAGACAAAGAGGAGCTCTCTATGCCTGTGAGCCGTCCAGGCCTTACTGCTCGCTACCTGGAGGCCCGAACTGCCCACTCTTGTGGCGATGTTTTCAAGCCACCAAATCAGCCCTCCTCTGCTTGGGTAACTGAAGGTGGGTTTCAACACTTACAGTCCAGAGTTCCAACATACCATCAGCACCCAGGCATCTGAGAAGCCAACCACACATCTTAGCGCACAGGAAAAAGGCACAGGGAGGCTGCAGCCCATGCTTAACTTACTTCAGATCAATTCAAGTATGGACCTGACCCCTTCATCCCTCATTCAAGGACAGACAATGGAAGCACAACAGATGTCTGGCCATTCCACTTGGTGAGCGTGTGCCCTGGTGTGAATACGAGGTGGCAGCAAGCATATGCTGCTGCCTTAGGCAGGCCCGGTTCCCCATCACGGGGCCGCTCCCACACTGAGCACTCACTGACTCTCGACACTGCTCACACAACATGGCCTCAAAGGACAAGCCAGGACCTTTTGAAGGTGCTTATCAGCAGCGAACAACTGTTCTGAGCCTGGGAGAGAAAATGGCTGCATGGGGTCTTACTCTCCCCCACCCTTTGGTAACTGAACCTCTTCACTGCAGTCAGGAAGAGTTGACTTGAATGAAGACCATCACAGCACCCCCAGCGCCACACATCCATGGGCCCCTCCTTGCAGGTAGATGTGGCCATGTGACTATGTTCAGACCAATGGGAGGGGTGTAGAAGAGGTGTGAACAGATTTGGGGTCAAGTCCTACAAAACAGGTAGAATTCTAGAGGTGCATTAATTTGAAGGTGGTGAAGTTGCCCTTCTATTTTTCATAGCCTCTAAATGAGACCCAGCATTTCCTTTAATGGCACAGGTGAACCACACAGGTTCCAAACAGTGTAAATGTGTCACACACAGGAATTACAAGTACTAACACCATACATTATAACACATCCTAAATGGCATATACATCGATTGCTATTATGGTGTTTACTAGGTGGATTTGGCAATACTATACCTCAAATTCACCTTACACTAATAAAACAATCTAAATCTCAGCCAGGTGTGGTGGCGCATGCACACATCTCTGACCACAGTACTTGGGAGGCAGAGGCAGGTGGATCTCTGTTAAGTTCGAGGCCAGCCTGGTCTACAGAGCAAGTTCCAGGACAGCCAAGGCTACACAGGGAAACCTTGTTTTGGAAACAAAAAAACAAAACAAAACAAAACAAAACAACAACAACAAAAAACCCTCTAAATCTCAATATGCAATTGATCTTTGTAATATCAAGTGTTTATGAATTTAAAATATATGAAGATGTCAGAGTCCATAGCAGTCAAACATAGTAGCGAATACCTATAATCCCAGCACTGGGAAGGGTTGAGACAGGAGGGTTCAAAATTCCAGGCCAGTCTGGGCTACACAGTGAGACCCTGACTTTTGAAAAGGGAGGGGAGAAGCCTGGTGATCATGGTGGTGTATGTCTTTAATCCCAGCACTCGGGAAACAGAGTCAGGAGTTCGAGGCCAGCTTGGTCTACAGCGTGAGTTCCAGAACAGGCTCCAAAGCCACAGAGAAACCCTGTCTTGAAAAACCAAAATAAAATAAAATAAATAAAAAGCCAGGGGAGGAGGTCGGATGTGGTGGCTCATGATCTTAACCAAACATAGTACACAGACATACAATCAGGCAAAATATCCATATACCCAAGCTGAGGAGCTAATCTAACAATAGTTGCTGGCTTCGGAGAGAGGGAGACTCAGGTTTTTTTTTTTTTTTTTCTTAAAAAGGCTTCTGATAAGTCCACCACACTTCAGTGGATGGGGCCCCATACCCACGAGTATAATATATGGGCACAACTGGACTCAAAGAGTTACAGAGAGAGAGAGAGAGAGAGAGAGAGAGAGAGAAAGAGAGAGAGAGCATGAAGTTACAAGTGGGTGGGGAGGTGAAGGGTGGATCTGGGAGGAGCTGGGGAGGAATGGGAATGAATATGATCGAAATATGTTGTATGTATTAACAAAATTCTCAAAGAATAAAAATGTATTTTTAAAATTTTGCTAGGGCTGGGCGCATGGCTTAGCCATAGAGTCCCTCACAGATACCTAACTATAGACTAGAGCAGGGACAGTCTGGAGATGTGGCTCAGCAGTAGCCTAGCATTCATCGGGCCCTAGGTTCCATCTGAGGCACAGCAAAACAACAAAGACTGCTGAGTAAAAGGAGCGGACATAATGGAAATACTACATCACACCACTTGAATGAAATATCCAGATAGGCACCACAAGCCCACAGCGACGGAAAGCAGCTTAGTGGCTGCTAGGGTCTGGTGGGAAGGAAAAATGAGCCACGAATTCAGGATTTCTTTTGGGGTGATGACATCGTCTATAACTAGACTGTGATAGTAGTTGATTTGTGATCACACAAAAACTGCTGGTGCGTGCTATGGACTCTGACATAGGAATTATATCTTACTAAACTGAACAGAACAAAATCCCGCCTTTCTTTTCTTCCACTGCACCAGCCAGAGAGCACAGACGGTGACCACACAACAAACGCAGCATCCGAGGTGCAACGAGAACCCAGGGGCTGGGTCCCCAGGACTATGGCACTGTCAGAACAGCTGTTTCTAAAGAGAGAAAACAAAGTGATCTCATGAGCCTGATCCCACAGCCACATCTATACAGAACATTTTAATATAGGGTCTCACTATGCAGCCCTAGCTTAACTCACAGACTCACAGAGACACCCTTGCTTTTGCCTCTCAAGGGCTGGGATTACCACACCCAGTGATAAGACAGAAGACTCAATGTCTTAGTCAGGTTTTGTTGCTGGTTGTGTGTGTGTGTGTGTGTGTGTGTGTGTGTGTGTGTGTGTGGTGGTGGTGGGGAGTCTGTGTATATGAGTGAGAGCAAGCCAGATGCTGATGACACCAGGTGTCCTCCTCAATTGTCCTCTGTCTTATGTATTGAGCCAGGGTCTCTTGTTGAACCTAGAGCTTACCAATTTGATTATTCTAATTAGCCAGCTTGCTGCTGGGAAGTCCCTGACTCTGCCTCCTGAGCACTGGGGTTAAAACAGGCCACCACGCCGGCCCTGCCTTTACACAGTGTTAGGGATCTCAGCTTAGGTCTCCATGTTTACATAGCAGGATTTTACCCACTATGCCAGCTCCCCAGCCCCCACCCACTTTTGGACAGGGTTTTGATGTAGCCCAGGATAGTCCTGAACTCATGATCAGCTTCAGGCAAGTAGGAGCCGGCATTTCCGCGTTGCCCGGTAACTGCCAAAGCGGACTCCTTGTGAGACACACTGCTCATTCTGGAAGGTCCCCATCCCCATGTGCAGGAGAGGGAGGTTTGGTCAGTTTGGTGACCTCTTCATTCATCTGAGAGGATGGACAGGTGCTCTAGGGAGAAGAGAACGGCCTGGGAAAAGGCTTCGAGCAACAGCAGAGTCCCTGAAAGGCAGGAGCGATTCCCAACTGCGATATGGTATTCAGTGCTCGCCTGGCCCTGAACACAGCTAACCAGGAGTCTAATTAAAAACGCATTCATCATCAGACTCTCGTGAACGTGGCCAAGAATGTGTTGGGAGCCACACCACCCCAGACGGCCACAAGACTCTGAAAGGTGTGCCACTCAGGTTCCGCTCGGCACAGCAGCCTCTAAGCCTATGGCTGGGCACACACTCACTCCATCCCCTCATAAAACTCTCTGCCAAGTTCTTAAAACTTCCGGTCAGACTCCGTTCGCTGAGCCAGTGCAGTGGCACCCTAACCACAGGTTTACACGAGTAAACCGCTCCACCTCAACCACACTCGTTTAATAAAGGCTGGGATGTACTGGGGATATCTTATGATGGAAAAAAACAAGCCTGGGCCTGACCTCCTGGGACTTCCAGCACAGTAGGGAAGGCAAGCATTAAACATGCAGAGACCAACATAACGTGTAATTAAATATTATGGTAACTGCTATGAAGCTTTGCCAGGCAAGAATCACAAGGGGCCCAGCTGAGCTTCAGGGCTGCCTTGGAGAGGCTTTGGGAAAACTTGATATGCAAGCTCGGGTCTAAGGAGCGAGGTCAGGGGAAAAGTGATTGGGACAAGCATTGGGGAGCACAGGGAAGGGCACACATGAAGAAAAAGGAAGCAAGGCTTGGGAAACTAAATGGAAGACTGGCAAGAAGGCTGGGTGAGGACGCGGGGAGGGCTTTACAAGTTGTGGTAAGGAGAAACGTGGCTGCTTTGAACAAGGTCTCACTCTATAGGCCAGTCTGCTCTTGAACTATGGCGGTCCTCCAGCCTCAGCCTCCCGAGTGCTGTTCTTACAGATTGAGCCACTGCGCCTGGCTTGAAGGCTATTTTAAATGTTGAAGTGCGGCAGCAGATAATTCATCCATTTGTGCTTCTCTAGTGTCCTTTTTTTTTTTAATTAAAGAATCCTAATTTTAGTTGAGACCCAGATGTCCCCACTTTCAGGGGCATGACATGTTGGAGATGCCCTAGGCCTACTGAAGTCCTAATTAAATCACCAAATGTACTCCTACCCTCCCCTGCTCATGGTGATGGAACAGCTGGACACAGGAGCCAAGCTAGCTGACAGAGAGGTGAGGAAATATTACAGACGTTCCCACACAAAAGAGGAGCATTCTCGCCTCTTCCCTTAGATCCAAATATTATAATCTGAGGACAGAGTTGCTTTAGTCAACTTCCAAGTACCACAGAAGAACTAATCTGTGATCAGAACCATTGAGAGATCATGAAAGCAAAGTGTGGGTGTTGCTATCGCCTGAGCTCTGGCTGAAGCTGCACCCACAGCACATGGCCCCTGGACTAGCTCTGTGTGCTACTTACCTGCTCCCAGCTTCCTCATGCCGTCAGAGCTTGGCTGTGATTCTAGTGGCTAGAAACGGGAGACTACTACAGGGCTCACGTGTGGGGCATGTGTGAAACATGCCTTCACCTAGGGTTTTAGGTTTGCTTTCGACACATTCTTGCTATATAACCAGGCTGCCCTCAAATCTGTGGTTTTCCTGCCTTCCAAGTGCCAGGATGATGACCAGGTGTGTGTGCCACCACACCTGGCTCTCCATTTGTTGATGAAGAAAAGGAAGGAAAGGCCAAAAACAGAAGCAGCAAGCAAAAGGGTGCTATGAGTCCACCACAGGTGACAGCGACAGAACCCAGGCGCAAGGCTTTGCTCAGCACTTGACACAAGCCAGCAACTGGCTAAGTGCTGTTATTTTCTGTTATGATTTTAATTGCAACACCCACCAATTCACATGAAATATTTTATTTATTTATTTTAATTTTGTGTATGTGGTATTAAGAACTAAACTCAGGAGCTGGGTGGTGGTGGTACCCATCTTTGATCCCAGCACTCTGGAGGCAGATCTCTGTGAGTTCAAGGTCAGCCTGGGCTACAGAAAAACTCTGTCTCGAAAAACCATTAAAAAGGAAGGAAGGAAGGAAGGAAGGAAGGAAGGAAGGGAGGGAGGGAGGGAGGGAGGGGGGGAGGGAGGGAGGGAGGGAGGGAGGGAGGGAGGGAGGGGAGGAGGAGGAGAAAAAAACAAGGAAAAAAAAGAATTGAACTCAGGGCCTTATGCCTGTATCTACCAGTGAGCAATGCACCCAGGGGGATTCTAGGCAGGGGCTCTACCACTGCCCCTAACTCCTCCTGTTAAAAGTCTTATACCCTAAAGTTCCTTAGAATGTGACCCCATTTGAAGACAAAGTAGCTCTAGAGAAATAATTCTTTAAAAGATTCTTTAAAAGAATTAAATAATTCTTTAAAAGATAGAGGTAGGAAGATCTCTGTAAGTTTGAGGTCTATATACTGAGTTCCAGGTCAGCCAGGTCTACACAGTGAGATGTCTCAAAAAACAAACAAAAAATAAAAGCACAAGGGGCTGGAAAGATGGCTCGGCAGCTAAGAGCACTTACTGCTATTTCAGGTTCAATTCCCAGCTCACGGTTCCAGTTCCAGACTAGGTGACATCCTTTTCTGACCTACACAGGTGAAACACTCATGCACATAAAATAAAAACAAGTAAAAGTTAACGTAAGATGAGGTCACACTTGAGTAGGGCAGGCCTCCAATCCAGTATGACCTGGTGTCCTTATTAAGAAAGAAGGCTAGAGCCCGGTGGTAGGGGTGGCGCACACCTTTGATCCTAACACTCAGGAGGTAAAGTCAGGAGGATCTGAGTTCAAGGCCAGCCTGGTCTGAAGAGTGAGTTCAAGCACAGCCAGGGTGACATAAAGAAACCCTGTCTCAAAACAAAACAAAACAAAAACAACTAGAAGGCCAGCCACAGACTTGCACACACAGAAACACCAGGTAAAAGGGGAGCAGAGAAATGGTGGGTTCAAAGGAATCCAGGACTCCAAGGCCAGCCAATTCCCTCAGCTAAGAGAAAGCAGCAGACAGCTTCTTCCCCAGCCTGGAAGGAATCTTCCCAGGCCACACTTGAGCTCAGACTTGCAGCCTCTAGAACTCTGACATACTCAATTTCTGCTGCTTGAGCCAACCAGCTTGGGGTACTTTGTTCTAGCAACCCTAGCCAACCAATATTGTACCTAAACCCAGAAACACTGCCATCTGTGCCAAATTCCTCAGCTAGCAGTGGGGGTGCAGGGCCAGCCTTTGGGGACCTGTGTTGCCAGCTCCTGTCTGGTGATTCCTGCCTGTGGGAGGAGCTCCCTCACCCCGATCCTCTATAACTCTTGTCTCCACCTGACACCTGTTCCGCCTCCGCCCCCCACCTGTCCCCAGGGCCTAGGCGGAAAAGAAAGATGAATGAGATGGAATAAGGGGAGGTCTGGAGGCTGCATCCGAGTGGGGCAATCCTGAACAGTGCTCTGAGCAGAAGAAAATGCTGAGGAGGAGGGTGGAGGTGGATCAAAATCACCTCCCTACCCAGCTGGCTGGCACAGTGCAATCCAGCCTCGCCCACAGTACCCTGCAGAGCACAGCCCGCTCCAGATGGACCAAGTAGAAGGAAGAAGGCCATTAAAGAAGTCATCCAGAAGAATTGGGGATACCCTTGAATCCCAGAGAGTCCAAGGCTCACCACTGGCTTTCCGGCAGCGCCAGGGAATCCAGACCCGGAAGGGGAACTCTGTCCGAACCTGTCCTTAGCACCCGGAACAAGTCACCCGAGCAGCATCTGTCCTGGAGCCCAAAGCACAGGCATTTGCCTGGCAGAGGCCTGCAGCCACCAGCAAACTGGGAACCAAAATTCCTCCTCTCCTAAGGAAGGTTTCTCCAGATAAGATGGTTTTGGACCAAGGCTGTGGCAGGCACCACTAAAATCCAAGTAGACTGAAACCAATTAGCAGTTATTTCAGGAAAATCAGTAAGTGGTGGATCCCAGCAGGCAAGTGTGGGATTCTGTTTGTGTCTACACCAACCGCGGCTGACAGGGTGGGTGGAGAATGGAGCCAAGGCACACACTTGGGCCACACGAAATGAGGTGTCAAATCACAGCTTGTTGTTTCTAAGGCACACACTCCCCGAGAGCCTACCGCCGTCCTGAGATGAGCAGAGGTGGCAATGGCCAGGTGTGCTCAAGCTGGCTCTCTGGCATCTTTGCAGAAGGAGATGGCACCTAACATGGCAGATGCTGCCAGGGTCATTAGGAAACACTGTGACTCAGAAAGACAGGAGACTGAGGCAAGTTGGGAAGAAAAAGCATGACTCTCAATGTTTAAAACAAAAGACACCAGAAAGCAACCAGGAGGCTGGGTGTGGGGGCACACCCCTGTAATCCTAGGACTTGACAGGATCGGGATTGAAGGTCAACCTCGGTTACATGAGATCCTGTCCCAAAAAAGATATCGCAAGACAGCTGGCAAAATCATCAGTAGGGATCACATGTATTTCCTCTCATAAAAGCCACCTACAAAAGTGACACAAAATACTAACACACAGCAACTTGGATGGAATTCATTTTTTATTAAATATCCATCAATAGTCTTAAAACTGTTACTACACTAAAAAAAATTCTCAAATCCCCCCAAAGAAAGTTTTTCCTACTATAACACCCTGACTGTGATCCATTTAAAAGATTAAAAGGTTCACAAGCACACACACAAAAAGATTAAAAGGTTCACAAGCACACACATGCACATATATGCACACACACACACACACAGTGCCCACAAACTATTCATACTGAGTGACTTACAATCACCTATGACTTCAGCTCCAGGGGCTCTGTCACCTCCTAACTCTGGCGTCATTGGGCATACACACACACACACACACACACACACACACACACACTCTGCATAAATAAGAAAAAAAATTGAAGTAAATAATTTTGAAAACCTGGGTTGTTTTTATAAGTTATTTGTATATCCTGTACACACACGTCTTATAAACAAGAATTTGTAATCATGTTCTGCCAGTCTATGGGCTGTCTTTTTACCATCTTTGATTCTGATGCAGTCTAAAGCTAACTTCTCTTTTGCTTGCGGGAGCCTGTGGCGCCCTAGGGAACCACTAGCTAGCTCAGAGTTAGGATACACTCCTGTGCTTCCTGATAAGCAGTTCACAGTTTTAGTTCTTACACGAGAGCTGATCTACTTCAACTAATTTTGTACACAGTGCCATAGAGTGTTCAGATTCATGCCGGGCAGTAGTGGTAAACATTTTTAATCCCAGCACCTGGGAGGCAGAGGCAAGTGTATCTCTGTGAGTTCCAGGCCAGCCTGGTCTACAGAGTGAGTTCCAGGACAGCCAAGGCTATACAGAGAAACCTTGTCTTAGGGGGAAAAAAAGTTCAGATTCATTCATTTTCAATTGTCCTATCTAACAATTTTGTAACTTTCTGTGAAACCACTTCAAAATAAAAGGGAAAGGGAGGCAGAGGCAGGAGCATCTCCATGAGTTGGAGGCACACCTGGTCTACAGAGTGAATCTTAGGTTGGCCAAGGGCTACAGGATGAGACCAAACCAAACCAAATAAGGTGCAAAAGAATTGTTTTAGTGCACTGAAATCATACTAAGTATGAAATTAATTTAAAATCAGCAGAAAGAAATGTAAACCTCCAAAATATTTGAGTCAAACGAGGTTAGCTTATTAGATTGGGACTTTTGGCTAAGACCAAATAAAGATAACTATTTGATCTTATTTTATTTTATTTTTGCAGTTGAACTTGGACTCTCAGACTCAGGCCATGTGCTTCATATCCAACAAATAGACATTTCGAAAGAACTCAAGAGTCAAGACGAACCAGGAGGGAAAGTACTTTGACTGGACATGATGACATACACCTTTAATCCTAGCTAGCACTTGGGGGAGTTGAGACAGGTGGATCTCTAAGTTCTAGAGCAGCCTGGTCTACAGAGTGAGACCCTATCCCCCAGCTAAATAAATAAATAAATACTATTTTAAAGGGAAGAAAATAAGAAAACTTTACACCAACAATTTACAGGACACAGTTAATGAACGGTAAATAAGATATAGAGCCTTAAATGACTGTATTAAACAAGATTTCAGATGAATAATTCTGGCTTAATTTATTTATAAATCAGTAATATACAGTAATAACAAAAATAAAAAATGCAAAAACTCAACATATACAGAAAAAACATTTGAAAAAATCCATACCCATTCATTAAACACACACACACACACACACACACACACATACACACACACCTTTAATTCCAGTACTCAGGAGGCAGAGGCAGGCGCATCTCTGTGAGATCAAGGCCAGTCTGGTCTACAAAGAGTTTCAAAACAGCCAGGTCTACACACAGAGAAACCCTGTCTGGAAAAACCAAAACAAACCAAAAAATAAAACATGTCCCCAGACTAGTGAAAAATGGCTCAGCAGGTAAAGACACTTGCCACCCAGGCCTGGGGACCTAAGTTCCATTTCTGGAATCCACATAAAGATGGAAGGAGAGAACTAAGTCCACAAAGTTGTCCTCTGATCTCCATGCACAAATATGGCATACCCCATCCCTTATTGTAAGCAAGCTCACACGCGCACACATACACACATACATATGCGTGCGCGCGCGCGCACACACACAATCTTCCAAAGAGCTGGAGGGATGGCTCAGCAGATTACAAGTGCTCACTGCCCTTCCAGAGACCCTGAGTCAGTTCCCCACACCCATGTGGAGTAGCTCACAACCGTGTAACTCCACCTCCAGAGGACCCAAAGCCTCCGTGACTGCTGTAGGCACCCTCATCATAAGCACATATCCACACAGATACATAATTAAAAAAAAAAAATCTTTTAGAAAATTTAAATATCCCCAAAACCTTTTATTTAGAAACAAGGTGGGGCTGAACAGACGGCTCAGTAGTTAAGATCACTGGCTGCTCTTCCGGAGGGCCTGGGTTCAATTCCCAGCACCCACCTGGTGGCTCACAGTTGGCTATAATGCCAGTTCCAGGAATCTGACACCTTCATACAGACATACACCAATGAACATAAAAAACAACAACCAAAAAAAAAAAAATAGAAACAAGGAACTTTCTTCAGTCTGATAAAATGCACATTTACCCCGTGACTGGCATGGTCCTTAATGAGGGGGTAACTAAATCCTGTCTCTGCTACAAAGGGCAAGGCAAGGACATTCTCTTTCACCCTTCCTATACAGCACCGTACTTAAGTTGTCAGCAACTCAAGGAGGGGAAAATAGCTAAATGTATTTTTAAGGCCAGGCATGGTGGCGCACACTTTTCTCTGAGTTTGAGGTCAGCCTGGTCTACAGAGTGAGTTCCAGGACGCCCAGTACCACACAGAGAAACCCTCTCTCTCAAAAAAACAAAACAAAATAAAGCAAACGTATTTTTAAAATTAAAAGCAATCAAATTGGAAAGGAGCATAAGCACACCATTTTCTGCAGATGCTATGGCCTGTGTACAGAACATCTTTTTTAAAAATATTTTTATTATTTATTATGTATACAATATACTGTTTGTGTGTATACCTGCAAGTCAGAAGACTCCATTACAGATGGTTGTGAGCCACCATGTGGTTGCTGGGAATTGAACTCAGGACCTTTGGAAGAGCAGGTAACGCTCTTAACCTCTGAGCCATCTCTCCAGCCCTGTACAGAACATCTTAAACACAGTGCGCTACGGCACCACATCCACACTTGGGATAAATTTGCTCCTGGGTGTTCACTCACACCATCTCCCAGAGAACCAGTTCTGTAACAGCAAAAAGATACATGTCCCAGGACACAGAAAAAGTCAGGTGCTGTTTTGCACGTCTTTAATCCCAGCACTTGGGAGGCAGATCTCTGTGAGTTCCAGGCCAGCCTGGTCTACAAAGCAAATTCCAGGCAAGCCAGGATAGTGAAACCCTGTCTCAAACAATAACAATGACAAAAAGCAGGAGGGGGTGGGACGGGAGTGGAAGGGTATTAGGTTCCTGTGACGGTTGATACTGTCACGTTGCCAGGGTCTAGAATCAGCAGACAATCCTCTGGGCATGTCTGGGAGAGACTCTAGATTGAGTTAACCAAGATGGGACGATCCATGGTGAAAGTGAGCAGCACCATCCTCGGGGCCAGGGTCACAGACAGAATGAAAACGAAAAGCAAGCTGAACACCAGCATTCATTTATTTCTGCATATCAGCAAATACAACTAAAATCCGTAACTCTGGAGGCTGTGGCAGGTGGATTGAGAATTAAGACAATCTGGGTTTATGTAACAGAGCAAGACCATGTCTCAAGAAACAAGGGCTTAAGAATGTGCACATTAAACCTCTTGCTTAGCATACGCGAGGCCCTGTGTTCAAATCCCAGCAAAGATCTCATACATAATGCCATTAAATAAAACAGCCCAGAAGACAGGAGTGGTGGTGCCTGTCCATAATCTCAGCACAACTCAGGAAGCAGAGGCAGGAGGATCACTGTAAGCTCAAGGCTAGCCTGGCCCACATAGTGGATTTCAAGCCAACCAGGACTACAAAGTGAGATCTTGTCTATAAACAACCAACCAATCACATCATAAATTTGAGAAAAGGTACCTAAACTTGTACACTTAAAACCATAGAAGAAACTTCCTGAAAACAATCTAAATAAAGAGAAATCCACTCCTGCTCCCAGATGACAGACTCACTTTTAAATTTAAATCTTATTTTTATCATCCATTGCGTGTATGTGCATACACGTATGTCATGAAGTGCCTGTGGAGGTCGGGGAACAACTTTTAGGAATTGCTTCTCTCCTTCCCCATGGGTCCCGGGAACTGGACTCAGGTAGGTAGTAGGCTTGTTGTACGGCAAGCACTTACCCACTACCCACTGAAGAGTAAGTGGTAACGTGGCGATTCCACAAAGCACACAAGACTATTGGAGTCCTAGTAGGTTTCCTGTGCTGTTAGTAACAAGCTGATCTAGAAAACTGTAAATGCAAAAGACCCATAAAGGCCAAAACAACCTTAATTTTTAAAAAGAACAAAGTGAGTACTTCCTGATGTCTAGACTAACTACAAAGCTCCGGTGGCACAGCCGGAAGGAACAGGCAGATGAAATGGTCAAATGAGTCTAGAAATAAACCCTTAGATTGATGGACAACTGGTTTTCAAAAGAAGTGCTAACATAATTCACTGGAAGAAAATGATTTCCTTTGAATAAACCATATTGGAATAACAAAAACTTCACATACAAAAAGATAACTTTTAAATACAAAAAAAAAAAAAAGCCATGGTCATTGGGTGGTGGTGGCACAAAGTCTTTAATCCCAGCACTCAGGTAGCAGAGGCAGGAGGATCTCTGTGAGTTTGAGGCCAGCCTGGTCTACAGAGTAAGTTTCAGGATAGACTCCAAAGCTACATAGAGAAACCCTGTCTCAAAAAACCAATAAACAAACAAACAGATAAGTAAATAAATAAATAAATATTCGCGGGGGGGGGTTAGCCTTTATTTCTCATAATATACAAAAATTATTTCAAAGTGAATTATAGACCAAGAGGCAAGAGCTGAAAATATGAAACTTTAAATTTAAGAAAATGATAAAATTAGGGGAATAAAGAGACGGCTCAGTGGTTAAGAACACTTGCTGTTCCTGTAGAGGACCCAGGTTAAATTCCAAGCACCCACAAGACAGCTCCTAACTGTCTGCAGCCCCAGTTCCAGATGCTCCAGAGCCCTCTACTGGCCTCTGCAAGCACCAGGCACACATGCGGTACAGACTGTACATGCAGGCAAAACACCCATACATGTAAGATAAAATAGCAATAAAAATTTGATAAAGTTGATTGTTAAAACTTTTAAGCTTTTAAATACAAAGTTAAGAAAAAAAAAACAGGCAAGACACAGTAGCATGTGCCTTTAATTCTACCACTTTTGAGTTCAAGCACAACCTAGTCTATGTATTGAGTTCCAGGCCAGCCGAAGCTACACAAAGAAACCATGTCTGAAAGTGTGTGCGTGTGTGGGGGGGGGTCGGGGGGGGGTAGCTGAGTATGGTAGTACATGACTGTGATCCCATCACTCAGGAGACTGAGGCAGGAGAATCTTGTTTGAAGCCAGCCTGGATCATAAAATCAGACTTTGTTTGTAAAAATGTACATATATCAGCAAGTTATACATCTGAAGATGGCATCACAGAAGCCCCATAAGGTTGTGAGAAATCAGGAGCTCAGCCAGCCTGCCCTCCAGGGACTCTCCACCCAGCAGCCGCTTCATCGCAAGTCACCAGCCCCCTAAAAGTCGCCTTCCCCATAGTGTCTGTCTCTCACATCCCTCCTCCAGCGTGTCCTTCGCTACCCAACCCCAAGCAAAACTCCAACGTGAGATCTGTTGCATGGTGTGACCTCTTTGCAGCACAGGTTGGCCCCAACCCGCCAAGGTACTGCCACGGCTAAATCCTATCATGGATGTGATGGTGGCCACTGATAATCCCAGTACTGGGCAGGTGGAGGCAGAAAGATCAGAGGTGGAAAGCCAGTCCTGACAACATGATACCTTTCTTTTGTCTTGTTCATTTGAGACAGGGTCTCTACATAGCCCTGGCTGTTCTGGAACTCTTTATGTATATAGACTAGGCTGCTCACCGCACCTTTAATCCCAGAATAGAGGAGGCAGAAGCAGGTGGATCTGTGTGAGTTTTAGGCCAGCCATTGTTATACAGTAAGATCTTGTCTTTTTGTTGTTGTTTTTTTTTGTTTTTGGTTTTTTTGAGACAGGGTGTCTTAGTCAAAGTTTTATTGCGGTGAATAGACACTACGACTGTGGCAACTCTTATAACGGAAACATTTAAATGGGCTGGCTAACAGTTCAGAGGTTTTGTCCATTATCACATGGTGGGACATGGCCGTGTGTATGCAGACACAGTGCTGGAGAGGGAGCTGAGTCCTGTATCTTGATCTGCAGGCAACAGGAAGTTGAGCACATATGAGACCTCAAAGCCCATCCCCATGGTGACACACTCTCCAACAAGGCCACAAGTCCTGACAGTGCCACTCCCTGTGAGCTTATTGAGGGCCAGTTACTTTCAAACTATCATACAGGGGTTCTTTGTGTAGCCTTGGCTGTTCTAGAACTAGTTCTATAGACCAAGCTAGCCTAGAACTCAGAGATCCACCTGCCTCTGCCTCCCAGGTGCTGAGATTAAAGGTGGGAGCCACCATCACCCAGCAAGATCCTGTCTTAAAAAAAAAAGGGGGGGGGGCTGGAGAGATGGCTCAGAGGTTAAGAGCACTGACTGCTCTTTCAGAGGTCCTGAGTTCAATTCCCAGCAACCACATGGTGGCTCACAACTATCTGTAATGAGATCTGGTGCCTTCTTTTGGCCTGCAGGCATGGAGGCTGAACACTGTGTACATAATAAATAAATAAATCTTAAAAAAAAAAAAAGTCTTACCATTCAGTAACAGAATAGGATTAGGGTGAGAACTGTACAAATGGGCTGGGGCTGCACTCAGAGTCAGTAGAACGCTTGCTTAGTGCACACAAAGCCAGCACTGCACAACACCAGGTGTGGTGGCCCACAAGTTCCAGGCCAGGGCTTCATGAGACCCTGGACCTTCCCCCTAATCACTACTGCAGGGCTGAAAAGGTTCAGTCACTTTGGAAATGGGATGGGGTCTTGAAAAGTTAAACAGAGTGACCAGCTTACCCCCAATCAGAACTGAGTGCACAGAACGTGCTTCTGTGCACGATGTATGTGTGGGAGGTAATACACCTGACCCCAGTACACATAGTACTCCTGGAACTTCAAATCCCAGCACTTTCTACTCTAGGGAATGCTGGAATTTTAAAAACAATACCCCAAGGCCTGGATTGCTGGCCTCTAGGAGATAACAGAAATTCAACAGCAAGGACACTTTCAAGGGAGGCAATATTCTCTCCCTCCATTTTCACACCCCCATCCCCCAGCACTGGTCCTGCCTCTATGGCAGTGAACTGTCCCTTGCCAAGGGGTGCCATTCAGGGGGTGTGTAAACCTCAAAAAGGAGATACCCAAGTCAGTTCAGGAAGTCACCTTTAATAATTCTAAAACACCTTCATTCCCAGACTCGCCTACCACAACTTTTCCATCAAAGAGGAAATTTGGATTTAGAAACAGGATATTCGTGCAGACACTGGGAGCACGAACCGCCTAGCAGTATAGGTTTATACTTTAAAGGAAATGCTTTCAGACCACAGGATTTTCTAAAGTTTATTGCCAAAGAAAGAGATGAGAAAACATACACACACTCTGGGTTGTGCAAACCACTTTATGTAACTACACACACCAACAGCACTGCGATGTGTCTGACCTCCACCTTATAAAACACATACTCTATTCCCACAAGAATAACCTAAAGTCACCCAAGATCATTATAGATGACAACCTTCTAAACTGATACACAAAGGGGGGGGGGACAAAACAGAAGAGAATCAGTTCACACATGAATAACCTGGCTGACCCATGCTCTAATTCCTAGTGCTGACCAGCCGGAACTTCACAAGGGTACAAATCCTAAGGACAATGGCAAAATCACACGTGTCAGGGAGGGAGGGGGACAGGGCCAGCCGGGTGGGTCAGCCAGGCCCCAGAACCTCTCCCTACCCCTGCCCAGGGCCTCAAAAGCAAAGCTGCTACATGAGAGTATTTGAAAAGGGATTTTCTGGCACAATGGCACAACTCAAAAGACTCTCTCACACAAGTGAAGGAGGCCCATTGCCTCTGCTTCACCTCCCAGTAAGCACAAGCATGCATATGCACGCACGCGCACACACACACACACACACACACACACACACACACACACGAAGCACTCCCTTTCTGCCCGGAATCTGCAGTCACATTTCAGTACAAGCATACCCTGCTCTCTCCAAAGCTGCTTAAGGTGGGCGCACACTGATATGTGAAACATTCATCTAAGCACATTCGCCCCAATGTAAGCATCCTTGGTGCCGGGTCTACAGCAGCACCCTATGCACAAGGCTAATAGGGACGAGAGGAACAGTTTCTTCTAAACAGGTTCTAGACTAGGGGTTCTCAACCTATGAGCTGTGACCCTTCTGGGAGTCGACCACCCCTCCTTTCACGCGGTTACCTAAGACCCTCAGAAAACACAGATATTTACCTTACAATTCCTAACAGTAGCAAAATTACAGTCACGTCGTAGCAGTGAAATAATTTTATGATTGGTGGTCGCCATGACATGAGGAACTGTATTAAAGGGTTGCAGCATCAGGAAGGGGGAAATCACTGCTCTAGACTCTAAGTCCCCTTGTCTCTGTCCCTAGGGCTGACCCACACCTGATGCCCATGCTTATCAGAAGGATTCTCATGCCCATGAACCCACACAGTCACTTGGAACACTGCTCAGAGCTCAGCTACTCAGGCCCTAAGCCTGAAACCAGGAATCTTCTGCAATTTGGAACGGAGCCTCTGTATTTTTAACAAGTTCCCCAGGCAAGTCTGTTGCTCACTTAAGTCTAAGAACCACTCAAAAAACCTATCGAAGTGTCTCCCAACATCTGACTCACAGAAATCATCCCAGAGAAATTTTAGAGTGCAGATACTAGGATCCACGAAAACAACTAGAGTACCTAGGGCTCTGGTTCCCAGAGGCCAGACCCAGTTAAAAGTAACTTGAGAAGGGGAAAAGCAGCCTTATGGTCCATATAGCTGAAAAGTCAGGAGTCATTCCGGCTTTGTGCAAAGAGTGTATCATTTCCATCCTACTGGGCCAAGGTGGCACCCAGCAATATTAAGGTTGTGCCCAGGTACTTGACACCCTTCCCCTGACAGGTTCAGCCAAAACCTTATTTCTCTATTCTGATTGGACAGGGAGGGTTCAGGAGCCCTCCCCTGGCAGTTACTGTAAGAGGGAGGCGTGGCGTGGCCTAGGCCTGCTCCACACAGGGCTCCACATATTCACTGTTCAGGCCGAGAACAGTCCACCGTAGTAGGGCTTCTTTATTGATTGTTCTAGTCCCTTCTGTATCTACAAATTCCTAAAAGAAAATGCAAAAAATGTGCTAGAGAGAGAGCTCAGAGGTTAAGATCTGAATAAAAGGGTTTTTTATTTGTTTGTTTTTGGAGACAGGGTTTCTCTGTGTTGTCCTGGAACTTACTCTGTAGACCAGTTTGGCCTTGAACTCACAGAGATCTGCTGCCTCTGCCTCCCGAATGCTGGGATTTTTTTTTTTTTAATTTAAACATTTTAGGCTGGTGTGGTGATATACACCTTTGATCCCAATGCAGAGGCGGGGGGATCTCTGTGAGTTTGAGGAGGCCAATCTGTTCTACAGAGTGAGGGTTATATAGTTAAGATTAACTTTTAGAATCCTTCCCGACAAAGCTGAGCATGCACGTGCAGGCATGCTGACTCCCTGACAGACAAGGCATTTCACTGTGGCAATCATCCCTCCCAGACAGAACAAAGCCCAAGTATTCTAGCTACTTCCATATTTGCTTAGCCAGTGCTGTGTCTGCTTCCTCTTTCCCATGAACTGGTTCTTAACCAAGGATGCCAGCAGGCATTTCCAAAGAAGAGTGATAGCCTCTCAATCTCAATGATCAAAATTAGGAAGTGACAGTCAGGGATAATGCCTTAGAGGCTCATTCCACTGCCCAAGCCGACTGCCTACTGTGGCCCCCAAGTCTACAGCAGGTCATAGCACCGTGGGCACAGAAGCCTCAGTGGAGACACACGTAAGATAGCGAGTGGTTGCTGGTGGCCCAATAAGCTGATCACTTGCCACACCTGAACAAGGAGAACCCCTTTGCCCTTCTCCCTCCTCATAATGCCAGCTCACAGGCAGGTTTAAAGACAGCTCTGTGGGCTGTGGTAAAGAATTGGCTGGGAGGTGTGAGGCCACCGCTTGATTCCAGACTCTTGCTGGGAATGGATGTGTCAAGAAACAAATGAAGCATCTCTTCAGAAGCTCTTTACCTGATTTATTTTCTACAAGAAGGGCAGTGTAGGGCTGGGGATGGCTCAGCAGTTAAGAGCACTGGCTGCTCTTCGAGAGGACCCGGGTTCAGTTCCCAGCACCCAGATGATGGCTCACAATTGTCTGTAATTCCAGTCCCAGGAGATCCATCACCCTCTTCTGGCATCCGTGAGCACTGACTATATGTATGTGGTGCATAGACACACATGAAAGCGAAACACATATATACAAATAAACACAAATTCATACACACACATAAAAATAAACTGAAAAAAAAAAACAAAAAGGAAAATGTGTATGCCACACCATATGCAGAAGGGCCCTGCACAGCTTTTGTGGGTCCTAACATCAACCTTCTCACACAAAAGGTTGGAATGTGATTGGAGGCCGGCTGCAAAGGGCCCCAACACTCTTGAATTTCCAGTTACCCCAACCTGAAATAACAAACCCACGTGGCAAGCAAGTCCCTGCACTTGCTAGGTGTCTTTGCTGGGCGGGGAGGAAAGCAGGGCTCTGAGGCTCACTGGTCAAGGTACAGAGCCAGCTGGCAGCAGAGCTGGCCTCAAGTTCCAGCTTTGACTACAGAGCACACTGCGGCTGCAGGAAGGACGGACACTCATGGCGAAGCACTTGAAGTATCTCATGCAGATACTTCACTCAACACAAGCTTCCCTAATGCACCATCTATTTTACAGTAACAACACATCCTCCCTCCTTTTTTTTTTTTTTTTTTTTTTTTTTTTGGAGACAGGGGGTCTCAAGTAGCCCAGGCTAGCCTTGAAATTACTGTGCAGCCAAGACTGACCTTGAGCTTCTGAGCTCCTGCCTTAGCCTCCTAAGTGCCAACATTACAGGCCTGGCCTTCACAACCACACAGCTGTGAAATGTTTTGAAGAACCGCCAGCATCTCCATGTGAAAGATGAAGAAAACTTTCAAAAGTCTGTGAGAGATGAAGTGATGATTGCAGGGTACATGGCTTTCTGTTTATGCCTGTCTGAGTGGCCATCGTGGAATTCTTTGTTTGTTTGATTGCTTTTTTAAAACAAACTTCCTCTATTTTGCCCTGGTTGTCCTGAAACTCAATTTGTAGACCAGGCTGGCCTCAAATTCACAGAGATCTGCTTGCCTCTGCTTCCTAAGTACTAGGATTAAAGGTGTGCACCACCACCATCTGGCTCAACACCACCACCCAGCTCCTCATGGAATTCTTTTTTTTTTTTTAAAGATTTATTTATTATGTACACAGTGTTCAGCTTCCATGCCTGCAGGCCAGAAGAGGGCACCAGATCTCATTACAGATGGTTGTGAGCCACCATGTGATTGCTGGGAATTGAACTCAGGACCTCCAGTAGAGCAGTCAGTGCTCTTAACCTCTGAGCCATCTCTCCAGCCCCTCCTCATGGAATTCTTAAGGGGATTCGACAGCATGCTGGCCCCTGCCTAAGCAGCTTCCCATGAAGAAGGGAGCCTGAAGGACAGAAATATCTGGGACACCCACACCTGCCAGCATCTTGTACTGCATTTAACAGTCACAGAAATCCTGGCCAGAGCAACCAGGCGGGGAGCATGCCTGCACAGGGGCACAGCACAGAGAGGGGATGACTGCCATGGAGGACAAAAGGGAGGGGGCTGCTAGGAAGCTGCAGGAGGCACACTGCAGCCAGGAGGCTGGTCACTAAACGAAGGTGAACGATCCAAGCAGGCTCAGCCTTCCCAAGCTGTGAGGTGTGGAGCAGGCAGGCAGCAGTCTCCCTGTGCGGTCCAGTTCCCTCACTGTGAACAGGAACACTGAGTGTGCTTCAGTGAGTCCAGGCAGAGGACTCGGGGGAAAACATGACAGTATTCAGGCTAAGCCAGGAGGGGTGGCAAACGCCTGTGATCCCAAAGCTAGGGACACTGAGGCAGGACTGAGCTTGAGGCCAGCATGGACCTGTCTCAAGAAAACCAAACAAACAAAACAAAACTGACCAGGGCCTGGTGTATACTAAGGTTTTCAAACTGATGGAAGAAGCTAGATTATTTGGTCAATAACATAGGAATAACTCACTATTGAGTTGATAAATATTATATATTCATCTCAATGTAAGCCCAAAAAAATTCAGATACTGGATGTAAAAAATAAGAAATGAAGTCCCCCAGCTGGACATGTGACTCAGTGGTTCATAACTTGCTTAGCAAATATGAGGCCTTAGGCTCAACCCCTAGCACTATAAAGAAAGGATAGTTATTTCATTTTAATTAAACACAAACATAGATAAGAAAAAGAGCACTAACTGCAAAGACACAAATACACTCACATAAGTAAAGGTGATTTTTAACTTTAGCATTTTTTTAATTTACTTACTTCTTAAACTTTATGTGCACTGGTATTTTCCCCTGTGTGTCGGGTCCCCGAGAACTGGAGTCACAGACAGTTATGAGGTGTTATGTGGGTGCTGGGAATTGAATCTGGGTCCTCTGGAAAAGCAGAGTTCTTAACCTCTGAGCCATCTTTCCAGCTCCCATAAATGTGCTTTTTTTTTTTTTTAACCCAGTAGAAAGACGGGCAATGAAAGGAGTACATAAAATACACCAACATAAAAAAAAATAAGCGTCTTCAGAAGGGAAAGGAAAACCAAGAGCTGGTTTGGGTCACAGGAGCAATGATCTAAGGAGTGTTCTGGGAAGTGTGGGTGCAGATCCAGGCAAGTCTGGGCTCCCATTCCGACTGATCAGACTCCGCACTGATAGAGCCTTGTGAGATAGATTGTGAGAACACAGGCCAGCAATAAATATCACTGGCTTCTAAATTAGCCATATACTTTGTTTCAGTAATTGCAACTCTAAGACTTGTCTGAATAAAAATCCAAGGAGCAAACAAAGGCTGTTTCTTATGAGATACTGAGTTAGAAAGAATGGCAGAACAACCAGTACACCTGGCAAGGCCCTGATAGGAGAGAAGACCTTGCCACAGACCTTGACCTACAGCCAAGGGAGGCTAGAGGGCAGACAATTCAAGAAAACTACAAGCCACAGAAAACTAAGAGCAGGCCTGGAAAACAGCCAGCATGTGAGCGCTCACCATTCTACCTCTCTGTGTTAGGACAGGAAATCCTCACACCTGGCAGCTGAGACATCATCATTGACTTACAGACGCGCAAATGCATAGAGGTGTGTTAGTGAACGCCCGTAATCCAGCATTTGGGAGTGGAGACAAGGGGATCAGAAATTCAAGGCAGGCCTGGTCTACCGGAGACCTTATCTCAAAACAGACCAAGAGAAACAACAGACAGGGAAGTCAGGTTTTGTAGCAAACACCTTTCTTCTCAGCACTTGGGAGGTAGAGGCAGGCAGATCTCTACAGTTTCAGGTCAGCCAAGGCTACTTAACAAACAAGCACTATCCCAGGCAGGAACTAGGTGGAAGGCACTGTAGGCGGCAAGACAGCAAGGAGAAGGTGCACATTTTACAAACACTTCTGCTGTGTGTGGCGTCTCAGTACTAAATCAGTCAATGTAAAAATCTTGGGGTAAGTTTCAGTGCCCCTGAGGGTATCAGTGAACACAGACGCAAAACCAGACTTGGGGTGGGTGACACCAAGTAAGGTCGTGGGATGCACACTGGGATGGGGTCCCTTGCTTGCTGTGCACTGGGGAAGGTGGTAAGGATCTGGAGTGAAAAAACCTTTGGCCTGTCAGTCAAGCGGCCACACAGACACGTGGAGAGTATACCAAGGTCAGTGATTGCAAAGTCCCTGCTCCCAGCCCCGCAATAAACAGTATAATAAAAGGCATGTCAAGATCTGGGTTATCGGGAAAGTTATCAGGAAATGCCATTGGTATGTCTCATCCCATTCTGAATTCATAAATGTACGACGTGGACATTCTGCACAGGCTGAGTCAACACTGGACCAATGGCTATGGCTGAAGGGAAGGAGAAAAAGGTGGCTCCATGGCCAGCAGCTCCCAGCCCAGTCCCGAGCAGCTGTGTGAACAGTAAGGAACGCTTCACCTCTCTGGGCCTCATGCCCTTCTTTGGAGTAGGAAGTAAGAGTGTATGATAATGAAGCCAAGAGGGTGGCTGCACGCCTTTAATCCCAGCACTACAGAGGCAGGCAGATCTCTGTGAATTCGAGGCTAGCCTGGTCTACAGAGCAAGTTCCCGGATTACACAGAGAAACCCTGTCTTGATGGGGGAAAAGGGGGGGGGAGTGGAGGATTGTTGTTACTGCTGTAACTTACATGACTCACAGCCGGGGCCTGGACTCTGGGAAAAGCTCTACCCTGCTCACTACCCTCTTTGCCAATCCCTTGTGATACTCAGCGAGGTCACAAATTCCTCGATGGCATCCATGCCACCACTCCGACCCTGAATGGCATCTTTTCTTTCCGCTAGCCCAGGCTGCCCCAAAGCCCCACTTGCACTCCACAGCTCTTCAATCCATGTATCTCTGGGTAGCCAGAGGGCAGCTGCTCTCAGACGCTCACTCCCTGGCCCTTCTGCTGCAGCCTCACGGCTTCCGCCATTTAATTGCTCAACACACAGAATGCAATCTTGTTTCAGCAACCTGCACCTACTCTTTTGTATGCCAGCAAAGCTCTTCACTAGACCACTCCACCTCAGGAGACTGTCCCAACCCTGGCCCCAGGGAAGTTCCTAACCCCAGCTGCCCAGACTCCCACAGCTCCCTCCCCGTGCCAGGTGCGCCTCTCTCACCGTTTGCTGTTCTGCTTTAATGACTGACTTCCCAGCGTTATTCACCCCGACAGTACCTTATTAGTCACTTACTTTCTGTTATCTGTGTCCCTCACCCAGCACGTAAACCCCACAGGGATTGGCTGTCTCAGCCTCTGTCCCAGGCCTTGAAACGTATGTAAAGCTCAGTGAATATTTACTGATTATGTCAACAATCAAACGGGTTGCATAGCCCTTCACTGCACATGAACTATGCCCCTCCCACAGGGAGTAACTCTCTAGAAGCCAAGAGGCTCTGGGCACTGGGCAAGAGAATGCATAACTGATCCAAGGCATCCAAATGATCCTAAGCGCGCTACTGCTCTAAAGAATTCATGACCCAGATAACGAGGCCAGGGCCACAGCTCCCCCTGACCAGGCTACTAGAAGGAATGGCCTCCCTCTCTAGAGCAGTCCATTGTTCTTTTTGTCAAGACCAGAAGCCTCTTCAGAACAACACAATGCACAGAAGCCTCTTCACCCAAGCAGGAGGAACGAAACCCTGGCTCCGGGGCAGACCCTCAGCAGACACCGCAAAGTCAAAAAACATACTGGGGGTGGGAGGGTGGCCACACAACTGTCAACAGAATAGAGTCCTTTCTTCCAAGTGATGCGGACTGGAAAACACCAAGGGCCCCACCTGGCCAAAGGTGAGGCCTGGGGCAACCACACCTGCCCAGGGGACAGCTGGGACCAGTATCGGGGTGTGCAGTATCAAGGTTCAGAGAAGATGGAAGGAATGAACATAAAACCCGCAGCAAGATTGGAATCACTGTTCCAGATAGTGCAGATTAGGGTCCAGGCTGGCCGTTCAGTCCTCATTTCTAGTGTAAGCAAAGATTCAGAGGAGCCAGGACTGGGGAGGAGGGGGGATGAATAATACATGTGGTTTCTCCTCCCGGCACGAGTCCGGCAAGATGGAGAGGGCACATTATAATGCCACAATGCTGGCAGACCACCAATGACAAAACAGACCTACGCAACAGTCACCCATGGCCACTAACAGCACAGAACAAAGAAAGACAATGGACTTTCTCCATAATGCCTACTGGATATAGGCACAACGACACCCAGGAGACAGCCCTGCACTTCCTGCCAAAACAGTGTGTGCCTGTGTATACGTGAGTATGTATGCGTATGTGAGCATGTGTGCATGTGTGTGCCTGATGGTTATCAGTATCTAAATTCAACTACTCATTTACAGCAAACACAGAGAAGACACAGTGCACTCTAGACCTCAATGTATACAGGACAAATGACACAGCTTTTTTCAACAAATAAACTGCCAGAAAAGCCAGATATAGTGGCATAACGTGTAATCCTAGCACTCAGGAGGCTGAGGCAGGAAGTCTTAAGTTTAAGGCCAGCCAATGCAAGCAAAAAGCCAAGGTGTGGGGATGGGTAGAGGGTTCAGAGGATAAGGGTACTTGCTGTCCAAGTATGAGTATCTGAGATCAAATCTCTAATATCCATAGAAAAAGCCGGAGAATGGGCCGGCTGCATGAGTCTGTAACCCGAGAGCTAGCTGCCCTAGCCTAGCCAGAACTTCAAGCTTCCAGCTCAAAGAGACAGGGTCCTGACTTAAGGAAATACAGCAGAAAAGAAAAAGGCATTAGATGGGCAATCCTTGCTTCCACAAGCATGTACACAAATGACCACATGCAACACACACATGCATGCAACACACAGGCATACAGACACAGACACACATGCATGTGCATGCACACACACAGATGCCAAGATGGGAAGGGAAGAGGAGAGGAACCATAAAAGATTAAGTGAAACTTAACAGGGTTGGGAACAAATCCAGTGGGAACTGGTGGGATCCTGGTGGGAACAAGCAAGTTCTAGAAAGATAGTGAGGGGACCTAAGTCCCCTCAGTACCCTCAGTACAGATGATGTAAAAACTTATTTTTAATGATTTTATTTCAATGGTTTCAATCATGACAATAGTCCTGTCTTTAAAGAAACTTTCTCTTTTAGCAATAGATAATGGACTCAGCATAAACAGGTTATAACCCAGCAGGGCTCTGGGGGTGTCCAGGAGTGGTGAGTTCGCCTTTACCCATCGGTGTACACCAGCTCCTGCCAAGCCCTGCTAAACTCACCTCACTCTGGGTAAAGCAGGACCTTCTATGCAGCCCACAACATTGCAGGGGCTCTGCCTCCCAACTCTCCACACGGGGCCACCATCTTCCCATTCTGTGGAGAGCCAAAGTTCCTCCAACATACGGGCACCATCTCACCCCAGGACCCCGCACTGCCTCTATCCTTATGCCCCTAACTATCCAGGGTGCTCCCTCACTGCCCTTGTCAACTGCCTGCTCCAGTGTCCCACCAGAGAGGCCTTTCCCAGCACAGCCAGCGCCAGAGCCAGCAGGCTGCCTGCCTCCTTTCTTTAGTTCTGCCTTGCACACACTTTACTCTGGCTCTTTACGACAGGTCTGCAGGACCAGAGGCAGGAGCTTTGTTTCATTCAGGGTTATCGCCCCAGTTCCCAAAATAGCTCCTTTCTCAGGTGCTTGATTTGTGAAATAAATCTAAGAATGAAAAGGGGCAACATATAAAGTTTCCATCCTGATATCTGGCAAATCCTTCATTTTTAGTAGGGCATGATGGCACATACATCTATAAACTCAGTACTCAGGAGGAGAGTGCAGGATCAGGAATTCAAATTCTGCCTGGCCTACCATGAGACCCTCTCTGAAACAAACGATCTCATTTTTAGGGTATACTAAAGTTGTTGTTTATTCCACTGTTTAATCTTTTCTGTTAACTTAGTAAGAAATCTAATCTGTAGCTGAAACTAAGCCATATAAATGAGACTACATTTCCCAGATCCCCTTTCAGTTATATGTGCTACTAAATTCTGAGCCAGTGTGAGTAGAATTTCTGCCTGAAACTTCCATCAAGTCTTTCTACAGACAAGGACCGTAGCCTGGTGTGGCAGTAGCAGGGGAAGGCTGGCAGATGTCTGATCTCTTGGAAGAATACAGTCCTGGTCTGTGTACCACCAGGCTCCTTTCTCTAGGAGAAAAATCAATTCCATTGCGCTCATTAGTCCACTGTTGTTTTGCGCTTATACCATTTTCTTTACCTGCAGAAGAAGTTAGTGCTGCCATGTGGCACGTGTGTCAAAGACTCGGAAACTCAAGAAGGTACCGAAAGTGATGCTCTAACGCAAGAGCACCCAGATAGTGGAGTGGGGGAGGGGACACACAGGAGACAATGACCCAAGAACCACAAAACTTTCATTAGCTTAAACAGGGTCTACCCCAGGACTGGCAGGCAGTGTGGATAAGGAATACAAGCAATTAACATGAAGGCCCAGTGTGGCGCACACCTTTATTCCCAGCACTCAGGAGGCAGAGGCAGGCGGATCTCTGGGAGCGAGTTCCAGGACAGCCAGAGCTACATAATAGAGACCCTGCCTCGAAAACAACCATGAGAGGTGGCAGAAATGAAAAGCACTGCAAATTAGCCACAGTGAGATTTCAATTTGTGTCCATTACACTAGGAAAATCCACAGTTTTAGCCAACAGAATGAGACAAGACACAGGCAAAAAGGAACTCAAAATGCTCACACATCTTTGGAGAAAATGTGTGGACAGCAAAGAAGACGACATCTAGCAAGCCCAGCAAACTCATTCTAGTATATACTGCAAATTTCCTATGCGTGCACACCTAGAAACAAGAGTTAACACAGCCACGGTAACATGTGGACAGCAAAAAACAAACAACCAAGAAAACCACAAAATGTCTGTTGCCATGGAAATGACAACAAAAATGTTGGGCGGGTGAGACGGTGGCTCAGCAGGTAAGGGGATCTGACACTGAGTCCCAACCTGAGTGCAATCCCCAGAACATGGGAGGAGAGAACCAGCTCCCACAAGTTGTGCTCTGACCTCCCTATGTGCACCACAGCATGTATGTGCCCACACGTGCATGCGAAGACACATAAATAAAACAAATGCAATGACTAAAGTAAAAAAGAAAAGGACTGAAACAAAGCTGCAGTCTAGCGGCTAAAACATGAAAAAGACCTGCAGCTACATCAGTCTGGATCAATCTGAGAATTGTTATTAAGTGAAAAACACGGCTTCAAAAAAGGCCTACATATGTTTCGTCTCATTTTGGTTTTTGAGACAGGGTCTCAGAGTGCTGCCTCAGGCTCCCAATTCCTGAGATTACAGGCATGTACCACCATGCCCAGCCTCAGGAGGTAAGTTTTCCAAAGAATGAGAAATTCAAGACCTTGGCTGCCTCTAGAAGGGCAGGCGGTTGGTATACGGAGTTGTGTTGAGTTCTTGGGTCCACAGCAGACTAATGGCTGCCTGTTATTCGTGCCATACATTTCTTTTCTTTTTCTTTTCCTTTTGTGTTTTTGTTTTTCTTTCAAGACATAGTTTCTCTTTGTAGCTTTGGAGCCTGTCCCGGCACTCACTCTGTAGACCAGGCTGACTTCAAACTCAGAGAGATCCACCTGCCGCTGCCTCCTGAGCACTGGGATTAAAGGTGTGCATCATCACTGCCTGGCTAAAACCTCGATTTTTAAACAAGGTACACCTAGGTCTAAGCACCGAGAAAGCTGCTGGCGGATGCACAGTGAAGGGGCGGGGTGGAACAGTGGGTAGTTTCTGGTATTGTTTGTTCTGCTCTCACAAGTCCGTTTCAGTAGGAAATGTTTCTAAACTAAATAAAGCCACATGGCACAGAATTCAGTTCCTGGTCTCCCGAGTGTGGAGTGGACTGAATCAACTCCACAGTGCCATTCCTGGAGGACATACAGCAAGTTATTAAGCCAGCCCGTGTCCCTCCTCCTGCTGAGAATGAACTTGGTAACAGCGTCCACTCCAGGGGACTCCCATGAACAAAGTACTTGTAGTGGCTTCACTACACAGGTGAAGCCTCTGTGAGACTGGCTACTTCATGATCATTTGTCTGACTTTGGTATCTAAGGAGAAAAGACCTAAGCAATAGGCCAAGACCTGCAGATGGCCCTGCAGTTCACTCCCGGGGGTTCACTTCCCTGGTCCTTATCAACGCCCTAGGAAGCCTGTGTTTGGCTGACCCTAAGAACTTTCTGTCATTGATGAATGAATGAATGCTGCCTCGGTTTATGCGACGTTTCTGTGACTGTCTGAGCACAGCACTTGTATAGCACCCTATCTAACACGTATGTCTACTTCTTTCCTTGTTGATCCTTTGCTCAGAATAGCATTGTGCCCTATAAAACATTTCCCAGACTTCCTTGCAGTAGAAGGTTCCTGTCACTAAGTTGTAACTGAAGAGACACAAGTAGAAGCCAGCTAAGGATTTCAGGAGTTCTGCGGGGCGGCGAGCACAGCAGGCACCTTCTGACAGCACTGCTGACGTGAAGCTAACGGAACCCCGCTCTGGTCCAGTGAGGAGACAGGCCCTGTGGTGACCACCAGTGTTCATGGGCGAACCCCGACAGGGCACTCTTCCTGGAACTCAGTTCTTGCCTCACCCTCCTTCCATGGGTCTGCGAGATTCAAGGATTCATTCGCTTTCCCCACAGAGGGAAGGAGAGAAAGGAGCTAGCTCTTGCCCTAAGCCAGAAGACCTAAGAAGCCAAAGAGGCAGAGACAATGCTGCTTGCCTGTGACGTGGGGTAGATACTGAGTTCGAGGTCAGCCAAAGCTGTCCCCAGCAAAGACAAACAAGCAAACAAAATAAGAGGCTGTTGTCATACAAGTCTGGCTGACTACAAATGGACGGTCCTGAGGCCACACAGAAAAATGGACACAGTCATCCCAAGGGCCATTTGAAGAAAAACCATCTGGGATATTCCAGCTCAATGTACCCCTGACTTGCAGCCACAGCAAGACCCACTGAAGAGCCATCCCACCCAGCTGAGCCTTAGCCAGTCACAGATGCATGAGAAATAATACTCAGTTGACATCTGAAGACATTCAGTTTGGGAGATGTCTTATTGGGCAGCAGTATCGTGATGACACACACATTCCCAAACTGAAGTACTCTCTAACACTGAAGCGTCCCAAGAGACATCTCTCCCTATTCTGATTTCCAATAAAGACTATTAATAGGAAAGAACATGACCCCTCCCCTTCTCTCTGACTGTGTCATTAGTACCCATTAGGTCAACTAATCTGTATGAGGATGATGTATCTATTAATCATTTCTATAATTAAAAAGCATTTAGAGTAGGTGGTTCATCACTTCCCTGGGCTTGGTGAGAACTCTCAGAAAACACACCTCCTATCTGGACAAGGGGCATCATTATGCTACTATTACTTCCTATCCATTCTCAAAGGCCTACAGAGCTGAAGTTAAAGTAACTAAGCAGGTCTGACACCTGTGAGCTACTTAAGAAAGGTTATCAAGTACAAAAATAATTTTGGAGAAAAAAATTAGAAACAAAAAGAAAGCACATCGGTAACATCTAGCCAAATAGAAGATGGCACACCCACCACTGTGCGTCAGGAGACACTCAAGAGTGTGTCTGGAGTAGGCGTGGCTCAGTGGCGGAACTCTTACCTAGAATCCCCCAGTGCGGGGCTAAGGTCTCAGTGATCAACACTTGTGAGGGGCTGGGGCATGACTCAGAGGTAGAGCCCCTGTCTAGAATCCCCCAGTGAGGGGCTGGGGGTGTGGCTCAGTAGTAGAGCCACTGTCTAGAATCCACCAGCAAGGGGTTGGGGTGTGGCTTGGTAATAGAGGACATGCTAGGATAAAAATAAATTTTTCCAGATTTTTATTTAATATATACGGGTGTCTTGCCTGCATGTATGTATGTATACCACAGGTACACTTGGTACCCGCAGAAGCTAGGAGAGGTCATCAGATCTCCTGGAGTAAATGATGATTGTGAGCCACCAAACCAAACCCAGCTTCTCTGCAAGAGCAGCCAGTGTTCTTAAACACCGAGGCAGCTCTCCAGCCCCATCTTTTTCTTTTTTTAAGAAAAGCAAACGGAGGAATACTGGAGGATTCAGAAATATTTCCATATAGTACTGCTGTGTGTGAAAGCAAAATGCAGGAAAATAAGGACTGTATTATCCCTAATAGAATAATACAGTTCTATGTAGCATTGTGTGACCATGGAGAAAATACCTATAGTTTTGGAAAAGTACTATCAGCAGCAGTGAAGGATGTGGGACGAGCTAAAGTGGAAGGGTGCTGACTTGCAGGAGGAAGGAGAGGGGAGAGCTACCAAAAAAGGTCCACACAGAAAATGCTCACAAGGAACTTGAAGTCAGCTCATAAACACCCACCATCTCCACTACCTTCACTTGGCGCGTCTTCGGGCACATTAGATACCACCTGAGCTCTCTTTACCTCTCACTTCCACAGATGCTATCAATTAGCACCGTCTTCAAAAAGGCAACCAAGGCCCAGAGTTCAAGCCGTGCCGGGACTCAAGCATGACAAGAAATGCTTTTCCTCAACGCATCCCCAAATGAAGCTCCTTGGAGACTGAAGGCCAGGGAGTGACCTGTTGCCACAGCAGCCTCCACACTGCCACAGGGCACACGGCTGTCACACAGGGCCCATGAGGCACCTCAAAGCCTCTAGCTGCTGGGGGAAACCAGAGAGGGACACTGACCTTGCTCCCAGCAGAGCCCCAGGGAAGCCTGCCTGGGATGTTTTTATAGCAACGATTGCCGATTGCCGCTGCCCAGAGCCAGAAACTGAGAACGTGTCAGTGATGACACAGTCGGACTCCTCGAACTCACCGTTTAATTAAAACCTGCTCGGCACAGAGCACAGGTTATTGCCTACTAAGGCAGAGAGTGATGAACCGCAGCTGGCCGGATCACTCTTATTTCCCTTGCCTTCTGCCACAGAAACCTGGAGCTGTGTGGCCTTTCCACAGGCGCTCCAGATATGCACATGGGGCCTTCCACAAATCCTCTGACTGAAATCACACCAGTGTTCTCTAAACCACTCGTGCCACACCTCCTCTGACATGCCATGTGCCCAAATGAGCCACTGCTGCTTCCACGGCTGCAAGCCTAAGGGGCTGAGGACCAGGCTGAAGGCCAGGAAGTCGGCAGCTTGAGGCTACATCAGACCCCATGAATGGCTGCATGACCACAGAGAGGCAGGTGTATAGGCCACTCCAAACTCTGCTGTGGCTTTCTGGAAAGGCTGGTACTCTAGCAAACCCCAAGTGAGTGCAGCTAGCCACCCACCCTCCAGCAACGGGGCACCTAGGATAAATTCAGCCAAGCACTGTTCTAGAAGGATCAAGGGCCTGTGCTCCCATCGAGCAAACAGTTGGGAAGAAAAATCCAGTGGAGCAGGAAGCTCCAGGGTGACTGAGGAAAGCATCCAGGGGAGAGGACATCTGAGCAGAGTCCGGAGGACAGGGGTGGCGTTAGAGCGAGGGCCTGAGAATGGCTGCGTGACTATGGGAGGCAGGGGGACACACACCACAACTGCACCCACAGATTCCTAGGCAGAGGACACAGCCAGGCGGAGGCCAGGCCAGGGAAAGCAACCCCCCACGCCGCCCCACCCCCAGCTGGATTACAGCAGGTAACACCAGCACAGGGTTTGGAGGAGCTGGGACACTAAGCGATGAGAACTCAGTGGGTGCTGCGGCTATATCCTTTTTACCAAAAGGAGGAAACTGAGGCCCAGGCAGGGAACAAGATCCACAGGAAACATCAGAGCATGTGCCAGGCTGCGGTGCCCACAGCCCCTGGTGGCAGGGGACACTGGCATCACCTATTCTTTCCCTGGGAGCCCTGGCCTCCATTTTCTTCTCACTTCCTCAATACTAGGCCTACTCCTTCCTCGGTGTGAGGAACAGAAAGGTAAACATTTCATGGGAGAAGAAGGGGTTAGAGAAAGGAAAATTAAAAGGCCAGTGTCTAATTCCCACGAGAAGAAACACATTATTAACTTTCTCTAGAAGGCGCTACCGAAGTTAGAAGACATGGCTCACCTACCAGGCGTCCCGGAACACGGCCCTGATCACAGTGCTGGCAGGTGGCTACGAGGTTGGCCCCAGGTGTGGCTCTTGTCCCTGGCTTTCCCTAGGCAAGGGCCACCTGCCCCAGCTCCCTAGATGGACCTGGGGTGGTGCCTCCTCTGGTGCTGTGGGTGTCTGGAATGCGGAAATGGGAACCAGCCGTGCCAGCTTCTAACAGCAACTTAAACGTACTTAGCTACCGGAGTTCCCCCTGAGATGGCTGCTCTCTGCACACAGGCACATCCCCAAAGGGGCTGCTTTGCCAGTGTTCCCTTTGGGGAAGGGAAATAAAAGGATCCCTTACTCATCAGACACGTGGTCCTGAGTCTGAATGAGTTTGGGAGAAAGCTTGGTAACAAAGCTTGCCTGTTACCTCCCATTCAGGAACAGGCCACCTGTTGAGGCCGAGCCAGGGCTGGATCAGTGCCACAGCATCCACTGCCCTGCGTCCAGCAACTTCATTCACAGCCTTCCCACCCACAGCTGGGCCCCTCACCTCTGCAAGTGCTAGCTGCAGAGGCTGGAGGCTTAATGATTAAACCTGTGGCGAGCCTCTTCCAGCCATCTTGGGGAGCACAGCACAACTCTGGGAGAAATTGCTCTAAGCTCTGCAACCTCTCCAGAGCCCCACAGGTAGCCTCTAGTCAGAACCACCATCCTGCCTGTTTTACAGTGTTGAATAGAAGTAACAGGATGGAGGTCACACAGCCAGGGGTGTTCACCAAGCAGTGCGGTTCAGAGGTTTCAGCTTTGACCACTGTGCTAATCTGCCCTTGTAAAGAGCCGTGCCCATCCTGGGATAGGGACCGTCGTTAGTGACATCACAGCTCTGGTCCATCAAAAGTCTCAATAACATACGACTATAATCTCAGCATTGGAAGAGGGAGGTCATTCACAGCTACATATCAAGTTCAAGACCAGCCTGAGCTACTGAGACTGTCTAACAAAACCACCACAACAACCACAACAGTTCACTCTCAGCCGTGTTATCACAAGCTGCTCACACCTGAGCTTCAAACTGGAAAACAACTGGCTCACATTTATGGCGCTTAACCTTTGGCCATTTGGTGTAGATATATAAAGACTATTGCTAGGTCTGACGGCACCTTCCTGTAACCCCAGCATTTGGGAGGCTGAGGGAAGAGGTAGTGCTCCAAGTTCAAGCCCAGACTGGCCTACAGCAGTAGACCCTGTCTCAGAAAGCAAAATTAAAAGGCGAGACTCTTAGCACTTTCTTCACCAAACAAACATTAGAATTGCATTCTGAACCAGACACCACGGTAAGCAAGGGCCACGCTGCTCTCACCTGCAGGGGGCTTTCAGTCGCCTGACAAGGAACCAGAAAATAAAAATGATGCGACAACCGTCCACATGCACTGGAGCTGACTGCTGTCAGGCCGTGAGGCATGCTAAGCACTCCACACGATTTCACAAGCCTCAACCGCGCAGACATGGAAACGGACACTGTGGGGCCATGTGGCTTGCCCAAGATCAATAGGGGGCCAAGTAGGACCCAGAATTTGCTCACAGGTCACGCCACATTCCTCAGCCCCGCTGCAGCCTCTCAGGGCAACCACTGCCCACAGGTAGGGAGTCACAGGAAAATTCCACCTATAAAAGGAGTATTGCTTTTGGAGATGGTTGGGGTTGGGGACACATCAGAGCCCAAATCTTGAGCTGGCCACTGGCAATCTGCATTTGAGTCTCCTCTCACCAGCCCTCCAGCATCTGCAGAGCTGAGTCGCTGTGAGAAGCATCTTGTTCAGGAGTGGGAGGAGCAGAGGGAGCCCCAGGTGGTTCTAAGCTGTGTGAGCTCGCAAAAACTGCACATTCGCCCCCAGTGTTGTTGCTCGGCTGGAGTATCCCTATATCATCAGACAAAATGTTTGGGAGCCTGCACAATTAAGGGTTCCTAGAGTGCAGGGACTATGCAGAGGTTTTCAGGGGTGCACATGATTAAAGAGTCCGCAGCTGAGTAATTACAAATCTGGGAAGTGCAACAAGAACAGGAAAACGCATCACCTCTCCAGACGATGCACTCATACTCCTGTCTGTTCTGAGCAGGACTCTATTTTACTCCTACAGCCGCTCCCCCAGCCAAAAGAGTGAACCCTGATTGGCTCTGGCCTTCGATTTGTCCAGACAGGGTTCTGTGTCAGGTAATTTGTCTAATGCTACCCCGAGACCTAAGAGGAATCAGGGGGTGGGGCATAAACGAAAGGTTTCTTCACTCTTAAAGAGACATACAGTAAGGGGTGTCCTTAACTGCTGCTGGATAGGGCCTTTACTGGATGTGCCAACTGGAGCATAAGCAGTTATCTTGTGGCCACACAGGAAGCCTGGCCATGAGAGGTACAGTTGGTGGCGGGGTGACACAAAGGAGCAGGACTTGGTCCATACACTTTGAAGAGCTACTGTCAACCTTTGGGCTTTTTGTTCTATAAATCCTACTTCTAGCCAGTTTCATTGGGGCTTCCTATGACGGTAGATCAAGGAGTCTCAAAATGTGGTTCCTGGACACAGAGCCCAGTAGCTCCTGCAAATGCTCACACTGGACCTGGAGCCCAGGGCTGTTTGGACAAGCCTAGCTGTCTAGCTGGCTGTGACTCTACAGGCCTGAGAACCCCGCAGGAGCACAGGATACTGAAAGTTCTTGACCAACATTTTCTAGCCCTTTGGCCCCAAGCAAGTTATTTAAATTCTATAAGCAGGGATAACTGGGTTAAGCTGGCAGGTTGATGGGAGGCTTGGCTAAATAAGTGAAGTGCCTCGCGCCGCGTCCAGTAAACCTTAGACACCGGGGTTTGCTGTTTGCTACTGCAGCCACTACCAGCATTACTGTCAGCACCGAGTGCATGCCAACGTCCTGCCCAGCTCTCCCAAGGCTGCCCCTACCTCTGGTACATTTCTCTTACCCCCAGGAACCAGTCCTGTGTTTTGGGGTTCCGCAAGGACCTTTCTGGTTGGTATAAGGGTGTGGCAAACAAGGGCAGGGGGAAGCAAGGCTTTTCTTCTGCCTCTACACCGTGGGTCTGAGGCCTCTTCTCATAGCCTCGGTCACTACAGCCCCAGCAGGACCGTGGGCACTGTAAGCTCAGGCACCAAGATGCAGAAGGCTGAACACTGACCTGCCAAGTCCAGCAGGGAAGGACTCTTGTCAGGCTGGAGCCACAGCTGGCCAGGGGTTCTTAGTGCGCTGTCAGGGACACGGAAGAATGAGACAGACACAAGAGGTCTCATCTCTGGCCAACAACCTTAGGGCGAGAAGGAGTGAAGGTCCCTTGCTTCAGAAAGGAAACTATTAGACCAAGCTTCATAAAAACTCAGTGTTAAATCATTTTTGATCCACAGATAGGCAGGTGCCTGAGCTTAGAGTGCCCATGGTACCTGCTGGGGTTGTAGTCAAAAGATATGTTACTTTGGAGAAGAGGTTTTGCTTTTGTTTCCACAGGTAATGAGGGATTGTGGATTCATTCTACATTAAGAAATATCAGGTTTGACCAAGGAAGACCCTCCCTAAGAAATCTCCAATAGGAGGAATGGCCCAGATGTCTGAGTTCTACATTCAGAACAGTTCAAAGACTGCTTGCTGCCTGAGATGATCCAGCCTCACAGGACACTCCCATTACAATTTGATCATAATTCTAAATTTTCTTTAAGTCCCCACAACATTATCAGCGCCCCCAATCAGCAGGAAGTAGCCTGGAAAACTATGCCCATATTCCCAAAAAATGGATTATGGATGTTTGCCTTTGTTTAGAATTTTAGTTACAAGTTGTTATGGATAATGGTCAGTAGAAAAACTAAACAAAGGAGATTAGATTCAGAGTTCTTGTTTGAAAAAAAATCGGGGAGAAGTGCTGTGGGACAATGGTCTTTTATCCTATCACTTGTATTATTTTTAATAAAACGCTGATTGGCCAGTAGCCAGGCAGGAAGTATAGGCGGGGCGACCAGGCAGGAAGTAGAGGCATGGCAACAAGGATGATGGGAAGAGGGAAGTTTCTGTCTGCAGCCCTGACCCAGCCACAGAGGAAGCAGGATAACGAGATGTGACTGCCTCGCCAAAAAAGGTACCAAGCCACGTGGCTAACACAGACAAGTATTATGGGCTAATATAAGTTATAAGAGTTAATAAGAAGCCTGAGATACTAGGCCAATCAGTCTATAATCAATGTAGACCTCTGTGTGTTTCTTTGGGACTTAACGACTGCGAGAACCGGGCAGGACAGAAGCCTCAGTCAACAGAATCTGCCTAAAGCTTCAACCCCGTCTGCCCTAATATTTCATGTTTCCTCCCTGCTTAATTTCCTCACCTTAGTATATGTTAACAGTACACTGTTTATAGTTCTCTTCTTCCACTATCTGGGTTCCAGGGATCAAAATCAGGCTTGGTCCCAAATGCCTTTATCCCCTGAACCATCTCATCGACCCTTTCGTTCTAGTTTCTTTGAGATAGGTTTCACGGAGTCCAGGTTGGCCTCAACTTATCACACAGCTGAAGCTGGCCTTGAATTCCTGAACACCCAGCCTCTGTTTCCCAAGGTTACAGGTGTGTGCCACTAGCCTAGCTTCACTCGCCCTGTTTTCCTAATCCCCCACTGAAGTGGAGCCCAAGGGGGAGAAAAGTGAGGAATGGAGTCTGCATTGCTAGACAGCCTTAGTACCCAGAACAGTTTTCCTGAGAACATGATCACCAAGAAGGTTTCAACACCAAAGCTAGGATAGGCAGGCCACACACCTTTGACCCCAGATCTCTGAGTTCAAGGCCAGACTGCCAAAGTAAGTTCCCGAACAGCCAGGGCTACACACACACACACACACACACACACACACAAAAAAAAACCCTGGGGGGGGGGAAACGTCAGAACACAAAAACAAACAAACCACGTAGCTGAGGAGCTGGGCTGCCTTTAATCCCAGCACTTGGGATGCAGAGGCAGGCAGATCTCAATGAGCCTGGTGTACATAGCGAATTCCATAACAGCCAGGGTTGTGTAGAGACCCTTTCTCAAAAATTCAAAACAAAAATAACAAACAAACAAAAAAATCTGGGGACTGGGGAGATGAAGGCACTTGCTGCCAAATCTGGACCTGAGTTTGATTCCTAGGCCTCCACATGAGTGCCACGGCACTCGGAGCACCCCACACACAAATGTAAAACATCTGAGAACAAACTTGGGTGAACCTTACAGCGCCTGTTTGTAGACCCAGCACTTGGAAGTAGAGGTGAAAGGATCCGAAGTCACGGGGATGTCAGCCTTGAAGACACAGTTTGTCCAAGGTCAGCCTGGACTCAACCAGAAACAGGGCAGTGGAGACAATTCGGTAGATAAAGCACTTGCTGTGCCAGCACGAGGGCTTCAGTTCCAGACCCAGAACCCACTAAAAAAATTACCGTAATCCTAGAAGAGACAGACATACTGATCCCTGGAGCTGATGGCCATCCAACCTAGACTCCTTCTGAATTCCTGGCCGGTGAGACCCTGGAGGAGTTGGGGAGTGGGCTGTACCTGAGGAATGAGAGTCACAGGTCTCTACATACAAGTGCGAGCACACAAACACATACTTGCACACATAAATACACACACAAGAATATTAAATACCAAATGCATGGTGCCAGCATTTGGGTTTTGCCAGCCCTCAGAGCCACACTGAGAAACACACATACATATACACACATGTGCCACATGCTGGCCACCCCTGGAGATGGAGCTCCCAACAAGTGCCATTGAAAGAAACAAAAGGACAAAAATAAGAGGGAGCTGGGGACAGTTCAAACCTAAGGGGTTGCAGGACTTTCCACGCTTCCCTCCCCATCAACACAGAGCCTGGTCTGGAACAGGGCTAGAGAAAAGAGAATCCTCAGCTAGAACAAAGAGCGCCAGCTCCCAGGCGGGATCATACCAGCTCCCCTGGCAATATCTACAACCTCCCTAAGACCTGCAGGAAACAAAAGGGCAGCAGGAACTCTTCTGTCCTCCCCACCCAAAACACCCAGTTTGTCTCCTCTGCCTGATGCCTCTGTGAAGAGGTTTCATCACAGGCTGGGAAGTTACACCACCCAAGAGCAAACGCTACAGGAGATTCCATGTGGCATGCCCAGGGAACACTGCTAGCCTGATTCCTGGTCCCCGAGCAATGTCACAAGCTGCTCCTCTCCTCCTTTGGTCAAAAGCAGAACTAAAGGGGACAGACATTTCCATGGTTTCTCACTGCAGGGCTGCCTGTAAACCGAAGGAGTTTCCCCAAAACCCCGCAGAGACAAGGGTGGGTGTCAGAGGAGTTGTTCTGGCAGTCTACAGAGGAGGATCAAGGAGGATCTGGGAGGCCCCTGTTCAAACAGGTCTTGGGGGTGGGGTGCGGAGCCTCAGTCAGGGGCTGGAAGAAAGGGGATCCGGAAAGAATGGCCTCAAGAGGATCCTGCTGCACAACAGACCTGGGAAGCCTGGCCAGGGGTGCTCGATGCTGCCTGCTTTACCAAAGGCCCCAGACCGCCAGCCAAGCACTGACTTTTACATGACGAAGAATAAGGGGGCGAAGAGCAAATAATTGTATTATTTAAGTGGACTGAGCAGAGGCAGGGAATTCCACACACACACACTTGAGCCTGAAACACACAAATGCTGGGTGAAATCTCTTGTACTTGATTCTAACTTTTCTTGATGAGACACTTCAAACACACAAAGGTAATGGGAGGCTATAATAAGCCCTCGCCACTCAGCTGCAACCATTCCCAACTCATGACCAATCTTGTTTCATCTCTTACCCCCACACGCCTGTCCGCCTCCACTTTCCACCCCCGTCCAAGCACTAAAACACATGCTGGGCATCCCAATGGTCCATTCACGGGAATTTCAGAATGTACATCCTAAAGATAAGGGCTCAGCCGTGAGATTATGAGCACATCTGAAAAACAAGTCTCCTGAGTACTGCCCAATACTCATATGGCTTTTGTTATTTTAAAGGAAATGGAAGAACAGGTCCCAGGATTAGAGAAATCCCAGGCCCAGAGCAGCAGGTAACTAACCTCATGGCCCAAAAGGATGTGGGGGCTGCTGCAAGAGCTGCAGGCTGGGACTGTAAACCCCATCTGCCCATCCGCCAGTTCATGGGCAGACCACAGGTGACACAGGCTGCGGAAGAGTCACTAACTCTAGACCTCAGTTTCCCCATATAGGAGATGGAAGTAGCAACAGCACTAGCCCATTGAGTATACTGAAGAATCAAAGGCCATTTCCTTCCACAAAGTCCCCAGGACAGTGCCTCCTCATACGGTCAGTGTGGTCAATAGGGTCTTACTGCGCATGTTTTACACACCAGGCATTGTCAGTAGGAGGAGGTGAGTTGCAAATTATCACCCTGGCAACATAACAAACTTGGAACCCACCTGCTCCGCTTGGCTAAGAGGTGCAGATCCATCTTGCCCATCTTAGGTCTCAGGCAGTTCATATATCTAGAAATGAGCTCAGGCTGGACTACAGAAGGATTTCTGGTGCTTAGATAAAAGTCAGCATTCCTCAGGAACTTGTGAAACCGGTTCCCATCTGCCAAAAGTCATTTCCCTTACCTCTGGCAGAAGGAACATATGGCTACCTATAGCTCCTATCACTATATCAAAACCCATGCTGGCCTTTAGGCTCCCTAGTATCACAAATACCTGTTATCCATTTCAAATTCAAGCTAGTATCTTCCCCCAGCTACTAGTTTTCCTTATAATCCACATGATTTATCCACCCAACACTCTCTCTCTTACTACCCAAACTCTATCCTCTTGCAGTCTTGCTATTCTCCTCCCCATTCTCACCCTCTCCCCCCACCTCTGCTCCATTCTATCTCTTGCTTGCTATCTTGTGAGCACCACTAATCTCTCCTACTCTCCCAGCCCTGATATTCAGTCTACTTTCTTTTTTCTCTGCTCTGGACTCTTCCCAAAAGCTGTGCCTCTTGATATCCAACCTAGAGCATCTTTGACAACAGACACGATGCCATAGGATCCCAAACCCACTCAATGCTGTGTGAATGAGCTACTAAATACACCTGGCAATGCTTTGCTTGTCACACAACCTGGGAAAGAAATGCTGTGTCTCCTTCCTCCATTGGCCTTTGCCTCATGAAGAAGGCCTACAATGAGGAGTATCAGCCTACAGTGATTTCTCTTTCTTTCTCTCTCTGGTTTTGTTTGTTTGTTTGTTTGTTTGGTTTGGTTTGGTTTTGGTTTGGTTTTTCGAGGCATGATTTCTTTCTCTGTGTAGCCCCAGATGTCCTGGATCTCAGTCTTGTAGACCAGGCTTCTCTCAAAACCAGAGATCCACCTGCCTCTGCCTCCAGAGTGCTGGAATGGAAGGTGTGTGCCACCACTGCCCAGCTTCAGTGATCTCATTGTAAAATGAGTTCAATAGAGTCGATGACGTCATTGGACTGCTGAGGAGTTAATTGAGGACACGTGTGAAGTGCTCAGCCAAGCACTTAGCAGCGAGTCCGTGCTATGTGACTGTCAGCAACTAGCGTTATTATTACCTTACAAATGTGAGTAGTGTGAGCTTGGGGAAGAGAAACCCACCCTTCTCCAGTGATAACTGTATTGCTTCTGTGGTGAGGTGGCTCATTTCCACCTCATGACTCCGCACTTGCTGTTCCCTCTGCCTGGAACTCCCCCCAAAGCCCCCAACTCCTGACACAGCTGGTGCACTTGCTCATTCAGACCTTAGCTCACGTGACTTTCCCTCCTCGGCCTGGGAGGCCTTCCCTGCTCATCTGGGCTACAGTAATCCCCTCCCCCACCCCTCTCTACCAGCCGTTCCAGCCTTTTACCCTGTTATTTTCCCCGACATACTTAAAAACCATCTGAAAGTAGCAAGACCAGCTTTGTTTTTTAAGTTCTAATCAGGGGGGAAAAAAATCCTGAAACTATCTGGTTTACTGTGTGTCTCCTCAGGTAGTCTGAGCGCAAGCATCTTATCTGAGCCAGGTGTGCTGACTCACGTCTGCATTCACAGTTCACAGGACCGGGAGGCGAGAAACAGGAAGACTGAGAGTTCAAGGCCAGCCTGGGCTAAGCTGCAAGACTTGGTTTCAAAACACAAACAGAAAAACAGAAGAGAACAGATTTTGTCTGTCTCATTCATTGTTGAATCCTCGGTACCTAGAAGAAATCCTGGCACGCGGAAGATGCCCACCAGTAAATTGGTCAACTTAATAAAATAGGAACGGTGACTCCTGGTCCAGGGCTAAGAGCTGCCCAGCCGGCCAGTCAGTGTCTTGCAGACATGTCATTCAGTTTCCACCAACCATCGAGGGAGGGATGTCCACTGTAAACATTTCCTCTATGACGGAAAGCACTCAATGAACACCTTACATGGTAGAGGCCATGTGGGATCTGAATCCAGAGCTGTCACCTGTGCCCCTTTCTCCTGCTAATATGGGGAAGGGTACTCCCTACTGGTGCTCCACCACGAGTCCCCGCCCCGACACCAGCTGCGGTGTGACCACTGCACTGGCTCAAATCTTCCTTTTCTGAGCATGTCTTCTCTTCATTCCAAGCAGCTAAGCCTCTCAACCCTAGCATCCAACATCTTCAAGCTGGTTCCGGCTTTACAAATTTTTCGAATTTCTTCCTAGCATTTCGAATGACTGGGTAGCTCCTCCTCTGAGCCCTGCAACAAAGGCCTTGGAATGGCTTTGAATTTGAAAGACTGTAAAGCAGCAACAACGGACCCCGTCCTAAAAGTCTGACACAAATTCCCTTTCCACAACTGCCCCATAAGGAAGGTACTGGTATCACTCCAGTGCTCAGATCCGGAAACGGAAGCCCAGGAGAACAAATGCCTTACCCAAGGGATTCCAACTAATACAGAATAGTATCAGACTTTGAATCCAGGCCTTATGGCTCCAAACTTCACGTTTTCAGACACTCCGCTATACTGTCTGGGTCTAAAGTAGTGTGATTGCTAAGGTAAAAGAACTCTTGGCCATAATGGCAATGTTCAGTAATATAACAGAACAGTGCAGGGTCTCTCCAGCTTCGAGAATGTAGGCACAGTCGTTAAATAAAGTCAGATCTGTATGTAAGAACTTGAAGAGATATGTCCAAAAACCAAGTTACAAATATTAGTGTAGCTTGAGCCAGGAAGGATGGCACACACTGTAATCCCAGTACTTGGAAGGTAGAGGCAGGAGGATCAGAAATTCAAGGCCAGCCCATTACACAGCAAGTGTGAGGCAGCTATCTGAGCTATATGAGCCCCTGCTCACACAAATGCCATGGGGACTGGACGTCACATGTATATGGCTTGAGCCCTACTCCTCCTTTCTTAAGGAAGGGGTAGGGGAGGAGGAAGAAACAACTGACTAAAGCACATATTGACAGAGCTAAGTACACACACACACACACACACACACACGCACACACACACACATGCACACAAGCGCACACACACGGAAGCATACAATCTAATCACCACGGCCATGGGCAACTCCCTTTTGTTCACTCTGGTAGCTCTGACCTAAGGCTACATACTTGCCACTCACAGAGTAAATGTGTGGTCATGTCGAGGGCAGGGGCACTGTGCAGTGGGAGATGGGACGCCTGTTTTCCTTCTACACCGCCACATTGCCTGACATGTTACAGCGAGGTCATCTGTCTCGGATGCTCTGGTTTTTGAGACGGGCATCTCACATAGCACAGGCTAGCCTTGGTCCTCCTGGCTGTCTCTACTTCTAAGCGCTGGCATTACAGTTGCGTGCCACCATGCTTAGTTTGTGTTAATTCAATCCCCTGTTCCCCAACACACGCACTGAGGCCATGACTAGAGCAATGCTGAAAACAGAAAGTACAGATTGGCCTGGTAGCTTCCCTCTCACGTAACAGCTGAAAACAAAAACTGGAGAAAACGACGATGTTTTCTTTTATCAAAACGTAAGTACATTTAATTTAGCCTTTGCTAGTTATTAAAGCCTCAGCTTGAAAAACACAGGCAAATATATTTTACAGCTGAAAAAGGCCCCAATCTCTGCACACTCTACATTCCAGTTTTGATTTACCACCTAACAACTGCAACATCTGAAAACCGGGCCCACGGTAACTCTTAACCCATTCTACCCACAAGGTTCAAAAACCGTTTGCTGTTGTCACTACAAGGGAGATAGACCAGGGTCTTTTTCAGTCACTGCCTTACTTTTGCAGATGAAAAACACAAAAAGCAAGCAAACAAACAAAAAAAACCCCTCAAATATAATAGCCATCATAAATTCAATGCAGAACAGTTTCCCATCCTCAAATGAAATCCCAAGGACAGGTTTCTACTACAGAGTAAACCTCGCAGAGACCCAGGAAGCTCCTTCCCAGCCTTTCCCCAGTGTGTGGTGTGTGCTGCCTTCCCACAACAGTTATTCTCACGCACTGACAGAGTGCAGTTTTCAGAAAGACATTGTCTCTGGCAGGTTAAAAACCACAGAAATGAGCAGCCTGAAGCCCAGGCCTTCCTGATACATCTGCAGCCATCGCAGTCTGTCTTCTCTGGAGCACATGAGTGCACATTCTACATGTGTGTGCCTATCTATGTTCATTCTCAATGACTCAAAGAAACAACTCGCCCCAGCACTCGGGAGGCCAGCCTGGTCTACAAGAGTTAGTTCCAGAACAGGCTCCAAAGCTACAGAGAAACCCTGTCTCAAAAAGAGAGAGAGAGAGAGAGAGAGAGAGAGAGAGAGAGAGAGAGAGAGAGAGAAGACAAAGAAAAGAAACAACTGGACCTTGTCAGACAAGCACACCCCCATAGCCATGGTGATGCGTACCTGTAATCCCTATACTTGGAGACAGAAGGGTTGGGAGTTCAAAGTTATCCTAAGCAACATAGTGAACTTAAGGGCAACCTGGGCTTCTTGAGACCCTGTCTCAAACAGAAAAGGCCACCACCTACAGAGGGGACAGGGAAACCTCCAGCCTGGGCCCAGCAAAGTGAGCTTCTGTAATGTGACAGCTCCGTCCTTCTATCAGTCAGCTGGATAAGGGGAGGCTGAGGAAGACAAGCAACTTCCGAGTTATTGCCTCTGGCAATGCTGGCCAGTCTGTTGATGGCTGCCGACTACTGGATATGGGGGAGAAAGTTCAGATTGACATGCCCAAGAACATCCATCGGGGGACGTCAAGGAAGTGCCAGTGCGTGTGTACCATGCACAGGGCCGCGGATTCCATCCTCGGTACCTAATAATAATGATGATAAATACAGACCTGACACGAATATACTGACTTGGAGGGGAGGAAGTGTGCAAGGAGTGATGCGGACAGGCCAGCCCGGTCACTTCTCAGGTCCTTAACACACAGGATGCTCCGCAATTGAACCCTCGCGGAGTAAACTTTAAGGACCAGGGGCACTAACCTTGCACTCTGCCCTACAGGTACAAACAGGAAAAGAGAGGTCCATTCGTCAAGTGCTTGGGCTCCATGATAACCACAAAATAGCTCTTGGAGTTGGAAGGAATCTGGCAGAGAAGTCCCATGACTACCATTTCACAGATGGGACACTGAGGCTGGGAGCGAACATGTGGGGGAGCTCAGGGCTGTCATGTCACAGCCCACAGTTAGGCAGTGTCTGGGCCAGATGGAGAACATTGAAGAACAATCACAATGCATTAGAGCTGCCACTCAGGGAGGGATGGCTCAGCCTAGTGTTCCGCAAATCCTCAGAACCTTACCAGGGCTATACTGCTATTGTCCCATTTTTAAAAATGAGGGACCTAAGTCTGCAATAGGGAAAGCCAACTGGGCCAGTGTCGAGTCCGGCCCACTGAGAAGACCAATGCTACAGCCAGAACCCTACTCAGAGAGGGTCTCGGCGTTCCCGGGGAACGCTGAACAAATGAGAGCGTTCACAGACGGCTGTGTGCAGGCAGCTGTGCTGCATTTTATACAGCGAGTTCCCCGACATCTCCAAAACAGCCCTATGAGGTGGCTTCCGTTGAAACCTGCAGTTTATATTCAGGCAGGTTAAGGGAAACTAAGGCACAGAGGGGCGAAGTTAGCTGCCCAAGGTCACACAGCCAGCCGGCGCGTGGCAAAACCTAAATTTGAACACAAGTCTCTCTGCTTCACAAGCAAAAGCTCTTATCAAAATCGTCTCAGTTAACAGCAGCTCCTCTGCACTGAGTGTTAACTATGGACTCGGGTCTCTAAATGCACATGGTCAACTAACTGGCATCCAACGCAATGTACAGTATCTTCACCTCATTTTCCAGGAGCTAACAATAACGCAAACCCGCAAGAAGTATCATCAATGTGGAATGCCTTATCCACCAGATCTCCACCGCTCAAAAGAATTACCAGCAAAGGACATTCTCGTTCCCCGTTTTACCGAAGGCAGAAAAGGAGGTTCGGCGCGGTTTTCCCAGACCGCAGCTCCAGAGTGGCAGAGCTGGGACGTGCACCCACGGCTCCCGGACTCCAAGCTCTTCCCTACAGTGCCGGGTTGCACGTCTGGAAAGTTGAGCCATGCGGGCACGAGTCCCGCCGGGTACGGAGGGCGTGAGTCCCGGCGCTGCCGCCCCCCACAGCCGATGCCCACACCCGGCCGTCCGCCTGGTCACCCGCCTGAGCTGACCCTCGGGGTCCGAGCAGCCACCAATTCCCCACCACCCTTACGCGAGACTGCTCCTGCATCCGGAGCCACGTACCTCGTCGTCCCGGCTGCACGCCCCGCGGGCTCCTCGACCGCGGCGTCCGGCACCGCGCAGCTCGCTAGAGACGCAGCCAGCTCCAGTGGCCCGAGTGACTTCCAGGCTGCCCACTTCCAAGCCGCTTCGCGCGAGGCCTCGTGGGAACTGTAGTTTCTCCCTGAGAAGCAGCGCGCTGAAGCGAGCCTGGCGCGCGGGGGCTGCCGGGAGTCGTAGGCGTACCACCGCACCGCCTTCTGGGAGTCGTAGTCTACAGGACGCTTCGGTGCAGCTCCAGTCTCCCGAGGACTTCCGCAGCCCCGAGGGGCGTGAGGCAGGGAGGCGTGTCTTGTGCTCGCTCCAGCCCGCGAGCCTCTCTCTTTACCCTGCTCGACCGGTTTCTCCGTTCTCCCAGCCGCGTCCGCCTTCTCCCTCTGCTCAAGGAACCTTCGCCGTCCCTCTCCACAGGGCGGGAGTCTATTACCCCGAGCCTGCGAGTCTGGGGAGGGGTGGGTAGACCGGAGCTGTGCGCTAGACCCCCCTCAGCGCCGGGCGGAGCGGGACGGCGGCGGCGCGCCCTCGCGCACGCGCGCTCTCCGGCGGACTCGGGCCTGGGTAGATACGGGGGTGGGGTGGGGGCCGTCGGGGCGGGGGTCGAGGGAGGAGGACTTTCCTTCCACCCCCCCCCCTCTTTTGGAACGCGTGCGCGTGCCAGTGCGCACACGCGCTCGCTCTGGTCGCCCGGGTCAGTCCGCCAGGTGCGGGGCTGCGGGACTAACCGTTCTGTCGGTGGGGTCCTCTCTCCTCGTTTTCAGCGTTGCTTCCCCGGTCCCCTCTAGGTCTGTTCGTCTACACAGGAGCCCCCGGCTGCCGCCAAGCTCGCTGTCCCTTGTCGGGGAGTCCTGTCGCAGGTAACAGGCGCGGCTCCTGCCTGAAGGAGGCAGACACACCCACCCTCCCTCCCGCCCCTGCGGATTCCGTGGAGCCAGAACGTGGGGACAGGGCTCCTTGTGTTCCTCTCTCCCTCCTGGGAGGCTCCGGAACTGTCCCCGAGACGGGAGCCGCAGAATCACGACCCGTAGAGGCTGTCTGGCAAGCCTTTTCTCTTCCATTCATTCAGTTCTGACACAGTCTGAGGGTAACTAGTGTTTGTTGAGTGCCTACAGCCTGGGAAATGTCCAGATTTAATCCACTCGCTGATAGAAGCAAAGATTCGACCTTAAAAACAAATTAATAATAATAATAATAACAGCAAAACGGTATTGCCTCCATCACTCCATAAGGGTTTCTGAGGCAGTGGACTCGAATTGCACAGCCCTCTAAACCCCATGCACAGCCTTTCGGCTTCAGCCTGTTTCCTTGGAAGTGTTCATTATGACATGGTGGGAAGCACATATTTCTTCTTACTGGGACAGAGGGATCATTCAGATGCCCATCCATTCAGGAAAAAAAAAAATGTCTTAGACATCTAATCCAAGTCATTGTGATCTCCAGCGGTAATACCTACCAGAAATAGCTACTTTAATTTTTGAGACCGGGTTTTGCCGCGTAATTAGCGGGCCTGGAACTTTAGATGTAAACTAAGCTGACCTTGAACTCACAAAGATTGCCTGCCTTTGCCTCCGGATGTGACTGCACACCGAGTTCTGGCCATCCTGGGCTACAGAGTTAGAATTTGGGGAGGGGGCATAATCTTATATAAAAACTGAAGCCTATTTCCAGTTAATAGTTGCTGTGGTAGAGACCTTTTCTTCAGTGGATGGCCAATGGTAAGTTGCTCATACCCATGTAAACCAACCATCAACCTTGCTCTTATGAGTAACTAAACCTGCTGGTTCACATAAATAGATAAATAAAATAAATTTTACATGCAAAAATAAGATGAATTTTAATAATGAGCCTTGATACATTAAAATGTTGATTGTAAATATATTTGCTGTTTCAGTTTGACAGTTTAAGTAAAAATATGAGACACTTAAAGCCATTTGTGGCATGGATTGTTTTAACAAAAGGTTGAAAACTGCCCAATATTTGTTGACAAGCCAAATCCAGTGAGAGGGTCTAATTTCAGGACTTGGGGAGTGGAGGCAGGGGCATCGGGAGTTCCTTGGCTACATTGCAAGGCTGAGGCTAGCCTAGGCTATATGAGACCCACACACAGGGCCAATGCCCATTAATGGGAATCTGAGAAAATGATGGGTTATAGACCCAGCATCTGGCAACTGTTGGAAAATGAAGTTTAGCTCCATATCATATGAATTAATCTCTAGACAGAATAAGAATATGTGTATACTGTATACAGCATGTATGTAGAAAATGTATATTATACTTGTGTATGTGCAGAAAACCTTTAGAAGGATACAGACAGGACATAGCTAGGTGACCTTTGTGAGTAAGAAACAGGACAGGCGACCAAGTATGAAACAATGACTTTTTTGTTTATATGGCCCTTAGAATTCCAATATATTTTTCCACGTTCATCTTAAAAAGTTAATTGAAGGGCTGGAGAGATGGCTCAGCGGTTAAGAGCACTGCCTGCTCTTCCAAAGGTCCTGAGTTCAATTCCCAGCAACCACATGGTGGCTCACAACCATCTGGAATGAGGTCTGGTGCCCTCTTCTGGCCTGCAAGCATACACACAGACAGAATATTGTATACATAATAAATAAATATTTAAAAAAAAAAGTTAATTGAAGATAAATAGCTAAGTCATAGTACCATCCTAAGAATTAGATAGAGGTTGGGAAGATGGCTCAGAGGTGAAGAGCACATACATTCTTTCAGAGGACCAGTTTCCAGTACCCTCTGTTGAGCATTTCCCAACTGCCTGTAACTCAAGTTCCAGGGATATGACACACCCTTTCCCAGCCTCCCCCTGGAGTACCTTCATTCGTGTGCACATGCCTCCACTGCTACACAGGCATGCACAAAACTTTTCAAAATAAAAGTAAACCAGGCTATGCCAGCGCACACCTTTAATCCCAGCACTCAGGAGGCAGAGGCAGGCGGATCTCTGTGAGTTTGAAGCCAGCCTGGTCTACAGATCGATTTCCAGGACAGGCTCCAAAGCTACACAGAGAAACTCTGTCTCGAAAAACCAAAACAAAAAAATTAAAGCAGTATTACTAAATGCCTCTGTTTTAGTTATTACCATTAGCTCCCACTGTTCAAAGTTTTTAACACTTGGTAGCCTTGTTAACTGCTGGGCACCATTATTCCCAGGGATCTACGCTAACTCTTCCATTCCCTGGAAGCTACCCCACCGTCTAAATGTGTGTGAAAGTTAAATGCCTTCTAGCCCTTTGGATCTACCAACAGTCCAAGAGTCGTGCACCAGGACCCTGTGGACAAATTTCAGTAATACCAAAGAACAAAGAAAGCTAAGGGGGCCTCTCTAGTCTTGCAGTCAATTATTTATTTAGGCCCTTCTGGTCCCAGTTGGACTTCCTACACTCTTGTTTCCAAGTGTGAAACCTGCCTGGAAGGCAAGGCCTTTTAATCCATTCGGGTTCTATCTCAAAGTATGGAACAGACATCACCCTCCTTTTGGGTGGTCACTTGTTCTATCTATGCATAGTACTTGGTAATCTTCCTTCCTAAAATTAAATCGCATGGTAGCCAGCTCCTCAAGAGAATGAAGCAGGAGGACCATTTAAATCCAAAGTTCAAGACTAGCCTGAGCACAAACACTCAGATGCACCTGAGTGAGCACACACCCCACCAAAGACGCTATGGATATTACTGGTGGAATTTAAGTTTGAAACAAAGGCTGCAGAAAATTTTAATAACTCCAACTGTCCTGTTGTTAATTAGTTCTGTGACTACTTGCTGATGTCTCCTTTCCCTGCTAAACTGCAAAGTCAATGAAGCAAGAAGTCTGTATCTCTGGTGCTGTTGGACTCTAAGGTACACAAAGCCCGGGAGCCAGAGGGAGCCGAGAGGCGTGCAGTGTGGTGGAGTGCAGTGCCCCCTGCAGTCCATTCTCTCATGACACCCGCTTTTCCTCAGACACTATCCTGGACCCAAGAGAAAGGAAAAGAGCACAGATTTGAGTTTTCCCCCCATAGACAGAGGAAATACATAGCCCATCTTAGTCCCCAAAACTTTGTCTCATAAATACCCTGACTAGAGACTGAGTGCCACCAATAGATCGAATCATTTCTGAGCTAGCAAGTCGTGCATCAATACCATTGGAACCAATTCCTCCAGAACCCATTCCAGACTTGTGTTTCGGAACCAGCCCTGAGAGTAAGGATGGAGTTGGGAAGAGGTTAGGGCAGAGTTTTCCTCCAGGTCACCTGATGAATGAGTTCGAGGTAGGAGTGACAGAAAACACAAACTTAGGGGAAGACTCCCTTGCCCCATGCCAACCCCAGCAGTGATTCCGCCAAAGGTCCTGACAGCGTTGTCATAACCTGGTGAAAAGTGGGGAACGATGGGTATACTCAGAGCAATGGGAGCTAATGGTGAAGACTGCACATTTGCCACACGGTGCCTCGGTGGCTCTGGGGACTGAAGGAAGGACCCAGTGGGGGTACAGTGTAGGTGTGGGGCTGGCCCACAGGTTGTTCACTGGTGTACAGGATTGGAAGCAGATTGCCCCGGCTCCTCCAAGGTGGCCAGAGAGGAATGGAAGACAGTACAGAAGCACGGTGTGAACTTGAGAGTGCAGAGAGAACCAAGAGGCCGAGGCCCAGTACCAGTCCCCAGTAACTACTCTTGAGTGGATGGGCTGGAAGAACCTCCTTATATGATATAGATAAACTCAGAACTGTAGATTGGCTCTTAGTCCTGATGGAGGCAGCAGGGTGCGAGGGGGTACAGTCACTCACATCTCAGTCCTGGCTGGCCTGGAACTCTCTGCATAACCCAGGCTAGCCTAACACCCAGCCATCATCCTGTCCTGCCTTAGCCTCCCAAGTGCTGGAATCACAGGTCGTCTTGAACACGTCTCTCTTCTCACAGACCCCCCCACCCACTGGACGTTTATGTTCTGCCTGCTGCTTCCTCTCAGATTCAGGATAGTCTCTGTGCAAATACAGGACCTAAACTTAGCCATACTGGGAATTCTGCTGGCTTTGCTTCAAAAGATCCAAGCCATTCTGACTGTGAACTCTGATGGCTTTCTAAACCAATGGTCCTCCACTTTAGCATGCAAGCGATCAGCTAGGGAGCCTGTTAAAAGCCAAGTTATCATTGGTCTTATATAGGAGTTTACAGTGCAGTAAGAGCTGGGGTTTGAGCCGAGAAAACTTGCCCTTCTTTCCTGCTCCCTCTCCTTTTCTTGGGGGAGGAGGCATTTGAGACAGGGTCTTTCTATACAGCCCTACCTGTCCTCAGACTCACTATGTAGATTAGGTTGGCCTCAAACACACAGAGATCTACCTGCCTCTGCCTCTGGAGTGCTGGGATTATAGGCAAGTGCCATTGCCCCAGGCTGAAGAGACCACTAGGCTATCTAACAAGTTCCAAAGCACTGCTTTGGGAATCATTTCTCTGACTGAAGTGTTCCTTCACCCGGCAGTCACTTGGCCTTCATTGCCCTCTGCTGGCCAGACCATAAACTTGGTCGTCATGTTTCCAGAGCAACTGAAAGAAGGGAAGGGAAAGAAAAGAAGACCACTGAAAGGAGCCGAGCAGAGGGAGGGAGAAGGGGGAACAGGGAATGGGAAGGAGGGGGTTAAAGAGGAAAGACAGAATCCCAAGGCAGCTAGAGCCGCTTGTGCTTGTCTGCGGCTTCAGGCGATACTTACAAGGGCTTTCTTGGGAGTTCTGCCTGATCTTCCTAACAATCCGGCAAAGCAGGCAAGATTGGTATTTTTCCTATTTACAAATGAGGAAAAGCAGGCTAGGGTTGTTACTCCATGGCAGAGTATCCTCCTAGCAGGCGTGAAGCTCTGGGTTCCATCCGTATCATTGCATAAAACGGGCATGACGGCGCATGCTTATAATCCTAGCACTTAGTGTGAGCAGGAGGATGGGAAAGTGAAGGCATCCTCTGCTACACAGGAAGTTCAAAGCCAGCCAAGGGTGAGTGCAGCCATCATGAAACAAAGTAAAGCAAATCCCAAAACACGAGTCCATGGCTCTTGCCTTCTGGCTCCCAGCTTCTAGAAAAGTAACCCATGAAAGCATCCCTCTTTTGGATACCCACAGGTGTGCAAGCAACGGTCCTGAGGAGGACCAGGGAAAAAGTCAAGTGATGTCTGCTCCCAGACTCATTCCCAAGTGGAATGAGTTTATAAACCTCGTGAATGAAGCCATTCATAAAAGCAAGGTACGGCATGTGTTTTTAGAACATTAACATATTATTGCTTAGCCTCTACCTACCTTCTAGCAATAGGCACTTCAGAAAGAGTCATTTACAGGCCATGGAACCAAGAGGAAAGCAGGGCAAACCACTAGGACAGTTGTCACCACAACAGAAGGGGGACGCCAATTTCTCAATAACTCTACAATGATAGTGGGATGTAAACATTTGGGGGCATTGTCAAGGGTAGAGAATCTGAAAGGGAAGAGTGTCTTTGTCACTGTTCTGTTGCTGTGAAGAGAGGCCATAACCAAGGCAACTCTTATAAAAGGAAGCATTTAATTTGGGGCTTTCCTGTAGTTTTAGAGGGTGAATCCGTCTTCACCATGGTGGGAGCAGGGTGGGAAGTATGACAGGGAGCATGGCCGCAGGCAGGCAGCCACGGTGCTGGAGCAGTAGCTGAGAATGATGTCCTGATCCATAGGCAGAGGGTAGAGAGAGACTGGGCCTGGTGTAAGCTGTTGAAGCACCTCCTCCATCAAGGACACGCCTCCTAATCCTTCCCAGACTGCTCAACTGGTGACTAAGCATTCAAATTATATGAGCATTTGGGGGCCAGTCTCACTCAAACCATCACAAAGAGTATGGCACCAGAGAGAACATTTGCAAACGGGCCCCAAGTTCATGTTCTGTCTCTGTGGAACATAATGCACCATGTATGTGATGTTCCTTGGCCAGATAAGATGTCCAAAAAAGTATTTGTGCGGGTGGTTTTTGTTATTGGTTTTGTTTTTTTCATTCTTCGAGACAGGGTTTCACTGTGCACTCTTGGATCCTGGAACTCACTCTGTAGACCAGGCTGGCCTCAAATCCACAGAGATCTCTGTCTCTACCTCCCCAGTATTAAGATCAAAGGCATGTGTCACCACTTCCTGGCTTGTGCAAATTTTTTTTAAAGATTTATTTTTATTGTATGTGTTATGTTTTGCCTGCATGTGTGCCCATGAAGGGCAGAAGAGGGCATTAGATTCCATAGAACTGGGGTTACAAGCCATTGTGAGTTATAGTGTGGGTGCTGGGAACTGGAGCTAGGCTCTTTGCAAGATCAAACAGTGCACTTAACTGTTGAGCCATTTCTCCAGCCCTTTATTTGTGTAGTTTTTATCTTTAATAATTCCAAGTTATATGGACTTTTGGGGTGTCCTGTTACATCGCATGTGGCTCTAGGGTCATACACTTGAGTAATCTGATAAAGGTTGTATCCTTTCTGCTGCATGCGCACTTTAGAGGTGGATGTGGCTAACTACACCTTTGGGAGAGTGTAGTTTTCTCCTGTGCTTACACCATATAACTTGGTCATCTAGAGCCTGTCCAGGTGTGGTTCCATGTGTGTTGGGGGATTTCTGACATGCATGTAAAGGGCATCATCTGCTATGCCCATGTGAATGTAACAGAAGTTAGGGGTGTGCTTGCTTCCCATTGCTGGGATAAAACACTGACCACCAAAGGAGAGTTGGGAAGAATGGGTTATTTCATCTTACAGGGGCTCACCAATGGAAGCCAAGCTGGGGGCTCAGAAGCCTTTGGAGGAGCACCCTGATTTTTTTTTTGTTTTTGTTTTTTGTTTTTTTAAGACAGGGTTTCTCTGAAGCTTTGGGGCCTATCCTGGAACTAGCTAGATCAGGCGAGGCTGGCCTGGAACTCACAGAGTCCGCCTGTCTCTGCCTCTGAGTGCCTGCGCCACCACACCCTGGCCCAGTGAGCTTTTTCACACAGCCTACCTGTCTAGGGGTGGTCTGCCCTCAGTGGGCTGGGTCCTCACAGGTCAATTAGCAATCAAGAAGATGCTATGGATGCCTGCAGGCAAATCTGGCAGAGGCAATCCTTCCAGGTGTGTCAAGTTGACAACCAAGATTGGCCATTGGGGAAATGCTGCAATCTTGACTTTTTTGTTGTTTGTTTGTTTTTTGAGTCAGGATTTCCTGGTTGTCATGGAACTCGCTGTGTTGACCAGGTTGACCTCAAAGTTACAGGGGTTGGCCTGCCTCTGCCTCCCAAGTGCTGGGATTAAAGGCGTGCGCCACCACCACCCAGCTCTATTTTTTTTCTTAACAATATATAAGTGCCTATATCAGTTTATACCACACCTGTCCCCAGAAACACCCAGTGCGATCAAAGAGTGACACAACCGTGCTGAGTGACCGCTCCAAGGTCCTGTTCAAAGACTCTCGCCACCCGCAGGCCATGCCACCCATATGCCATTACTTCATTGAAGCCCACTTCTTCGCCTCCCTCTCCTGGATAATGTCCTTCACAAAAGAAACGCTGGTAAGACAACCTTCCTCCCTGCCCAGCTCCGCCAAGGGCCATGCCCTTGTCGTTGTCTCCTGGAAAAGGAAGAGCCACCCCTTGAATGAACAGGATCCAGGTTCAGAATCCACCGTCATGCTTTGTCTGATCACAGTCTTCACCTGGTGTAGACGTCATGATTTCCCTAAAGTAAGTTGAGGTTAGTGAAAGGATTCAAGACTCCCTGCCTCTATCCTCTTTCCAACTCCCTAGAAGGTAAAAGTTATTCTAGTCCTCTCTACCTCCTTGGCAAAGCAAACCAACAGGGAAACCTGAGGTGATGCCACACACCTGTCCTCTTCCTTTCCTGTCAGGAGAGTCGTGAGTTCAAGGTCAGCCTGGGCTACAAAGCAAGACCCTGTCAAAAATAAATAAATAGAAGGAAGAGGAAGTGGTCAACCTGGTCCTTCCAGTGAATTCTAAGTCAGGAAGGGCCACGTAGAAAGGCCCTGTCAAGAAGAAAAAAGAACCCAGGCAGTGGAGGTACATGCTCCCAGCACTCAGGAGACAGAAGCAGAGGCAAGCAGATCTCTGTGAGTTCAAAGCCTACAGAGTGAGTTCCAGGACAGCCAGGGCTACACAGATAGACCCTGTCTTGAAAAGCCAAGACATAAATAAATAAATGAATAAAGAAAGAGAGAGAGAGAGAGAGAGAGAGAAGAAGAAGAAGAGGAGGAGGGGAGGAAGAAAAGAGGACAGCTTAGCTGAAGTTTGGCTCTTTTCTCCTCTTCTGTCTTTTCTGTCCCGCAGGCTGTAGTATGGATGAAGAGCAAGACTGACGACATGGTTGAAAAGAGAACATTCCCAATGATGGAGAGACTGCCACCCATCCAGTCAATAGTCCATACAGGTTCCTTTCATCTCATCGTGACCTACTCTGGTGACATGATTCTGAGGCTCTTTGGGGACCATTTTAGGGCATTTAAGTCCCTGGGTGCCATGCCCTGCCGCTTTGATATCACCTGTCTCTGCTTTGATCCAGAATCAAAGATGCTTCTGTCTGGCATCGTTGGGGGAGTGGTCACCTGGGCCATTGAACCAAGTGGCAGGGGCCTCGAAATGGTCCAGATGTTTCCCGTACCCGGTGATGAGCTGGTCCAGAATATCGTTCTGAACGGCCCCAATGGCTGCCTTGTTGCCCTGTGTGAAACGACGCTAAGAGTGCTTGATCGCCAGAGCTTCGGTCAACTGGGAGAGGTGCAGAGGTTCACGACCACTAACAGTGGCTCCCCCATCACCTGCTGTTTCACTAGTCTTGATATGAACCTTATCTATGCTGGGAACAAGGCTGGGGAAATCCACGTGTGGAACCTGGGTAGGAGCATGCCCCTCCACAGCTTCAGAGCCCATTCCTCAGTAGTGATCTGTATACAGAGCCGGGCAGAGGCCCACACCCTACTGACAGCTGGCAAGGAAGGTATCGTCAAGGAGTGGAATCTTACTTCAGGGAACCTGCTCCGGCGACTTGAACTCGGCGAGACGCTCCACTGCCTTGAGTTTATTGACAACACGACTTTCTTCTGTCAGACGACTCATCATTTTACCTTGCGCCGTCTACCCTGCTTCTACAGCCTCTTCAACATCTGTGGCTCAAGTCCCCAGCAGTTGCGTCGCGTCCACTGTAAGGACAACTGCTTCCGGATCCTGTGCACGACAGAAGATGGCCTGTTGCGCTTTGTGTCTCCGGTAACAGGGGAACTTTTGATTATCACCTGGCCTTTCTCCATCCTCGACCGGGCTGTGGATTGGGCCTACGATCCAGGTAGAGAGGAACTCATGGTGGCAACAGGTACCACAGAGGTGCTGGTGTTTGACACAACCCGCAGCCCTTGCCCAGTCAAGTATCTCCTGTGCACCTCACCGGATGTTCAGGACTTTGTCCAGTGCCTGGCTTATGGGAATTTCCACCTGGGGCGGGGGATGGAAGGACTGATATTCTCTGGACATCAGAGCGGTAAGGTAAGAGTGCTTTCGCAGCACAGCTGCGCCAGAATCGAGAAATTCATGCACTTTGGGGCTGTCCTGGCTCTGTCCACACTCTATGGCGGGGTTTTGAGTAGCCGAGGAAACTCTCTGCTTTGTTCCTATGGGATAGATGACTACATACAGCTGTCAGAAGCTGTGCTGGTTGGGACCAGATTGCAACTGCGGATCCTGACTAGCATTCTCAGCAGCTGTCACCTAAAGCACCTGGTCCTCTTACCAAAGGCTGTGGGTGCCATTACAGACACCAGCTGCCTACGGCTCTGGAAGTTCCACGATCTTTTGTCCTTTGAGTCAAAGCGAGGTACCCGATTCATAGAGACATTGCCTCTGCACCAGTGCGCCGTCACCTCCTTTGACGTCTGCTTGCCCTTGAGTCTTTTTGTCACAGGTGGTTCTGATGGCTCTGTCCGCATCTGGGACTTCCATGGTAGACTTATAGCCATGCTGGACTCATCGCTGCACTTTGGCCCAATTTGCTTTGCAAATGACAGGGCAGACCTGCTCGTGACTTTCAACCAGAGTATTTATCTGGTATCCTGCTTAGAATTGCTCCCCATATCCACGCTCTCTCGTCTTGCCCTTCTGAGCATAACAGATGACTTGGTAGAACCTCCAAAGCCTTTCGCGCCAAGCTTCTTCCTCTCCTTTGAGACCATATTTGTGCCCAAGTATACCTACCAAGACCAACAGAAACAGGCCCTTGAAGGCCTGGCGAGCCTTGTCAATAAGCGAGCCATTGCCTTTGACCAAAATGTACCGCACGTCATAGAAGAAGATGAGGACGGCAGCACTGTGCTAATGAGTGCTCCGCGGCATGGTTCTCTGGAGGAAATCTCCTTGGATGAGAAGAACAAGAAACCCCAAACTCATTATGTGGCTCCTCCCCACTTATACATGACTGCTTGGGATGGACTCAACCCCTACACGATCCTACGGTGCTACTTCGGTCAGGGGAAGAAATGGCTCCTCGCTCCCGACTGCTACATCCCCAACTCGGTGGTGCGTGCCCGTCTTTGGCCAGATGGCAGCCCCATATTCCTACAGTGCAGCCTGCACTCACCCCAGCGGAATCTGGCCTGGGAAAAGTATCAACCGTTCTTCTTCTGGCAGAGCAAGATAAGAGCTATGAGTGACGCAGGGCATGTTCCAGAGAAAGAGGATGATAGTTTCATGGAAAAGAGATTAACTAAGGGCGTCACTTTCAGCGTCCTTACAGATGCAGCAAACCGCAGCTGGCTGGGAAAAAAGATGAGCGAAGTAGCCATCAGTAGCCTGATCGAAGCAATCCTCAACATCATGATCCATGCCAGCCCGCTGAAGTACCAATGCTGTATTGGTGCATTGGGACAAATCTTCGCCTCTTACCAGGTGACCCCAACCCTGCGCTCGGAGACAGCACACCATCTGCTGGATGACACGACCCATTCCAACCCACTCATCCGAGAACTAGCCTGGGAAGGGCTGAAGCGTCTTGGGATGATCACTCATCTCTTCGCTTTGCCTCTGGCCCAGGGATTAATGGACAAAGACCAGAGAGTGAGGAGTAAAGCCATGATCCTAATGCCTGAGACTGGAATCCATTCAAAGAGCTCACTCTTAGCCCTCATCCAGAAACGAGACATTTTCCGGGAGCTGCAGTGAGCTGCTTTTGTTACCTCAATAATTTACCACCATCTTCTTTTACCCACTCCAAACCTTCTTTATCCCTGGTCATTATCACTCCCGATGGATCCTTCTTCTCTTTCATGGCCCCTTTCGATTCCTTCTGATGGCCTCAGCAGCTCCGCTCTTGTTTCTCCATGTTTTTTCTGTCTCCTGACTTCTTGAAGTCCCAGCTTCCATCTTGTCCTCGCATTCTGCAGCTTCCCCGTACAGGGCACCCCTGGTATTGCTCTCTTGGCTCCCTAGACATTTTCTTTCCTGGTTTTGCTTTCTGTATCATGCGCTCTGCCAAAACCTTGTTTGCTCTCTTCTCTTCCTATTCCCCACTTGTGCCTGACTCAACACAGTCCATTCTCTCTTTGACTTTCATAGGCAAGAGCTGATTGGGGAGGAGTCCCTGGACCATCTTCTGGGAATGCGGCCCACAGATATTCAAATCCTCATTAGTCAAGTAGATCAGCGATTAAATGAGAATCTGACACTGTCCAAAGGAGAGAAAAAGCCTGAATTTTCTTTAGAACTCCCATTTTCTCCTGTACCTCGTAAGGCCCTTTCCTTGCTACCTCTCCCAGTTCCTGAAGAACCTGAGGTCAAGTCCAGCAAAAGCCAAAGACGGGTCCGAACAGCTAGTAAAAGGCATGGTATGTATGAGGGTCCCTAAGAGAAAGGCTAGTTAGGACTAGAGAGGGTCCCAAGACATTAATTAGGTAGGTAGACAAACAGAGAGATTGGGCCAGAAGAGAGAGTTCTCCTAGGAAAGAACTACACAGATTCTGGAAGACCTTGGATAAGGAGGCACAACCTGGGCACACACCTACCAAGGAGAATGCCTTTTGTTTTGTTTTTGTTTTTTCGAGACAGGGTTTCTCTGTAGCTTTGGAGCCTGTCCTGGAAATAGCTTCTGTAGACCAGGTTGGCCTCGAACTCACAGAGATCCACCTGCCTCTGCCTCCCAAGTGCTGGGACCTGGCTGAGAATGCCTTTTTAAAAGACAGGCCCCGCCTAGCCTTCTTTAGTAGTGTTTCATTTACCCATCATGCTTTTCTCACTTACGTGTTTTGCATTTTCCTTCAGTCCGGAAATTGTTGCGAGGTCTCAGGAAAGCAAAAGAAGCAGCTAAACAGAAAAAACTAGAGGAGGCAAGCAACCAGGAAGAAGCTGAAATTGTCGAGGACCTCACAGCCCAGCCCAGGACTTCAGCAGCGAGCCTAGTAAAGAGCCCCAAAGAAGCTGAAATTTCAGAGAAAGATATCTTAAAGGATCACATTTCTGTGACCCTGAAATTGAGGAAAAAGCTGAAAATTGCAGATAAGAAAGACAAAAAAGCTACAAAACCCAGAAAGCACAAGAAGAAGAAAAAAGAAGAATTGGGAATTGAAATTGTGGGTGAGGAAATCATACCTCCAGTTGAGGAACCTCGGCCACCGCCACCGCCACCGAGGAGAAGGCCGAGAACTTCCGGGAGGGGCGTAGCGGGGACCCCTGGCAGGGGTCTCAGTACAGACACGCAATGGCGGGATGACCTCTGTCGGCTCATGAACCTGAGGATAGCTGGTTCCCAAACTCAGATGGTGGAGGACCTAGGAGCTGAGCTGCTGGCCACTGCTAAGGAGGTCCTGATAGATAAGCATCCAAGCTGGGAACTCTTTATGGAGATTTGCCCGCTGGAGGAGGGAGAAGGGGGAGACGTGGGTGAGGGTGATGAGTGGCAAGTAGCCCAGCGTGAGGGAAAAGCGGATTTTGTTCATGAAGAGGTAACTGGAGAGGATATGGCAGTCGAGGCCGAGGAAGAGATGCCAGAGGCAGGAGAAGAAACACCAGAAAAAGAACAGGAAGAAAAGGAGATAGAGGGAGTGACTCAGAAAAAGGGCAAGAAACGAGAAGTTGCTTTCTTAGAATCAGGTGAGGCGGTCAAAGGAAAGGGAAAGCCCAGAAAGGAGGGGAAGAAAGCTAAGAAGATGGTTAAAGAGGAGAAAATGAAAGAAGTTCAAAAAGAGAAGACAGTCTCCATAGAGGAGTTGGCTGTGACTCCAGAACTACCAGAACTAGAGGGCGTGGCCAAAGTAGAAGAGGAAGTGATTGAACCAGAAGAAGAAGAAGAAGAAGCAGAGGTGGAAGAGAGAAAGTTGTCTTGGGCCGAGTGGAAGAAGTCTTGGGACGAGTGGAACCTGGTCCAGAGTCAAAGGCCAATACCTTGGGAAGAGTGGAAGAAGGAATGGGACAGGAAGCATTTTGAAGAAGAGGCGCGACTCCAGGCTGAAGGAGAGCTACTGCCCAGTAAAGAAGGAGAGGAAGAGGAGAGTAAGAGAATGAGATGGGACGAATGGAAACAGGTCTGGGAAAATACCATAGCAACAGCCAAACGTGAGACAGAATTGGATACGGGGGAAATACTGTCTGAAGAATCCGAGGAAGAGTCTGAGGAGGGGGAGGAGGAGGAGAGGGAGGGACAAGAGCCTCTCACAGAAGAGCAGAAACAGATCCGAAAGGCACGGAGAGAGGCCAAGGCCCAGTGGCAACAAGCCCGAGCCGAGAGGCAGCGAGCCAAAGAGCAGAGGGTGCTAGCAAGAGAGGAGGAGAAACTCGCACAGGAAGAGAAAAGGCTGGCCCAGGAAGAGAGAAAACTGGCCCAGGAATATGCGAAGAGGGGTGCTGCAGATGGGAACCTGGCCCAAATCGAGGTGACCCTTGGTGAGGAGGAGGAACTTCTAAGTAAACAAGCAGAGCAACTGGCCCATAAAAAAAAGAAACTGGCCAGAAAGATGGAGAAGCTGGCTCATGAAGAAGAGAAACTCACAAAGAAAATAGCCAAAGTGGCTGAGGTAAATGCGGTGTTGGCCCAGAAAATGGAAACCATGACCCAAAAGGAACTGAATCTGGAAAGGCAAGAAAAGGAGCTGAAAGAGGACATAAAGAACCTGGAATGGGAAAAAAGGGAGCTAGCGAGGAAAGAGGACGAGCTGAATGCGGAAGCAGAAAAACTGGCTGAGAAAAGGGAGAAGCTGATGAAGGAGGAGAAGATGCTGGCCTGGCACAAGGAGAATCTGTCCCGGGAAGAGAAAATGCTGGCCCAGGAGTATGAACTGCTGATGGGGGAAGAGCAAAAACTGGCCCAGAAGGAAGACAGAACACCCAACGAGGAGAAGAGACTGCTGGAGAAGAAGGAGAAACTAAGGGAGAAGAAAAAGAAGCTGTCCCAGGAGAAGGAGAGACTGGCCCGGAAAAAGAAGGAACTGAGAGAAAAGAAGAACAAACTGGCCCAGGCAGAAGAAGCTGTGGCCCAGGAGAAGCACACGCTGTCTCTGGAAAAGGAGAGACTGGCCGAGAGGGAAGCAGCTCTCCATGAGAATGAAGAAAAACTCCTCAAGGGGAAAAAGCAGTTACAGGATGTAAAACAAAAACTGAAGATGTACAGGGAGAAACTGCTTCAAGTCTCAAAGAAGCTGATGGAGGAGAAACAGATGCTCCTGACAAAAAAAGAGAAGCTGGTTGAAGCAGGGAAGAAACTGGAGGAGGCAGATATGATTCTGGCAGAGAAACGGGGGAAACTGGCCCAGGAAAAAATAAAGTTAGCTGACGATGTGATGAAAATAATCCAGGAAAGCAAATTCTTCAGAGAGGAGACTGAGATTGCCAGAGAGGAAATGGCGTTGACAGAGGAAATGAAGAAGGTGGCCGAGGAGAAGCTGAAGCTGGCAGAGGAGTCAGAGCTGCTCTCCAGGAGAGGCACTGAAGAGGAAATCTTGAGCCGAAGAAGGCTGACTGAGCATGAAATAGACCTAATGAATAAGAGAGTGTCATTGGAGGAGAAGATTCTGGCCTATGAGGACAGGCTGTTGGCGACAGAGGAGAAGAACGCCGCCAGAGAGATCCTGGAGCTGACCAGAGGACAGCGGATACAAGCCCAGGAAGAAAGGAAGTTAGCGAAAGCAACAAGGAGAATGGGAAAAGAGATTAAAGTCTTCCGCCCGGTAATGCAAACAAAAACATCTATAAAGGCACTTCAAAAACTCGTCAGCAAAGAAAGGAAAATGACCCAAAAAGAGACAAAGATGACAAAGATAAAACGGACACTGTTTGTGAAGGAGGCCAGGATAACTAAGGAGGAGGGCAGACTTGATGCGAAGGAGTTGGACGCTAATGAAGAACAGCAAGAAGTCATCGAGGATGAGAAGAAACTGGCTATGATACAGAGACGTCTGGCCAGGGAAATGAGAAGATTGAAAAGCCAAGAGCAAAGAGTAGCCGAAGAAGAAAGTGAACTTGCCTGGGATCAGATGGAGTTCTTGGAGGAGGATGAGGATTTCGGGGCAGAGGAGGAGGCTCTGGTCTTCAAAAAATCATGGAGAAGGAGACATGCTGTGGTGGGACTTCTTCCTGGAACAGAAAAGTTTTACGGTCTGTTAGAACAGATAGAATGTAAAGAGAGCTTTTCCAAGGAAATGGAAAGCCTCTTACATGAGGTAGTGGTAGAGCCAGAGAGTTTGTCTGATGAAGAAAGGGAAGAGGAGGAAGAGGAGGAATGGAAGAAAGAGGAAGAAGAAGTAGAAGAAGTAGTAGTAGAAGAAGAGGAGGAGGAGGAGGAGGAAGAGGAGGAGGAGGAAGAAGAAGAAGAAGAAGAAGAGGGGGAGGAGGAGGAAATGGAGAAGAAAGATGAAGAGATGGAGGAGGAAGAGAAGGATATGGAGAAGGAGGAAGAGAAGGAAATGGAGGAGAAGATAGAAAAGAGAGAAGAGAAGAAGGAACAAAAGGTAACAGAGGAGGAGGAAGTGGAGAAAGAAGAGGAGAAGGAAGAGGAGAAGGAGATAGAAAAGGAAGAGAAAAAGATGGTGGGAAAGGTGCATGAGGCGGGAGAGGAGGCGGGAGAGGAGGCGGGAGAGGAGGAGGAAGAGGAGGAGGAGGAGGAGGAGGAGACTGAAGAAAGCACGAGTGAGGAGGAGATGAAAAGCCTGAGTGCGCAGAAGAAACACGTGTTGGAAGAAGTGAAGGAAGAGGTGGTGTTAGAAAGAGAAAAGCCTAGGGTGCAAGAAGAAAGAAGGAGGCTCCCACCAAGAAGGGAAATGTTCCCTCCCATTGGACTAGAAATCCCTGAGCTCAAAGGGAGTGCTATGAAGCTAGAGGCACCGAAAAGCCTTCCTGGAAAAGTGACTCCAGTAGACGAGGAGGTGGAAAGGAAGCAGGAGGTGGAAAGGAAGCAACCATTGCCACCAGAAGTGATGAAACAAACATTCAGGGAAGAAAAGCCTCCAGAATTTGAGACATCCAAGTTATCCCTAAAGACGAGGGAATGGTTGGAGAAATATAAGCTGGAACCCCTACACCTTTTGGGTACGATCTCAGAGTATGAACCGATAGCCATTATAAAACCATTCACATCTCAAATTGTTAGAAGGGCCATGGAAGCTCAGAGACTCCAACAAAAAACACCACAGGCCAAGTGGCTTCTGCAGCATCATCCTTTTCTGGCAGGACAGACAACAGGCCAAATGCCCCTCCCCGAGATCTCAACACAGAAACGCTATTCAGATGTAGGTATCTCAGACTTAGAATGGCTGCATGGTGTCTTAAAACAGATGGAAGCAGGAGAAGAGCTTCCTAGAGACAGTTTCCACAGGTTGTGTCAGATCCTCAAAGACCTCACCTCCACAGGAGACCTGGAGTGGCTGCGCCTGGCGATCCTTGAAGCCATCGTGCACCGTCACAAACAGACTGTGGACTCTCGAAGCACAGTGACTTTAAAACCTAGGAGGGAGCCCATGAGCCCCAAACACCTAAAAGTGATTCCTCCTATAAAGGGAAAGGAAGAGAGCTGGCAAAAACCTTCAGCTGTCCCCGTACCAGAGTTCCCACTAGCTACCAAGAGGGTTACAGATCCAAAGGCTATCCACTGGCAACTTCTAGGAGAGCCGTACAGAAGTGCACGGATGCAGCATTTGTCCAGTGTTCTTGAAGAAATGGAGACACGACCTTTTGATCCTACCACAAGAAACATTTTGACCCATGCCCATTCTTCTGTAAATAAACAAACCTTGGCACTAATGTTTCAAAAGGACTTCGGGGATCTTAAAGGTAAAAGCAGGTATCCCAAACTGCCTAAGTTAGAGAAAAAGCCCATCTCAAAGGAAAAGGAAGCGCTCCCTTCATGGGAGACGTTCGTGGCGCTCTATCATGTTTTGCGCATGCTACAGGAGCGGTATGCCCAAGACCCGGCTACTTGGATGGAAAAGTTCTACCAGCTCATGGACCTCTACCAGCTTAAGTCCCCCCGAATCCAGAGGCTGCTGCAGGACCTGCTACTGAGAGAAGAGCCTCACTCCCAAGAGTTCGTCTCCAAAGAGACTCTGAAGGCCCTGGAGGTGGAGCTAGTGCCCGGGGAGCGGCTGTTATACTGCTTGGTTTGTGGTGCCTCCCATCTCCCACAAATCCCTTTGGAATTCCAAGACGTGTTACCTCTCCCTGGGCAGAATAATGTGCACACCATTCGTCCCAAAGGCATTGCCAAGTATGGGATCCTCGAACTTGCCTGGAAGAGCCTGCCCCAAGCTGATCTTCACCTCACCAAGAAAGCGCCTCGAGTTATTGTTCCCGCCCCCTAACTGGGATTGGCTACTCATGCTATCACTCCCACTCCCTAACCCGGGATTGGCCGAACATCAAGAGTTTTAATTCTCAAATGGACAAGGGCATGGTTATCAGAAAGTAGGCCATCTCCAGGGCCCACACGGCCGGACATAGAGCAAGGTCGAAGTTGCTGCTTTTGCCTACCCAGCTGTAGAAGCCAGTTTCTGTATGTGGAATAAAGAGAAGATTCTCATTTGCAACAGAACTTTGATGTGTTCCTTTAGCATAAATGTTGTTTCTCCAACGTCACCAGGGAAACCAGTCATGCCTGAGAGAGGGGAAACTTCCCCAGAGCCAGTGGTGTATACCCTATAATGATGGGCGTGGTCGACCGGTAGTTAGAATTAACCAGACCAGCTCAAAAACAACGTATATAATTTAATAATTGGAAATTATTGGAGAAACTCACACGACCGGGGTCCAGCGAGCACCACAGGCAGGAGAGAGAGAGAGAGGAGAGAGAGAGAGAGAGAGAGAGAGAGAGAGAGAGAGAGAGAGAGAGAGAGAAAACAAGGGGAGGGCACCTGGATTCCCAGGTCCTTCTTCCCTGGCCCCAAATGTGATTGGCTGAGCTTGGGTGCCAACTGTAGAAGGAGCAGCGGGCTGTGTTCCTGCTGCCCGGCTCCCAGTCACCTGACTAGCTTATGCTCCGAAATAATTACATGGAAACTGTATTCATTTAAACACTGCCTGGCCCATTATATCTAGCCTCTTCTTGGCTAACTCTCACATCTTGATTAACCCATTTCTATTAATGTGTGTAGCACCACGAGGTGGTGGCTTACTGGGATGATTCTAACCTGCATTGTCTAGGAGAGGAGAGCTATGGCGTCTGCCTGACTCTGCTTTCTTCCTCCCAGAATTCTGTTCTGTCTTCCTTGCCTACCTATGTTCTGACCTATCAGGCCAAGCAGTTTTCTTTATTAATTAACCAATGAACGCAACAGATAGACACTATAAAGGAGAGGAAGCTAGACTTCCATTGTTATCTTCCTCCCTCGCCTCCCACAGTCTATCCTAAATAAGAGAGGAAAGAAATTCCTGTTACAAAAATTAAAAGATACTGTGTTACCATGACAATATTGATAATTGTGGGAAAAGGTGGAATTTAAATTTAGAAGACTGAGGGCCAGGCATGGTGGCACATAATTTTAATCTTAGTACCATGGGCAGAGGCAGGTGGCTCTCTGTTGAGTCCCAGCCCAGCCTGGTCTACAGTGAGTACTAGGTCAGCCAGGGCTACATAGACTCCTCAAAACAAAATGAATAAAAAATAGTGAGGAGATTGAGCATTTTCCCACTTAGTGTTTGGGCGCATTGAGCAGGGCAGGACTCTGCTCCCTACAGTATTGGGGGGCATGGAGCAGGACAGGACTCTACTTCCTATAGTATTGGGGGGCATGGAGCAGGACAGGACTCTACTTCCCATCCAAGCTCTACTTGCTAGTGACTAGAGGTTAAAATAGCAGATGTCTTAGGGGTTGTTTTGCTGCTGCTTCTGAGACAGGATCTCACTATGTAGCTGGGTCATTAGGCTTACAGCAAGCATTTTTGCGTGCTGAGCCACCTCATTGGTTCCCCAAATAGATACTCATTTAACCATATCATTAAAATGAAAACACCCTAAGTCATCCTAGGTTAAAAGCCATCTGAATATCATTAGATACATCAATTCTGATGGATGTGGGGATCCCATCTACCCCATGACACCAGCTGCTATGGGAATCCCGTCTCTCCCATAATCTAGCAGCTGGAACCGTGAGACACAGTGTGCACTCAGGAGCCACCTGTCCATCCTCCTCTAACTCTGAATTTCAATCCTTTGCTTCTAATACCCTTGACCCCCATGAAGTCTCTAAACACATCTTGACCTCCTCTTCACCAGTCTAGCACACAAAGGAATGAGCTGGCAGTCACACTTCATTCCTCCATCGCTAGTGGTTTTAATGAGTAGATCCTGCTGGTCTTCAGTGGCACCTTAAACAGAAATCTTAACTGAATGCTGAGAATTCTTGACACTCTACAGGCAGTATATGTTCTATCAAAACAGAAGTAAATATTCACCGGGCAAGGTTGCTTACACCTAGAATCCTATCTCTTGGGATGCAAAGGCAGTAGGATCACTACCCATTTAAGACCAGACAGGGTTGCAGAGAGTTCAAGACCAGCCACAGTAATCTATCAAGCCGCTGACTCTAAACTAGTACCCAGGCATGATAGCACTGCAATCCCATTTCTTGAAGATAACAAACTCGAAGTTATTCTTGGCTACACAAGGAACTTGGGGCCAGTATAGACTTCATAGGACACACTCTCAAAAAAGATGCGTGCATCACATAGAGAGATAAAAATAATTTTCAGAAAAGTCAGTAAAACTGTAACAGTGTCTCTATCTTTAAAAAGATTTACATTGCCGGGCGGTGGTAGTGCACGCCTTCAATCCCAGCACTTGGGAGGCAGAGGCAGGCAGATCTCTGTGAGTTCGAGACCAGCCTGGTCTACAAGAGCTAGTTCCAGGACAGGCTCCAAAACCACAGAGAAACCCTGTCTCGAAAAACCAAAAAAAAAAAAAAAAAAAAGATTTACATTATGTGTGTGAATGCTTTGCCTTCATGTGTGTAAAAGCAACACGTGTGTAGTGCCCAAGAAGGCCAGAAGAGGGTGTCAGATCCCCTGGAACAGTTTGCTATACCATGCAGGTGCTGGGAACCACACTAGGGGCCTCTGCAAGAGTGACAAGCTGCCTTGGACTCCTGTTTCCGTCACGAATGTAACCCCAGTGCATCCATTGGTTCACCAAGTTCTGTTTGGCTGGAATTATGTCTTGGGTCTGCCAGCGATGTCCTGAGGTGGACAGATGTCCAGCCATATCGTCCCAGAAAAGGTTAAACAACCACCACATTTATGCATGCATCATTTTAATGAATTCAACACTTGGATTGTTTCTGCTTTCTGGTAATTATGAATAATGCTTCTGTGAATACATTTTTACATACGAGCTACCATGTGGCTCTAATTTGTGTCTCAGGTATATTTCAAGAAGGGAAGATCTTGGAGGGGAAAGAGAACATGTAGGATAGAACTGTAAAGCGACAAGGCCAGCGCTTTGGGGACACAGGGAAATTGTTGTGAGGGCAATTCTGTCCTTGGGTTGGGTTTTGATGGCAGATCTCTAAATTGAAATTAGAAAGAGAATAATTTTGGAAGGAAAGTGAACTGGGTTAGTTTTTTTTAATAACCTGACACAAGCTAGTCATCCAGGAGAAAAGACTCTCAACTGAGAAAATGCTTCTGTCAGAGTGGCCTGTAGGCAAATCTACTGAGCATTTTCTTGATTAATGATTGATGTGGGAGGGTCCACACCACTGTGGGAGGTGCCAGCTCTGGGCAGTTGGTCCTGGGTTGTTTCTGGAATCAGGTCAAGCAAGTCGGTGAGCAGCACCCTTCCACAGCCTCTGCTTCCGTTCTTGCCTTCAGGTTCCTGCCCTGAGTTCCTGTCTTGCCTCCCCTTCGTGATGGGCTACAAACTCTACCATGAAACAAACCCTTCTCTAACATCAACCATCAATAAAGAAAATGCCCCCATAGGCTTGCCTAGAGGCCAATTTGGTGGAAGCACTTTCTCAATTGAGGCTCCTTCTTCCCAGACATAGCTGGTGTCAAGCTGTCCGAGAACTTACCAGCCTAGAAAGGAATGAAAACCACAGGCCTGCAATCCAGCAGACACGTTTGGACTGAAGTTAAATGTGACAGTCCTGGGTATAAAGGACTTATCAGACGGGACGAGATGATCAAGGGACTGTGGACGGAAAGAAAGACAAGGGTTGAAGACTGATAGTGTGACGTGAAGAGGTCAGAGCTTGGGGAATATTAAGTTCAGGTGTGTGACTTGTTTTGTTTTGAGACAGGGTTTCTCTGTAGCTTTGGAGCTTGTGTCCTGGAACTCACTTCTGTAGAACAGGCTGGCTTTGAACTCACAGAGATTCACCTGCCTCTGCCTCCTGAGTGCTGGAATTAAAGGTGTGCGCCATCACCGCCTGGCCAGGTGTGTGACTTTTGTTTATGCTGCATTTGTTTAACTCTGTGAAGCTGTGCTGCTGTGCCTGTCTAAAACACAGACGGTCTAATAAAGAGAAGAATGGTCAGTAGTGAGGCAGGCGCAAGGACAGGTGGGGCGGGCAGGCAAAGAGCTTAAACAGAAGGAGAAACAAGGAGGAGAGGCAGGAGAACAAGGAGAGGAGGACATTAGGGGCCAACCACCCAGTCACACAGCTACACAGCAAGCCACAGAGTAAGAAGAAAAGAAAGATATACAAAAATAGAGAAAGATAAAAGCCCTAGGCAAAAGGTAGTTGGGATAATTTAAAGTTAAGAAAAGCTGGCAAGGAACAAGTCAAGATAAGGCTGGGCATTCATAACTAAGAATAAGCCTCTGTATGTGATTTATTTGGGAGTTGGGTGGTGGGTTCCTCAAAAAGACAAAAAAGTAAATACAACACACAACTGTCAGACAGAATTGAAGGAAAGCAGGACATAAGTCATGGGTTTCACAGAAAACCAAAAAGCCAGACATGGAGGCACATGCCTTAAGTTCCAGCAGAGTTTGAGGCTATCTTGATATACATAGCCAGTTCCTGGACAGCCAGGACTACACAGAGGCACTGTCTCAAAAAACAAACAAAAAGAAAACTAAGATGATATCATGAAGATAAGTCAAGAAAGTATTTAAAGGAATAGAGGGATTGATTGTTTGTGTGAATGGCTCCTAACAGGTTAAGAAAACAACTCAAATCATTAAAGTTAGCATGGTGAAGCAAGGCATGTGAGCTGCTCTGCCTCTAATCCCAGCACTCAGGAGGCAGAGCCAGGCAGATCTCTACGAGTGTGAGGCCAGCTTGGTCTACAAAGGGAGATCCAGACAGCCAGGAGACTCTATCTCAAAAATACCAATAATAATGAGAACAATTATAAATATGTTGTTATTCCTAAGCATGGTGATTACAGGTAGTCTCTTTTCCTTTTTCCTTAAAATTTTATTCTGATAATTAGTATTTTTGTACAGTAATAGGTTCCAAAGTCTGAGGTTTAGATGAACTGAGATCCAGACAAGAGAAAAATGAGGCAGCATATAACTGGTTTTAGTTTTACTAGAAATGATAGTCAATAATATAAAAGAGGGATTTAAAAATGTTGTAGAGTTGCCATAGTGGGGGAACTGCTCAGTCTAGTGCCTAACTGGGAGGGTGGTCCATATATATAGTCCTCAACTCAGGGTAAGACAGGATTTTAAAGATAGAAGCTGGGGATTTCCAACTCTGGGTCGAATTCCAAACCCTGCTCTCAGAGCACCACGCAGCAGCTCACTGGAGCTGCCCTCTCCAGACCTGGCCCAAAGAAAGACTGCCAAGCAGGGGCTCCTCCCCTGGAGGGTATTTAAAGTCTGGCCCATAGACCCACCCTTGTGGTTTCCCCCCTGGGCTTCTCTTTCCTGGGACCACCTGGGAATGTTCTGCCCAGATGAAACCTGGATTTATTAATTTGGCCTGATTTGACTTATTGCATCGGTGGAGTGACTACTGGAGGATTTTTTCCTTATCAGTAGTCTCAGTATGTAGACCAGGCTGACCTCAAAACCAAGGACCCACCTGCCTCTGCCTCCTGAGTGCTGGGATTAAAAGCATGTGTCACTTTGCTCAGGATGATGGAAACTTTAATACTAACACTTCTGTCATAATCTGTCACCAAAGAACATTGGCTAAAGTTTAAACTGGTCAGTAATGGGGAAAACCCAAGAATTTGGGAGGGTTAGTCCCTGAAAGAAATTGCTTCAACAGTGAAATCTAGCCTTCTTGCAGCCACCGCCACTAAAGAGACCAGACCAACACCTTGGGAGTGCACGCAGCCATCCTGGAGGTTGTCACACCTATGTAGTTCCAAGGTTTCAGGGTGCAGTTCCCAGGCCAGAGACCGAAGGACAGCCCTGAGACAGCGTGGAGAACCCACGCAGGAGGAAGGAGGGAAGGCTCCAGGAGCACGAATTCCGCGGAGCCCTGCAGTCCCACCACAGGATCCGTGCTCCAGGAGCCTCCAAAAGGAATAGCTCGACCTCCCTCCAGCGTGGGCATGCGCATCTACCTCTCCCCACCTTTGGGGGCCTAACCAACCCTTGTGCTACACGCATGCGTGGTAGATGGGATTCGCCAACTTTCCGGCTATCACGTGGTGACAACTTCATTTTGTGGTCTGTCTGCGGAAGCTGGCCAGAATGAGGTTTCTGCAGAACCTGAGGAGCAGTAGGACGGACCGGTTGTGACCGATCTGGTTTAAGCCTCACACCCATCACTGCTCTAACCCGATCCCCAAGAACACTAGTTTATTCCAGACCTGCATCCCTAGGCCAGAGGATAGAGAGCCATGAGGCGATTCCGAGGCTTCCCACTCTTTTTCCTTAAAAAGACCCTCACAACTACCGGTTTGGCTTCTGCGGTGGGGAGAAACGTGGGCACGGATGACTATAACAGGTTTACCTGAAGCTTCTCTGAGCTTGGTTCCAGGGCTGACACTACAAAGGGCGGCATAGAAACCTTTGATAATGACAGAGAGCCCCTCCCTTACACGTGGGCGGCTGATGGAGGGCCTCTGTCACAAAAGGCCGCGTTTCCCATCCATGCGTGTCCGGTGACTTTGTCATATCTGGCCCTGCCTCCTTGTAGCTGTGTGGCTGGGTTTTCATCTCCTGGAGGAAGGAAGGACATCAGGTTGAAATAGGATTAACAAGTAAATACGTAGAGCAGCCAATTAAAATTCAGTTTCAGGGAGAGGGAAAAGACCCTTCAGTCGTGGGTGCTTATTGTTTGGTCTGTTAGTTACGGTTGTTCTTGTTTGTTTGGGCCTTGGTTTTGTTTTGTTTGTGAGACGGAGTTTCACACATAGCCAGGGTTAGCCTAGAAATGCTCACACAGCAGAGGATGGCGAACTTCTTGGCTTCCCAAATCCTGGGATGACTGATGTAAATGTCACCATGCTTGGTTTTATGTGGTGCTAGCACCAAACCCAGGGCTTCTGCCGTGCTAGGCAAACTCTCTACCAACTAAGCGACATTCCTATTTAGTACTGTGTCCAAGTATCTAAAATTCGAAGCTAATTATTTTTATCAGCCCTACCTTAAGGTAGTTAGGCGAAGCCACACAGACAAGTCTTTAGAACGGCATCGAGGGAAGGAAATTTGGTGTGCACAGCTCTTGCCCCCTCTTCTGACACACATCTCTCATCAGACTGTAAGACTCCCGAGACTACCCCCCAGAGACCCCCTGTCGTCAACCCCCTATCCCCGCTACAATGTGATGGCATCTTTCCCCTGTCCCTGTGCCTCCTAGCACTGGCACATTCCCTGGGCAAGTCTCAGGTTCTTAGGGACATTGGTGGTGTCAGTGAACCCCACAGATGTGTGGGTTGGGGGAGGGGGCTTGGAGAGTCCAATGCATTATGATGCTGGAGCCAGTGCCTCACCTTCTATGGAAACCTGGAAGTGGAGTTTGTCTCTGGAGTCCTTTGGATGGTGCAGGTGTGGTGCAGGTGTGGAAGGAACGGGAAGTGAACCGGAAGCCCGTGGTATTAGCCGCTGTTAGGAACAGGTATTCCCAGCCGGGAGGAAGCGCGATGAACAAACAGCACTGGACCTGCTGAGATCGTGAAGATGTCTGCCAACTGTAAGACAGGACTAGGGTCTGAGACATCCGAAGGAAAAGGAGAAGCCATGAAGCCGCAGAGCCGGAGGATCTAAATGTAGATCCGTGGGACTCTGCTCTGTCTCACGTCTCGTTCTCTCTTGATTTCAGTATGCCCCTTTCACTGTCCTAGAACCCTGGTTTTAGAATGCATTTTTAAAAATTGCAAAGCCTTTTGATTTTCATTATCTGACTTTAGTTTTCAAATTGCCTTAGCTGGCAAAAAGAAACTTTATATATTTATTTACTTTTTTTTATTTTTTTATTTTTTGCCAGACTGGTGGCTCATGCATCCAGTCACAGCACTCAGGAGGCAGAGGCAGGGAAAGCTCCATGAATTTAAGGTCAGCCTGGTCTACATAGTGAGTTCTAGACCAGCCAAGGGTATATAGTAAGTTCATGTTTGGGGGAAGGGGCCGGGAGGGCAAGGAGAATTCAAATCATTGATTCGATTTTTGTTGTTGTTTCAAGACAGGGTTTCACTGTAGACCAGATTGGCCTCGAACTCACAGAAATCTACCTGCCTCTGTCTCCTGGGTATTGGGATTAAAGGTGTGTGCCACAGCTCCCAGCCTCAGTTGTAACTGTTGAAGAGAACCCAGGTTGGATTCCCAGCACTCACATGGCAGCTCATAGCCATCTTTAACTCCCATTCCAGGGAAACTGATCCCCTCTTCTTCTCTCCCAGGTACCAGGCATGGGTGTGGTACACATACATACATGTGGGCAAAGCGCTCGTACACATAAAATGAATACGTCCGAACAAAGGCGTTTTCTCACCGAAATACTTGCTCCCCTGTAGCGTGTCTGCTTTTCTGTCTTCCTCGGTCCCTTCATTTCCAGCACATGTTTTTGTCTTTCCCAGGTTCTATACTCCAAGATGACTAAAAAGAACTGGAACTTTTCTAAGACTTTGCCCTCACCTCGACTGGTTCCTGAGGGGAGGGATTTGAAATCTATCATCAAGAACATCTTGAATGACAGAGAGGTGAATTGTGGGAAAGCTATGCACGTGGTGGGCCTGTGGGAATGGTTTGGATATGGGTAGAACATGATCGTCCCTGGAAAGCTCCTCTCACCAAGTCAATGTTCTCTTCTACACTAGAACAATAGCAGTAAGGGGCTGAAAAAAATGGCCCAGCAGTTAAGAGCCCATCCTGCTCTCCCAGAGGACTGGAGTTCAGTTCCCAGAACCTACACCAAGTGACTCAGAACTCTCTGTAACTCCAGCTCGAAGAGGTCCAACGTCTCTGACACCCATGTGCACCTCCTCGCACACAGGAGCTGAATAGTCCACTGGAGTTCAGTCTTGGCATAACTCAATGAATGAATGACTATTTCATACATGGAGGTACCCACATACATGTGCCATACACACATACATGTAATTTTTGTTTGTTTTTCAAGACAGGGTTTCTCTGTGTAGCCCTGACTGTCTTGGAACTAGGTATGTAGACCAGGCTGTCCTTGAACTCACAGAGTGTTGGGGTTAAAGGCATGTGTCACCACTGCCTATTGATACACACGGTTTTAAAGAATTAATAAGAAATAGATCTTTAAAAACGGGCTCATTAAACTGTGCACAGTGGGGTAGACCTGTAATCCCATTGCTTGGGAGGCCTCCGCAGGAAGTTTACAAGCCTCTGCCTTGGAACTCCATGGTGAGACACTGCTTCTAAACAGACAAGCAGGGACTAGGGAGATGGATCAGTTGTTAAGGACATTTGCTACTCTTCTAGAGGACCCAAGTTTGGATCCCAGTACCCAGACCAGGTAGTTCACAATCATGTGTAGCTTCAGTTTCAGAGGAGTATGCCCTCTTCTGTCCTTCTTGGGAACTGCACACAGGTGTTGCGTATACCTACAGGTTTGCACATGCAAAACATCTATACAGATGACATAAAATAAATGCTTTTAAAATTAAAAAAAAAAGGTATGGCTGAGCAATAGAGCACTTGTCTAGAATTCACTAGTGAGGGGCTAGAGATGTGGCTCAGCGATAAAACCCCGATATAGCGCTCTAGATCCAGTCCTTAGCATCGAAAAATCACAAACAAACCAAACAAAGAAAAGACTCAACTAGCTGTTCTGAACTAGGCTTTCTCACTTGAACCATGCAAATAGGAGATGGTTTGAGTGGCTGCCTCAAGGTTTTCCAGGCTATATAACCAGAGAAATTCTTTCATTCCATAAGGGGACATTAGGGCTTAATTTTTTTTTCTGGAACCTTAATTAAGAGAGCCCAGAGGGTGCTTTCCTTGGCAGCTCCTGTACTGTAATTGGAACTACACAGAGATCAGCATGGCCCCTGCTCAAGGATGACATAAAAATTTGTGAAACCTTCCATAATTTTTTTTTTTTTTTTGGTTTTTCGAGACAGGGTTTCTCTGTGGCTTTGGAGCCTGTCCTGGAACTAGCTCTGTAGACCAGGCTGGTCTCGAACTCACAGAGATCCGCCTGCCTCTGCCTCCCGAGTGCTGGGATTAAAGGCGTGCGCCACCATCGCCCGGCTCCATAATTTTTAAAAATAATTTATTTTTATTGTATATGGATTGGTTTTTTTTTTTTTTTGCCTTCATGTATGTCTGATCCCCAGGAACTGGAGTCCCAGACAATTGTGAGCTGCTACTTGGGTGCTGGGAATGGAACCTGTGCCCTTTGAAAGAGCAGTCAGTAATCTTAAGTACTGAAGCCTCTCTAGCCTCCATGATGTTTTTCTTAAAACAAAAAGACAAAAGAACCATGCTGGATGGTAGTGGTACACACCTTCAATCCCAGCACTTGGGAGGCAGAGGCAGGCAGATCTCTGTGAGTTAGAGGCCCAGCCTAGTCTATAGACTGAGTTCCAAGACAGGCTCCAAAACTAGAGAAACCCGGTCTTAAAAAACAAAACAAAACAACAAACAACAAAACAAAAAACAAGAACAACAAAAAACAAAAACAAAACAAAACAAAAAGCCTAAAAGGGTTCTCTTGTAGCCTGAGGCTAAGGGAGAGGTGGTTCCCTAATAGTGCCTTCCAGATAAATATCAGTTAGGCAGAAACAGACCAAACCAATGTTCACTAATCCCTCAGTGTGGATTTTTAAGTGTTTGCTCATATATGCATCTGTCCTTTTTCCCTTCCAGATCCAGGAAAACATCAGGTATAATGTGACTGTCCTGAGTGACCGGCCCCAGATTCTATACCAGGAGTCTTATCATGCACAGAAGAAGCCTTTTATGTGCTTCTACTCCCTGGATGCCAACTATTTCGTCGCCTTAAACTGGCTGGAGCAGTACGGAAAACAAATACAAGTAAAGCTCCTTCAACTCTGCTTCTTCCTTCAGAATGCAATCTGTATGTCCTGTACCTAAAATGCCCTTGTTTCAGAGTGAGAGGGATGTCTCTGAACAAGCTCACGTTATTCATTTATTTATTTTTATTTTATGCGCATTGGTGTTGGGTCCCCTGGAACTGGGATTTCAGACAGTTGTGATCCGTTATGTGGGTATGGGAATTGAACCTGGGTCCTCTGGAAGAACAACCAGTGCTCTTAACCACTGAGCCATCTCTCCAGCCCCAACCTTACATATTATATTCACTCATTCATTGAGACAGGGTCTTCCTATGTGTTTCAGGCTGCCTTCAAACTCACTATGTAGTCTGACTTGTCCACCTCAGTATCCTGGGTGCTGAATTACAGGCCTGTGCACCACACCTGTAAAATGAGCTCATTTTAATACCTGGCTCCAAGTTGCAATTTGACCTAGATTAGCCACTCTTTACACTATCAGGCCCAAAGATTATGTCTTCATTATAAAGTGGACTGAAGGCCAACACAAGAGCCTTGGGCCGGGAGCTTCTTTCATAAACCCAGTATCTAGTACTAGGGACCGCCCCCCCCAAACCAAATCTTTCCTTTGTCTACAAGAGGAGATGGCCACTTTTTCTTACAGCATGCTCCTGGGAGATGCTCTGCCCCCCATGACCAGGCTTCTGTCTCCCACCTTCTTTTAGGCAATACTATGGATACAGGAAAAAAACGCAGAAAGAAAAAGGATGGTCAAGAAGATGAAATTTCCCATGAGGGCTGAAGTGCCGTCCATTAAATCAATGGTCCACGTGAGCTCCCATCGCCTGTTAGTAGCTTACTGCGAGGACATGCGCCTGCGGCTTTTGGGAGACCATCATCAGGCATTCGTCACTCTGGGCACAGTGCCTTGTCGTTTCTCCATCAGCTGCCTCTGCTATGATTCAGAAACTGGGGTGCTGTTTTCTGGAACTTTGGGAGCTGTGGTTACCTGGTTTATCTTAGCAAATGGCAAGGGCCTCCAGATGGCTCAAAAAGTGACCATGAGTGGCCAGGAGCTTGTACAGGACTTGTCTCTGAACACGTCCCTGGGCTTCCTGATGGCGCTGTGCGAGAGCACGGTGAGGGTCTTTACCCAGGAGGGTCGCGGCCGGCTTAAAGAAGTGAAGACGTTCACTTCCCTAGCCAGCGGCTCCTCCCTCACCTGCTCCTGTAGCTGTGCCCCACAGAACACCTTCTATGCTGGAAACAAGAACGGAGAGATCCACGCTTGGGATTTAGAGAACAGTAACTTCCTCCACAGTTTCAAGGCCCATTCGGCACCCGTGTTGTGCGTCCACAGTCGGCCGGAGACCTACACCTTGTTTACCGCAGGGGGTGAGGGTTTGTTGAAGGAGTGGAACCTTGCTTCCGGGAATCTGCTGCGGCAGCTGAATGTTGGCACGGATCTGCAACAACTGCGGTTTGTTGATAACCAGACTTTCTTCTGCCAGAGTGCCAACACTTTGTCGCTGCACTCCCTGCCCTACTTTTACAGGCTCTTCAACGTCTGTGGTTCTGCTCCGCAGAAGGTACAACGGGTCCGCTGTGACCGCAACTGGACTCGTATCCTGTGTGCCACCGAGGACGGTTTACTGAGGTTCTTGTCTCCAGTGACAGGGGACCTCCTGGTTGTTACGTGGCCTCTGCTTGTCATGGATAAAGCTGTGGCGTGGGCCTATCACTCAGAGAGAGAGGAACTCTTTGTGGCCATAGGCAGCCCAGAGGTGCTGGTGTTTGACGCCACACGTTCCCCGTGTACAGCCAAATATCTCCTGTGTACTTCAGAAAACTACAGAGATAAAGTAAAATGCTTGGCTTACGGGAGGTCCCATTTGGGCAAGAGCAAAAAAGGACTGATATTCTGTGGGCACGAGAGTGGCGTTGTGAGAATCTTGTCCCAGTACTGCTCTGTTCGGAAAGAGAACACTATCCACTCCGGGGCGGTGCTGGCATTGTCTACCCCGGAGGGGTTTGAAGAAAATCCCTTACTGTGTTCCTACGGCAAGGACAACTACATACAACTCACAAAGGTGGTGTGTTCAGGGACCGACCTGACCCTGGAGCCTGTCGATAAATTTCACTGCCTTTATCCCTTGAAACACATGGTACTCTTGCCGGGTTTGGTGGGTGCCATCACCGAGCACTCCTGCTGGTTTCTCTGGCGCTATCAAGAATTACCAACATCAGAATCCAGACGGAATTCTGTGTTGAGAGAGACAAACTGCTTGCACGAATGCGCTGTTACTTCATTTGACGTCTGCCTCTCCCTAAAACTGTTTGTCACGGGAGCCACCGACGGCTCAGTCCGGGTCTGGGACTTCCGTGGGAAACTTGTAACTCAGTTTGACTCTGAACTGCATTTCGGTTCGCCTTGCTTTGCCAATAGTCGAGGTGACCTGCTTTTGACTTTCAACCAGAGCATCTATATAGTGTCTTGCCTGCAGTTGCTCCCTCTCACTCAGCTGGTGCGCCTACATGGACTAAACATCGAAGATGAAATACTAGAAACCCCAAAGCCCTTCCTGCCTAGCTTCTTCTTCTCATTTGAGTTGATATTTGTACCCAAATTTATGTACCTGGAACAAAGCGTTCAGGAACTCCAGGGGCTAGAAACCCTTATCAACAAACGGGCCATCGCTTTTGATGGCACCGTGCCCCATGTGGTCGAGGAGGGCAAACACATATCTACCGTGACTCATGAGAGACCTGGGTTGTACTTTGTGGAGGAAAAATCTCCTGATGCTTCTGACTCCAAACAGAAGTATCCCTATTCCGTCCCTGCTCAGTTACACCTGCCTGGCTGGGACGGGCTGAATATCTACCGCCTGTTACAAAGCTTCTTTGGCCACGGGCAGGAATGGCCCTTTGCTCCAGATGGCTACATCCCTAACTCAGTGATCCGTGCCCGCCTTTGGCCTAATGGTACCCCGGTTTTCTTGCGCTATGATCTAAGTCTATCCTACAAAGAAAAGGCTGCACCTGAGCCATTAAGATCCCGGTCCCTGTCATCTGTGAGTCTAGAAGATATGGAAATGTTAACGAGAAAGCAAAAGGATGTGTACCAGGAGCAAAGAAGAGAGTCCTATGGTATCCTTGAAAGCATGTCAGCGAAGAGCTGGGTGGTAGGGAAAAAACTTAGTGATGGAATGGTAGAAAATTTGGTAGAGACCATTCTCAACCTCACAGTTTTCTGTTCGACAGAAAAATACAAGAAATATTTTAATGCTCTGGCACAGATTTTCGTCAGTCACCAAATCCCTCCCAAGATGCGCATTGAGACAGCCTGCCGCCTGCTCGAAGATATAACCCATTACAATGCCAGTATCCGTGAGCTAGCCTGGGAGATGCTAGAGAAGCTGGGCTTCATAAGCCACGTCTTCACTCTTCCACTGACTATGGGGTTGATGGACAGCGAGAAGAGTGTGCGGACTAAGGCCTTATACTTTATGTCTAAATATGCTGGCATCCAAAGCAAATCCATGCTGTTACACCAGCTAAAACGACAAGACACCCTCCAAGAAATACAGTAAGTGGGATGGTGGGCGTCCCTTCTTCTGCTTTCTCTGTTTCTAGGATCTGGCTCTTCTCTGCCCCCATATCACAGCCCCTTCTGTTTCCTTTTACTCCCCCTGTGCTCCATAAATTCTGTGTGTTTTCCAGCAGTGCTGACAACGGACTTCCCCCCATCATTTCCTTAACTGCTTTAAGATTCTTCAGACTAGCACTCAGCACAGGGCTGCACACCTGTAATCCCGGCATGCAGGGGGATGAGCAGGAGGATCACAAGTTCTAGACCAGGTTTAAAAAATGATTTTTTCAGAATTTAATTCCACACATCTTTCAATCTAAGAATCTTGTGTCACCATGACATCCATCTTCTTGTTCTGTCTTTTTCACCTTTATTATTTTTAATTGCTTAATCTTTAAACTTCATACAAAATTTGATTACACGAATGTTGCCACATAATTGGAGACTTCTCTCCTTTGTACACATTGATTCTTCCTCCCCACAGAAAGGCTACTTGTGAACTCAGATCTGACGGCATAGGTCCTGACTGTAACAGAAGAGTAGAATCACCTCAGTGACTTAAGCTGAAAGACGGACTCTTATGCCCAGTATCAGGAATGTGTACAAATGTCTTTATTAAAAAGACTAAATTATCTGTAGGAATGGATAATTCCTGCAGCAGCAAACCATTCTGTATTGTGAATTGAAAACAGTAACTGATGGATTTAGGGGTCAGCCATGCCTTCTGTCCATCATTTTCTCCATATGACTTCTCTGAAGTCAGACATGCCCGGTCATGGCTCATTGATGAGGGCAAAGCTCTGTTACGGGAGTTAGAGCATGCCACCCATTGCGCCCGTTCCAGGGTCCTTCTCTTCTTAGGGATTTCTGTGACTGCAGCTTCTGCCATTCCACCAACATCCAGAAAAGCAGTTCTGACAACTTTTGTTGGATCAATAATTCCCCTCTCCACCATTTTCACGAAATCAGCAAGCATAGCATCCTAACCAACTTCTCGGTAACCAAAGGTGCAAGGCAAGCACCGTTGCCTGCTGAGCCATGACACAGGTCTTTTATTTGCTTTTAAACAGTTTTGTATTTATTTATTCATGAGTGTGTCTGTGTGTATATGCCATGTGTGCAGTCTCTCAGGAGACTTGAAAGAGGGCGCCAAATATCCTAGAGATGGGGTTACCACCAATTTGGATACTGGGAATAAAACTCTGGTTCTCTGAAAGAGCAGCATGTTCTTAGCTGCTGAATCACCTCTCCAGCCTACTTAAATTTGTTTTTGAAAGCACAGTGCTGGGAACTATAGAGATGGCAAAGCAGTTAAGTGTTTTGTTTTTTTGTTTGTTTTGCTTTTAAACTCTAGCCCAACATTGGAAACCAAAATGTTGTTGGTTGTTTTTATCTCTTTGACTCTTTTGGCTCTTTTGGGGGCCTGCCACCCAGCTCACAAATAATCATACACAGAGACTTAATTTTTACTTATAAATGCCTGGCCTTAGCATGGCTTATTTATAACCAGATTTTCTTAACTCAAATTATCCCATCTGCCTTTTGCCTCTGGGATTTTTCCTTTTCTTATTTCTGTAATCTTACTTTACTCTTACTCTGTGGCTGACCATGTGGCTCAGTGGTTGGCCCCTTCATTTCTTGATCCTTGATCTCTCTTACTCCTCTTTTTTTCTCCTATTTATTCTCTATGCCCGACAGCCCTGTCTATCCTTTCTCCTGCCTTGCTATTGGTCGTTCAGCTCTTTATTAGACCATCAGATGTTTTAGACAGACACCGTAACTCAGCTTCACAGAGTTAAACAAATGCAGCATAAAAAAATGCAACACAGGGCTGGAGAGATGGTTCACACCCACCTGTAATGAGATCTGGTACCCCAGAATGCTGTATACATAATAAATAAATAAATAAATAAATAAATAAATAAATAAATAAATAAATATTTTTTTAAAAAATAATGCAACACATCTTTGCATCATTAAACAAATGTGTTCCACAGCACAAACAAATGTAAATAAATGTAATTAAAAGAATATTCCACCACAGTTAAGAGCACATACAACTCTTGCTGGGGACCCAAGTTCATTTCCCAACACTCACACCAGGTGGCTCATAACTTCCTATAGCTCCAGTTTCAGGAGATCCAATACTTCTGATATCTTCAGACACTTGTATTAATCTGCACATACCAAAACACAAATATACAGATACATACACTTATATATTAAAAAGTAATAAAAATAAGGCCTTGAAAGATGGCTCAGCAGTTGAGAACACTATTGCTCTTCCAGAGTTCCTGAGTTCAATTCTCAGCACCCACATGGTGACTCACAACTGTCTATAACTGTAGTCCCATGAACTCCTATGGCCTCTTCTGGTGCATGGATAAGCATATAGACAAAATATTCATATAATAAGTAAATGAATACACCTTTAAAAACAATAAAAAATAAATTTAAAAACAAGTCTGACAAACTTCTCTGTGAAGCAGGATATTCTGAAGGGCTGTCTGACCTTGTCTTGGTAAAGTTCAGCAGTCTTTTCTTTTGTGTCCTGCTTGTCCAATCAGGATAGTATACTGTCAGCAGTTGAGGCAAGGGCACTTTCTTGCCCAGTGGCTTACTTTTGCCATAAAGTAAACTTCATCTGGAGTTTCTTTAATGAGTATCATCTTCTCTGAAGTTGATTGGTGATGCAAGGATCAGACACGTCTCATTGTCATAAAAAGAAAAGAACCTATGTTATTAAAGCACCTTAAATGCCATATTCTGTAGATCTCTGAAGTGTTTGAAGACAACCTGTCTATCTAAAATACATCTGTTTGACCTTGCGAACATACCTAATATGACTACAAGTTTGATTGTAGTAACTACTAACTTGCATTTCTTTATATCCTAATTAGTTGGTAATAATAGCTTTCAAGGACTAGAAATTTGCATTACATTGTTAAATGAGCTATATAGGTATAATATCTTGAACAAGATTAGAAATGTATGCACAACAAAATTAATCTCAAATTTTGTATCAATATACAAAAATCCATGCCAATGTAAAATAGTTAAAACAAGTAGTTGCTTATTTTTTTTTTTTTTGGACAGGGTTTCTCTGTGTAGCTTTAGAGCCTGAATTAGAACTCACTGTGTAGCCAAGAGTGGCCTCAAACTCACAGAGATTCACTTGTTCTGCCTCCCCAGTGCTTGGATGAAAGGTGTGCACCACCATTGCCCCACCAAGTAGTTGCTTTTAAAAAGTAGATTCAATAATTTACCCTTGGGGCTGGAGAGATGACTCAGTGGTTAAGAGCACTCACTGCTCTTCCAGGGGTCCTGAGTTCAATTCCCAGCACCCACATTGCAGCTCACGACTGTCTGATGGATGCTGTCATCTCGTGTGCAGATGTAAGTGTATACAAAGTATTCATCTACATAAATAAATAAATCTAAAAAATAATCTACCCTTTTATTATATCAGAGTTATATAATATCTTTTCTCTTTTATCCTTTTTTTATCTTTTTCCTTTTATTTTTTCTTTATCCTTTTTTCTTTTCAAAAAAGGACCCCTGAATCTAATCTCCTTTATATAGTTTTTTTTCTTGACCATTACCAATAATGACTTGTCCTAAACAAATATTTGTAACCCTCTGAATGACCAAAAATCACCATCCCATCTCTTGGGAATGTGGGCATCATATTCTTAAACTTACTTCCTGCTGTATGGGGTGATGGGATCCTGAAAAAAAAAATTTGGGTTAATTGTCAAGTCCTAGGAGAGGTAGCTGTATCACTTGTTGTCCAGTCTCTGCATAATAGGAAAGAGCAAGGCTTGTCTCAAGTCCTGGGTAGAGCAGTCTGTGAGGCTGGCTCATCTCAGCTAGCCACTTGAAACTGTTCTGAGCAGTTTGTAGTTCAAAGCCAATCATTAGGTGGTGTTTGTCAGCTTAGCAGTATTCCCAAAGTCCTGGAGGAATTGTCGTTGCTGGGTCCCATCCTCTGTTTGGAGACTTCAAAGGTCCCTTTTTGCTGTGGGAGCTCCTTGTATAGTGGTGAGTATCCCCACCTGTCATGCAGGAGACCAGGGTTCAACTCCCCAATGGGGAGCAGAAACCCATATGGGTTAAACAATGGCCTTTAACGGAAGACAAACTACAGGCTTTAGAACAGCTGGTACAGAAGCAACTAGATGCTGGCCATATTGAAGAATCAACCAGCCTTTGGAATTCTCCTGTATTTGTTGTTAAAAAGAAATCTGGAAAATGGAGAATGGTGACAGATCGAAGAGCTGTCAACAAGGTTATCCAACCTATGGGACCCTCTACAATCTGGAATTCCTCTGCCTTCTCTATTACCAAAAGGATGGCCTCTTGCAGTCGATTTAAAGGACTGTTTCTTCTCTATCACTGTTACACGTGGTCATGGTGCGCTGCAGAAAACTTAAACATTTTAAATATCATACGCAGCAGAACTCAAAGAGGTTAGAGGATCAATATCTGTTATGTACATCCAGAGTACAAAAGCTTAATTCCCAATTACCTGATAGAAACTCAAACCCTACAAAATCATGTACAGAAAGCTAGATTAAGCCTTATTCTAGAATTAGTTAGTGCTCTATATGACCATTACTGTTATGACAAAAAGTTTAAAATATATATTAATCTTATAAATTTTGAGATAATATTTATACCTTAAGAAGCATTTTAAAGAGTCAAAATAAAACCAAAGGATTATGAATTTAGTGGCAATAAAATAGTTCATAATTTTGGTTTTTCTTTTGTCCCATATCAGGTGGCTCTTCTGACATGAGACAGATTTTGGATTTCATTTTAATAAGCATGCTTGGGTTTAGAGAAGGGAAGAGCCATACTCCAACTCCTAAACTACCTTTAATTTTTAATTTGACTGGGACTACAAAAAGACCATTTGCATTATATGGTTTCTGCTGTAGAGATCAGCAGAAACAAACAGTTGGGAAGATTTATGATCCTGTTGGAAATGTGATATACCAATAAGCCAATTTAAGGAGTAAAAGTAAAAGAGTTTCTTGGGACATTTTTTGGATGATTTGTCTTTTTTTTTAACCACTTGTCTCATTTGTTAAGTGGTCTTCAAATTCTTTAGCTGAATGCCTTTATTGTCCTGAAAAGACAAAAAGAAATTTTTGCCCCAAGCCTAACTTTGGGGAGGTTCCCTTTTGGCAAGTTATATCTGATCAAATGCAGAGTATTTATTAGTTTTATAGATTAGTTTAGATTAAATGGCCATGCTGTTTGTTGAACTATCATTTCTTCTAATTAAGAGGTCTCTCTTGTTCAAATCAAATCTTTATCAATTTTGATGGTATTCATAGCTTTACTTCTCCAATGGAAACAAAAGCAAAATACCTTCCCCAACATAACACACATCATTCTGAGGTCAGCACATCTTTAAAGTATACAGGCTGATTTAATTCTGTTTTTTTTTCTATTATCCAAAGTTTCTCCACAACTGCTCTTCCTTTCATATTAGCATTTAGAAAATTCAGAGTTAATAAAGCATTATACAATCTATTTCTGGGGTAATTTTTATCTCTTTTTGTTTATTTAGCATATCCTTTATAGTTTGATTTGATCTTTCTATAACTGCTTGTCATTGTAGGATTGTGTGGCATACCTGTAATATGCTTTATTTTTTAATAAGCAAAAAAAAGTTTCATTTCCCTAGAGACATATGCTGCAGCATTGTCAGTCTTAATTTGTGCAAGTATACCCTTGATGGCCATACCGTCTGGCAAATGTGTCATTACAAAATAAACCTTTTCAGAACTCAAAGTGGTTGCCCATTGAAATCCTGAATATGTATCTATGGTGTGGTGTATATATTTTAATTTTTGAAATTCTACAAAATTGAATACATCCATCTGCCAGATTACATTTCTTTGAGTACCCTTTGAATTACTTCATGCAGGTAGTGATGTTTGGTTTTATAAAGAACAAGTGGGATATCTCCTTATAATTTCTTTGTCTAGTTACCACGTGATGAAAAAGATTATTTTTAAACCTTTGCTAGTAACATGATTTTTTAAATGAAATTCTGAGGTCTCCAGCACATTTCCTGTCAACAGTTGATCAATTTCTTCATTACCTTGTGCAAAAGGGGCTGACAGACCCATATGAGATCAGATGTGTGCTATATATGTGGAAAGATTCCTATTTCTGATTAATTCTTATAACTTAATAAATAATAAGATCAAGTCTGTATCATCTGGTATAAATTAAGTGGTTTCAATATGCAAAACAACTCTTTCTGCATATTGCAAATCAGTAACTATGTTAAGAGTTTCTGTAAAACCCATTAATAGCATGAGGATAGCATATAAGTCTCACTTTTGAACAAATTCATAAGGGCTTTGAGTCACTTTAATTAAATTTTCTGATTTGCAACCTGTCTTTCCTGACTTATTTGCATCAATATATAGAATTTAGGGACTTCAGATATTGATGTTTCCCGTACAATGCGAGGAAGGATCCAGTTAGCTCTCTTTATAAACTGAATTCTCTTGCTTTGTGGATATTTGTTGTTAATGTCTCCAAAAAAAGTACTGCAATCTCTTTGCCAAGATTTACTATTTGCCCATAGTTTATCAATTTTATCATTAGTAAAAGGTACTATAATTTCTGCTAGGTCTATTCCTGTTAATTGATGATGTCTCTATTTTTCTTTTAGAATCAACTCAGAAATCTTTTCCACATAAATTTAACATTTTTAACCTGTTTATGTTGTAAAAAGATCCATTCTAAGATAATCTCTTCTCTCTGAATTACAATTCTTGGAGGGTAATACAACCGGGATGTGAGTAAGCTCAGCTCCACACGACCCACATGTGTATTCTCCAATTTCTCTCCCAGCTTCTGCAGATAATTCTCTTGGACTGTTTAAGTTCTTGTCACTGTCTAAGGTTTTAAACAAATTACTCAGATCATCAGGTTTTACCCCAATAGTGGGCTGTAGATAGGAAATGTCTCCTAGAAATCTTTGAAAGTCACTGAAAGTCCACAATCAATCTCTCCTAATTTGCACCTTTTGGGATTTAATTTTTGTAGACCTATTTTATATCATAAATAATTAATAGAATCTCCTCTTTATATTTTTTTCAGGAGCAATTTGTAATCCCCAATAAAACAAAGTTTTCTTTAGTTCTTCAGTATTTTCTTTAGTTCTAAAGTATCTACGTTTGAATGGGCTAGTAAAATGTTGTCTATGTAATGGTAAACTATCGTCGAGAAAATCGTTTACATATCATTTCCAACAACTGACATACAAAATATTGTCACAGGGTGATGCTATTTAACATTCCCCATGGGAGAACCTTCCATTGATCTCTCTCTCTCTCTCTCTCTCTCTCTCTCTCTCTCTCTCTCTCTCTCTCTCCAGGGTTTCTCTGTGTAATAGTCCTAGCTGTCCTGGAACTAGCTCTTGTAGACCAGGCTGGCCTTGAACTCACAGAGATCCACCTGCCTCTGCCTCCTGAGTTCCTGGATTTAAGGCATGCACCACCACCACCTGGCCCATTGATATCTCTTAACAGACTGAGAATTATTATAAGGAGGCACCATAAAGGCAATTTTTTTCATCTTTTTCTTGTAACAGTATAGTGAAGAAACAATCTTTTAAATCAATAAGAGGCCATCATTTAGGCAATAGAGAAGGCAAAGGAATTCCAGGCTGTAGAGAGTCCACTGGCTGAATCACCTTATTAACAGCTCTCAGATCTGTTACCATTTTCCATTTTCCAGATTTCTTTTTAGTAACAAATATGTAAGAATTCCAAGGGCTTGTTGATTCTTCAATATGCTGAGCATTTAGTTGCTCCTTTATCAGCTGTTCTAAAGCCTGCATTTTCTCTGTTGTTAAAGGTCATTGCACAACCCATATAGGTTTGTCTGTCAGTCATTTTAAAGGCAGGCTGTTGGTGCCTTTGGAAGATCAGCAGCTGTTGTGCTCTGTTCTTATACAACCTACATGGTTGATGACTGCTCTTTATAATACCTTCTAATATTTCCCTATAAACATACACTAACTTATGGTTTGTTTCTAAGATTTGGGTAATATTAAGCTGAGAATTCTATTGTTGTAATAAATCATATCCCCACAAATTCATTGCTATGTTAATCACATATAGCTCTAATTTTCCTCTCTGACCTTCTGGACCTATACATTTGACCCATCTCAAGCTCTCTTTTACCTAAGATAACATTCCAATCCCTAAAAGATGAACATTTACCTCCTGAAGAGGTCGATTTGGATGTCAGGATTCTGGTGCAGTTATTGTTACATCTACACCTGTGTCTACAAGACTTTCAATGGTATCATTTATCTGCATTTTAAATTTTGGTCTTTATTTATACAAGTTTGCCAAAATATTTGCCTTATGGCTTCTCCTGTATTTCTTATTCTCTCTTCTATAGCTTTTCTATCATCCAGAGCAGTATGGTTTCTTACAATAATCTTTTGGCTCTTTAATTGCTCTGGAAGGCATTTCCTCCATGATACAGAAAACAAATAAACTGAATTTTGCATGGGTACCTGCAAGAGGCCCCTCAAGGCATTTCCTGATGGAAAGAATTACCCTGATTGTCCATTGTTGATCTACATTCGTTAGTTCAATGCCTGCCTTTGTTATACCTTCTGAATAATCCACAAGGAAGGAGTGTTCCGTTTTAATTATGTTTAGAAAAAGCATTGTTTCTAGGAATGCCCTGTTTGCAATCCCTTTTTAGTTGACTTCTTTTTTTAAAAAAAAAATTTATTTATTTATTTATTTATTTATTTATTTATTTATTTATTAATT
>NW_026068048.1:1368210-1401951 GCF_014885135.2 Alexandromys fortis
TGACTTCTGAATTTGGTATCATTCTATTTATAGCTGAAGTCAATCTTTGTAAGAAACCCACGAAGGTTTCTTTTGGGCTCTGTATAACCATAGTAAATGACTCAATTTTCTTTTCTACTTCTTCAATTCCATTCCAAGCATTCAAAGCTGATGTACAGCATAAAGCCAAGGTGTGGTCATCATATAAAGATTGCCTTTGTACATTAACATAATCTCCCTCTTCAAGAAGTTGGTCTTGGGAGATTTCCATACTTCTAGTCTTACTTTGTTATTCAATAACAATTCCACCAGGTCCTCCATTGTAATGAGGTCCTCCATTGTAATGAGGACAGGCTACAAGACTGCTGTAACCAAGTCTCTCCAGTCTTGAGGGTTAATTTCATTAGAAGTTGACCCCAAGTTTAACATCTGCTTCACAAAAGGTGAATGCATGCCATATGAGACTATCACTTCCTTGAATTTTCTTAAATCTAACATTTCCACAGGAGTCAATGCAGGTCTTGCACAACCTTGAGGGTATCTATCATTTGGCAGCCATTCCTGTACTGTTACTGGATAAATTTAAGTTGGCAGTTTGAATGCAATGCTGAGATTGGTTCTCCTTTAAATTCCTCTGTCTGAATCTGAGTATCTCTATGATCTGTTTTAATAAGTTTTTCTAAGGTCTGTACCTTGGCACTCATATCAACCAACCTATTAAAGGATAAACCAAGAATTATCAAACCAGCAATAAAGATTATCAAAATGATAATGAACATTATGCCAATCCTGGTTAAATTGATTATCCCTTCATTTAATTGTTCCAATTGTAAATCATCCATTGTGTAATCATACAGAGACCTAACCTTCTTCATTGTAACTGTGTTTCCCATTTCTTTTTTTTTAAATATTTATTTATTTATTATGTATACAATAGTCTATCTGTGTGTATGCCTGCAGGCCAGAAGAGGGCACCAGACCCCATTACCGATGGTTGTGAGCCACCATGTGGTTGCTGGGAATTGAACTCAGGACCTTTGGAAGAGCAGTCAGTGCTCTTAACCACTGAGCCATCTCTCCAGCCCTGTTTCCCATTTCTTAATGTGAGAAAAAAAAATGCCCCCTTAAGAATTCTCCTATGTTTCACCAGATTTGCTGATTTTCCAGGTTTCCCTTAGCAGCAACGATGGAACTGTGTGGGAGTAGCCAGTAGCAGCAATGGCTCTGGGGAGGGGGGAGCAGCGGGGTGTTCAGCGAAGTGCTCAGGCATCTGGGCTAACTACGCTTGTCCCAGGTGCTTGTGCCACTGAGAGGCTCAGAGCTGGTGTGGGGTGGATCTTTGAGGTGAGTGGCTGTGGCAGAGTATCCAGATAGCCGGGCTAGCCGCTGTGACGCACAGGCCAAGGCCTAAGGCACCGCAGCTGTTCCTATGCCGCTGGGGACTGAGAGAGCATAGTGTGCGAGGGCATGGGCCCCTGGATGACAGAGCTGGCAGCGGGTGACTGTGACTGTGGTCCGGGGAATGTTGGCTCAGGGAGAGCCGGGGGACCACTGCTGGAAAACCCACAGTGAACTGCAGCGGCACGGAGGAGTGACGGCTCTGAAAGCTGCTGGGTAATCTTGCTAGGAGTTGATGCCAGATGAAGCATTTACCTAATAAAAGCTTGGGAATCAGATATCGGGGTAAAAACCTGATAGGCGCAAAGAGCAGTGGAGGAATGATCACTTGCAATCCCAATTAGGAGCAGGAGCAGAAGGATCACATCTGAGGCCAACCTGGGTTACTTTTAGTGCAGCCTGCACCACACAGAAAGACTTTCTAAAAACCAAACCAATCACCATCACCAAAACAACTAACCCTGCTTTCGCTCTCTTTTTCCTTGATTGCCAAAAGGGATTGATTTGCCTGAGTGACTTTGAGGGCTTAAGAAGATCTCGAGTTTTCTGGGGCCAAAAGGACATTTCCTTTCTGCTCACTCTGTTCTTTCCCCTTCCTCTGTGTTCTACTTCAGTCTCTTCTGCTTTAACCAACTTCAGCACTGCCTCTTCCTTTGTGCTTTATGAATTGTTTCTTCCCCTTTGCTTCCTCCTCTCTCCATTTCCTGCTCCCTTTTCTCTTGTTTCTTTTCTTCTAAAGATGTTTTTGGGTTGAGCGGTGGTGGCACACACCTTTAATCCCAGCACTTCGGGGGCAGAGGCAGGCGGATCTCTGTGAGTCCAGGGCCAACCTGGTTTACAGAGCAAGTTCCAGGACAGCCAGGGCTATACAGAGAAACCCTGTCTCAATAAACCAAATGTTTTAAAGAATTATTTTAGTTTTCTTTTATGTATGTGTGTTTTGCCTGCCAGTATATAGATATATGGATATATACCGTGTGTGTGTGCACTGTCTGCAGAGACCAAAAGAAGGCTTCAGATCTGGAAGTGTTTTAGAGATTGTAAGCTACCATGTGGGTTCAGGGAACCAAACTCAGGTCTTTTGGAAGAGCAGCCAGTACTCTTAACACTAAAACATTGGGCCATCTTTGCCCTTCCTCTCTCTTCCTCCATCCCTCCCTCCCTTCCTCCCTCCTTCTAACCCTCTCTCCCTTCCTTCCTTCATCCATTCCTCCCTCCCTTTCTCTTTCCCTCCCTCCCTTATTCTTTGAGACAGGGTTTCACTGTGTAGCTCTGACTGTTCTGGTACTCACTAAGTAGACCAGGCTGGCCTTGAACTCACAGAGATCCACCTGCCTCTACCTCTTGAGTGCTGGGATTAAAGGCGTGCACTGTTACTGCCACTACAGCCACCACTACCACCTCTGGCTCTGTCCCTCATTTTAAATTTTGTCTTATCCCTTTCTCAGTATTGTCTTCTTTTCTTCATTACTTTTGTAGGCAAGAAATGAGTGAGGTTGTCTCTCTAAGCCATCTGCTGAGGATTCAAGCTAGCGATATGGAGTGCCTGCTTGCTCATGTGAAGGAGAGGCTCAATGAAGACCTGACCTTGTCACACAGAGGCTGCTCACTCCGTTTTTCTTTTGAGTCGCTGAAGTACGAGGACTTTGAGATGATTGCTGAGCAAACATTTATACCTTTGTCAGAATCTGAAAAGATTGATGGGCTGAAGAGAAGAAGGAAACGTGCTCATGAAAAGACCAGAAAGATTGGTATGGAGGGGTGATGATGTGTGGGACCTGCTGGGGCCAGTCTTCCTGAGGCAGGGTCAGGAGCAAAGGGACATAAAGAGTGGAACAGTGAATAGTGAACAGTGACGTGCGGGGGAGGGGGATAGAGGCGCTAGTCAGAGGAGATAATCTTCCTGAGAAAGGTCAATCCAGTGTCAGTACCAAAGTCGGCTTTTGAAACTTGGCTAAAAGTATGAGCATTGGTAAATCTAACGCCTTGTCCCTCCTGCCTTTATTACTCCCATCGCAGTTTCCTGAACCAGCTGTCACAGAGTGTCTCCCCACCTCTACAATTTTCATACTATTTTTCTCCCAATCTCTTGCAGTTAGAAAGACCCTAAAAGTGTCCAAGATAACCAAAAAAGCAGATTTGCCAAAGGTGCCTTCGATGACGTCAGGCGAACAGAGAAGGGCTAGGAAACCCATGCAAGCTGACATCCAGGATGCTTCCTTAATACTAGGGAAACTACTCAGCTCTGAGAAAAAAAGGGAAGTGGAGGCAAAGAAAATCAGAGAGGCCCTGGAAGCCCTGGGGGCCATAGATAGAGAAGCGGCCCTTAAGCAGAGAAGACTAACTCACTTTAAAAACCTTTTGAAACAAGCAATGAAAAAAGAAAAAATAGCACAGCAGGAGTCAAAAGAGAGCATTTCAGAGGTGGCTGCTGGAACATCCAAGAAAGAAGCGCCAAAGGGGTCCCTACTGCCTGCTGAGCCAGACAAAGAGTTGATGAAATTCGAAAGGATGAGTCATGGCTTGGCAGGCCCCCCTGGGCGTGTGAGCCAATCAGACAAGACTTCTTGGCGAGAGGATATTTGCCACCTTCTCACTTCGAGAATAGCAAGTTCTCATCCAGACATGGTAAGGGACCTAGGCGAAGAACTGGAGAATTTGGCTGAGAGGGTGCTTACCGACCAACCCAGCTGGACTCTCTTCCAAGACTTACGTGCCTGGAGAAAGGCCTCACGAACCGGGCCACCAGAATCCGAGGACGCTGGGCAGGAACCACCTGTTTTCAAAAGAAAGAAGCCTAAAAGAGTTGTCAAGAAGGAAGTGCCAGAGACAGCTAGAGATCAAAAGGACTTACGTTTTCTGGAGAAACATGAGAGGTTTTCTCCGGAAGACCAGAAAATGATGATGGATTTCTTAGACAGTAATCAGAAACTTAAGGCAAAGGTCAGGAAACCAGGCAAACAGAAAGAGAAAAGAACTGAAGACAGAGGAGAGTTGATAAAGCTCGAAGAGAAAACGCGATTGATAAAGGCCAAGAAAGCAAAGAAGGACAAAAGAAAATTAATCCCAGATGAAAAGAAACCAGGCCGCCCAGAGGAGACACTGACACAAGGCAAAGATACAGCTGCTGCCCCACAAAAGCTGTTAACTGCGGAAGACCAGGAGTTACTGCAAGAAGAAACAGGACTCCCGAGAAAAGAGAAGAAACAACGCAGAAGAGAAAAGATGACAAAACTGATCATGGATGAAAAGAAACCAACTTCTCCAGAAAAGGCATTGATGCAGGACAAAGAAAGGCATGATGGCTCCCCAAAGGTGTTAGCTACAGAAGATGTAACATTAGCTCCTGAAGAAAAGGCTCTGCCTATACAAGAGAAGAAACTATCTGGAGAAAAAAAGGAAACAGACACACAAGAAGGGACGACGGCCATGGAAAAGAAAAAGTGGGATTGGCCAAAGATTATGGAAGCCCAAAAGGAGAACATGAGGGCCAGGCAACAGAGGATGCAGTCCTTAGCAAAAAAGCGCAGAGAGAGGAAAAAGGGAGAAAGGAAGCAGGAAGAGGAGGAATTGGCTGAGGAAGAAAAGCAACTGATCCTGGACGCAGAGGAACAAGTTGGAGAAAGGACGATACAGCCGTGGGAAGAGAAGAGACAGAGCTGGGTATCAGAGAGAACTGAAGAGGACAAGGAGGACTATGACTGGGAACTGGGTGCACTGGACCGCTATTATTCTTCTCCAGAAGAGGGGAAATCATCTGAGGAGGAAAGTGAGGAAACAACAGAAAGTGAGAGCCCGACAGAGCTAGAGGGCATGCTGGCTCAAAAGCAGGATTGGCCTACAGAAGAAGAAGAAGAAGAGGAAAGACTAGTCAGGGAAGAGGATGAACAACAGCAGCCAGAGCTGCAGGCAGGACAAGAGCTGGCAGAGGAAGATAAAGCCGAGGAGAAAAAACATTTAGATCAGGAAAGAGAGAGACTGGACCTAGGAGAGAAGGAAGAGTTTGAAAAAATGAAGGAACTGTCCCAAGTAGTTAGGCCCACCTGGAAAGGGAGAAGAGCCCAGAAAGAGAAAAGGATGGTTGAGTTAGGGAGAAGAGCATTCTGGGAAAAAAAGAAAGTGGGGCTAGCAAAGGAAGAGAAGAGGGAGGAGGAGGTGGAGGAGGAAGGGGAAGAAGAAGAGGTGGGGAAGGAAGAGGAGGAGGGAGGGAAGGAGGAAGAGGAGGTGGAGGAAGAGGAAGAGAAGGAAGAGGAAGAAGAGGAAGAGGAGGTGGAGGAAGAGGAGGAGGAAGAAATAAGAAAACAGAAAGAAGCAGCTGAGAAAGAAAGACTGGCCAACCTACGAGAAAAACTGTCTCTGCAAGTGGAAGAAGTGCCTGAGAATATAAAATCACGGCAAAGGGAGAAACTCATGGTAGTCCCAGAAGACAAGACGACACAGGAAGAACAGGAGCAGGCAAAGGAGATAGGAATTCTAAAAGATGAGAAAGCAACTGAGGGAAGAAAAGAGAGAGCCAAGAAAAAAGAGAAACCAGTTCTAAAAGAGGAGAAAGACAGAATAGAGAGTGAGAAAAAGGAGAGCCAGTTCCAGGAGGAGAGAAAGGCTGCAAAGAAAAAGCAATTGGTTCGAGGAGAAGAGAGGGTGAGGTCAGTAATGCAGGGTTGGCACCCTGGTGAAGGCAAGGGCCAGTTCCAGGAAAAAGAGGAAGTGATACTGACCCCAGAAGGCTTGGAAAAGAGGCATACTAAGCTGGATAAAAGGGCTAAACCCAGGGAAAGGATGAGGCTCGAAAAGGGAAGAAAAGCAATACCCCAAAAAGAGGAACAAATTATAAAAAAACAAGATAAATTGTTCCAGGAAAAAGAGGAAGTGATACTGACCCCGGGAGGCTTAGAAAAGAAGCATACTGAGCTGGAAAAAAGGGCTAAAACCAGGGAAAGGATGAGGCTCGAAAAGGGAAGAAAAGCAATACCCCAAAAAGAGGAACAAATTATAAAAAAACAAGATAAATTGTTCCAGGAAAAAGAGGAAGTGATACTGACCCCGGGAGGCTTAGAAAAGAAGCATACTGAGCTGGAAAAAAGGGCTAAAACCAGGGAAAGGATGAGGCTCGAAAAGGGAAGAAAAGCAATACCCCAAAAAGAGGAACAAATTATAAAAAAACAAGATAAATTGTTCCAGGAAAAAGAGGAAGTGATACTGACCCCAGGAGGCTTAGAAAAGAAGCATACTGAGCTGGAAAAAAGGGCTAAATCCAGGGAAAGGATGAGGCTAGAAAAGGGGAAAACAGAAATAACCCGGAAAGAGGAAGAAATTAAGAAAAAACAAGAAAAATTGTTCCAGGAACAGAGGAAATTACCCTCTAGCGTTAGGATCAAGCAGGAGCCTGTTGCTAAGGATACGAGAAAAGCCAGAGAGGGAAGAAAGGAGCAGGCTGTGGAAAGCAGGGCTCATCCTAAAGAGATGGAAGCTGGTGCCAAGAAAAAACTAGAGGCGAAAGTGAAGCAACTGTTGAAAGTCCTGGCCGAGCTCCTTAGAGAAGTGGGTTCAGTGCCTTTGAGGAAGACCAGCAAGGCAGAGGAAGAGATGCTCTCCAGAATGAGAGTGTTCGGCCGTGCGTGGGATGTTCTTAAGAAACAGAGGTTAAAAACTAAAGAAAGGGAACAGGCTTGGAAAGAGAGAAAGCGAGAAGGTGACAGGCTGACCAAGAAAGCCCTCTTGGAGGAGGACAGCAAGTTCTTAAAGAAGAACCAGGAGCAGATTTTCCTGGAGAAAGCCCAGATGAAGTCACTGCTGACGAGACTCGAGGAGGTACAGTTCTTAAAGCAAAGTCAGCTAGAAGAGGTTGGCAAGCACCTTGAAGAGGATGAGGCCGAAGAGATCCAGCTGAAGTGGCTGGTGGACCATGTCAGAGGCCACCTCTATGAGGAATGGGCTGAGGAGAAAAGGAAGGAAGGCGTGACTTATCCAGAAAGAGCAGGGGGGTCTGAGGAGGAGGAAAAGGAGAGCCTAGAGGAAGGCGAGGAGGAAGAGGAGGAGGCCGTGCCCAAGAAAAAGAAAAAGAGATACCTGGAGAGAGAGGTCAGCTCAAGTGCAGAGGACTTGCGGGACTTGGCTGAGGAACCAAGAAAAAAAAGGCTGGCCAAAAAAAGAAAAAAGGAAAAGAGGGTGGCTGAGGTGAAAAAGAAGTTGAGTGCACAGGAGGGTCCAAGTGAAGAAGAGGAGGGAGGTCTCATCCAAGAGGGGTTGGAGCATGTGGGGGAGGAGGACAAGGCTAGGGAAGACGGGAAGGGGATTCTCAGTGTGGAAGACGAGAGCCTGAGAGAAACAAGTCCAAGTGAAGAAAGTCTGAGAGAAAGAAGCCTGAGCAAGGAAAGCTTGAAAGAAGAAAGCCCAAGGGAGGAGGTATTGAGTGTCAGTGAAGGCGAGAGCCTCGGAGAGGAAGAGAGCCTCAGTGAGGAAGAGAGCCTGAGTGAGGAAGAGAGCCTGAGTGAGGAAGAGAGCCTGAGTGAGGAAGAGAGCCTGAGCGAGGAGGAGGAGGAGGAGGAGGAGGAGGAGGAGGAGGAGGAGGAGGAGGAGGAGGAGGAGGAGGAGGAAGCAAAGGAGAGGGAAAAGAAGAAAAAGAGGAGACTTAAAGACAAGATGATTTTAAAACAGGAAAGGGAGGATATAACTGGCTGGAAAATACTTCCTAAGAAAGAGGACTTGCTTGACAGAAAGAGAGATTCAAGACTTAAGGACAGAAGTCACTTAGTAATACCACCCCAGTCACCCCCAGGAGAAAAAGAGGGAATATACCCGAGAGAGATGAGAGAAAGATGGGAGAATCAGTTTCTTCAAGGACTCCCCAGACCACGTTCATGGGGAAGACAAGAGACTGTGGTCTCAGGGAAAGACAGGAAGGATTTTTTACAAGCCCCAGGAACAGGCTTAGAGACTCAAATCCCAGAGCAGCTCCACAGACCACAATTGGAATTACCCATTATCTTACAACCAGAGAAGGCTAAAGCTGAGAAGCTGGGTTGGCTCTTTCCATTGGAGGATACTAAGGACCGAGTTGTGCCTCGGGCCCCTGCCTCTTCTCCTGAAAGGTTTCCTGGAAGGTATAAAGGACCAGCCCATGCAGGAGCAAGTGTCTCTCAGAAGGCTTGGGTAGCCGATACCCTCCGAAGGCTGGAAGCAGGAGCACAGCTCCCCAGGGAGGGTTTCCAGCAGCTGCACCAACTCCTCCGAGACTTCTGTTCACCCAGTTACTGGGAAGGGATACAACTTTCCAAACTGAAGGCCATTGTTCAGCACCTAGACGTAGGTCAAATCGATCGTTCCCAACCCAAGAGAGAGGTTTTTAGTCCTCTGCACTTAAAAGCGATCCCTCCGATTAAAAGAAGAGAACCAAAGATCGTCTCAGCCACCCAAACTCAACCCCCCGACGCCTTCAGCTGGGATCTCTTGGCCAAGGCCTACAGGAAAAAGCAGACTGGGCAGGTTCTCTCTACTGTCAAGGACGCAGAGCACCTTTATCCAACCAGAAAGGGTGATCTGGGAGCCACCTATCCCTTTGTGGATAGAAGAACCCCTGCCTTGATGTCCAAGGACTTTCCAGACTCAAGGGCAAGGGTAGGAATCCCCACATTTTCCATGGCAAGGAAAACAGTGCCAATCCCTGGACCCATGCCACCCTCGGGCCCCAGTTGGACTGCAGATTCAAAGGCTGAACACTGGCAACTTCTAGATGAGTCTCACAGAAGTGCCCGTAGGCAGCAGTTATCAGATGTCCTCAAAGACCTTGAGATGCAACACTTTTATCCTGCCCAAAGAGACATTCTCACAGGGGCTCATGCATCTGTAGACAGACAAACTTTGGCACTAATGTTTCAAAAGGAACTCAAGGCTTTGAAGAGAAAAGGCAGGTATCCCAAACTGGCCAAATTGGAGAAGACAAAGGCTGTCTCAGAAAAAGAAGCGCTCCCTTCATGGGAGACGTTCGTGGCGCTCTATCATGTTTTGCGCATGCTACAGGAGCGGTATGCCCAAGACCCGGCTACTTGGATGGAAAAGTTCTACCAGCTCATGGACCTCTACCAGCTTAAGTCCCCCCGAATCCAGAGGCTGCTGCAGGACCTGCTACTGAGAGAAGAGCCTCACTCCCAAGAGTTCGTCTCCAAAGAGACTCTGAAGGCCCTGGAGGTAGAGTTAGTGCCTGGGGAGCGGTTGTTCTACCACCTGTTTTGCGGTGTCTCCCATGCCCCTGCAGGTTCCCTTAAGTTTTGGAATGTGATACCCCTCTCTGGGCAGAACAATGTGGATACTGTCCATCCTGTGGGTATTGCTCGGTACGGTTTCCTAGAACTCGCCTGGAAAAGCTTACCTCAAGTCAATCCTTCCTTGGTAAAGGAACTGCCCCCCATTTCCTCTCGGACTCACTGACATTAGGACTCTGAAATCATTCCGGAAATGAGCCTGCGACAGATTTCAAGCTTCTTGATTTGTTCCCCACATCGAGGAGGGGGCTGTACTAGGACCCACCTCCATTCAGCTACCATGTACTAAATAAAATGATGTTCCTCATTCTTACGAAATACTCTGATCTCTTTTTCTTCAAGCCTAGAATCTCCATGAAAGTGGCCAGCGGAAATGGTTATCCTTTAACAACTGCTTTTCAGGTAAAGGAGCACATACATTCCTCTGTGGGCAGGAGCCAGTATTTGCTCCCTTCAAGTCTGTCCTAGTAGCTTTCCCCTTTGATTAATATTTGTTGTCCTCAGAGGGCAAGGGGAAGTTTATTGATGTAGCATTAGTAGAAAAATCAGAGAGAGCCCATCAATTTCTTGCAACAAACTTGCATCTTGACCAAATTTCTAAACATATCTAAGCCTTGCTATTCTTGCCTACATAAAGGGGGTATAGAATGAAGTAGCACTTCAATGGTTTATTTATGTTCATGCATGTGTGTGTGTGTGTCTGTGCATATGCTGTGTGTGTGGGTTCCCATGGCGGCCAGGAGAGGGTGCTGAATCCCCTGAAGCTGGAGTTCCAGGTGGTTCTGAGCTGCTGGATGTGAGTGCCGCACCAACCTTGAATGTTCTCTAAGAGCCATCTCTCTAGCCCAAATCAGTGAGTTCCAGAACCAACTTGACAGCTGGAAGAACCTGTAGTCCAGTCCTTGCTCTGGAAGCTACTGGGTCTTTGATCTTTGTTTTGCCTTCTTTGGAGTAAAAATGGTGATGCTGAGACCTTCCTCAGAGGCATGCATGGCACAGTTCCTATAAGGTAGATTTTTGTTATGTTCTTTTGTTGACATAGGGCACTGCCAGACTTATTATGTAGCCAAAATTGGCCTTGAACTTGTGGCAGTCCCGTGACCTCTACCTCTCAAATTCTGTGATTACAGATGTGTACTACATCTGGCTATCTTTTGATTTTCTATGTTTAATTTCAAAATGGAAAATCATCTGGCTTCCAATTTCAGGAGCTAATCAGGTAGACATGTTAAGTATATGAATTCATGTAACAACGGGCTGGGAAATTTTGAGTGTATGTGATTCCCTTATTTAAGTCTTATCTAAGGATATGTCAGTCACTTTAAAGGTTTATTTGTATTTTCTGGGCATGTGTTTGTCTGTGTGTGTATATGTGAAATGCATGCTTGATACCACTAGAAGTAATAAGAGGATGTCAGATCCTCTAGAACTAGAGTCATAGATGGTTGTGAGCTGCCATGTGGTGAAGAAGTTAGCTCTATTCGAGAAATAACCAGGCTAGCTAAAAGATAAAAAATTATATTTTTTATTTATTATAAGGGGAAAACTCATGAAACAGGAAAGAGAAGTCCAAACTCAGCTGTGCTGTGAGGGAACCACACACAGAGAGGGCACCTGGGCCACACACTGTTTTTCTTCAGGTCCCAGAAAGTCACACCCTAACTTGGTTCCACCTCTTAAAGACAATTGGTTGGCAAAGATTCCCCATCACCTCCTCCTTTTTGTCTAAATAAGAGAGATCCAAACCCAATTCAAAACTATATACAATAGGAACAGAAATCAAGTACAAAATTATAACCAACATAAACAATATTAAGCAAGGAACACATGATAGACATTCTATTTCAAAGAGTCTAAGTCTTGCATTGGAAATAGGCTTGGCTAAACCATAAGAGGAAGGTAACTATGACTGTCTGATCTTCAATGCTATTGAAGGCCTGAGAAGGGAGATAATATTACTTGAGTACGCAGGAAGTGCAATCAAGCAGCTTCCAAAGCAAGCAGTATATGATGGAGACGATTGGCTACCTGTGCAATCACCCAAAGTCTCATTTGCAATGTTGAAGCAACAACTTTGGCTAAAGTCTAGCATAACTGACACCATTTTTAGAGGCAGGAAATTTTCCAGAACCGTCTTGCCCTGTCTTGGCAAGGTTTGGTAGTCCTTTTCCTTGTGTCCTGCTTATCCAGTCCGGACACCATGTACTTTATCAGTGGTTGAGGCATGGACAACCCAAAGGCCAACTGTGCCAAGAAGAAAACAAACTCCAAGTGGAGTGTCTTTGGTGCTCAAATTCTCTCAGGAGTAGATTGGTGCTGTCAGGAGCAATCATGTCTTATGTCAACAGAATCCTAAGTTATTTAATGCCACGATCTACAGATCCTTGAAGTGGTTGAAGATTACCTATCTAGGCAGAATACAATCTCTATGTATCTAAAGGACCTAATTAATCTGACTATATGTATAACAAACATGAAAAACTATTGACTTATATTTAATACCTGTATAACTTAAAAATTAAGACTTCATGTCAGAATATTAAATAATCTGTAAACAAATGTGCAGCAAATGAGGACAATGACCTCAAAATATAAACAATGTATAAGTATCTTGATCAGAGGTAAGAATAATACATAATGCAATACGAAAATATTTCCTAAAAGTTGATTCAATATACAGTGTCTTAAACAGAGGTAGAAACATGCATGTATACAATCTGACAGAAAGATTTTGCATAGGTGTACAAATATTGTAAATAGAAATAACAAATATAATTTGAACTTGTATCAGTATACAAAAAACTATACAAATGTAAATTATCCATAAATATTAGCTCACAAGTATTCACTCTATTACCCACTATTTTATTCATGTAATAAATAATCTATTATCCCATTCTATTTTTCCTTCTTTTTTTGAGCCTGCATAGTTTCCACCCCAACCCTCTACCTTATACAAGTAATAATCAACAACCCCTAAATGGTGTTCCGAACCCTGAGGACAAACTTTGTTGGGAGAGGGGACATCGTCGTCTAGAATTGCTTCCAGCTATCATGGGGGCAATGTTCTTTTTATGTGATCCTGTAAAAGTAAAATGATGGTTAAGTTTCAAGATTACTGTCTAGTATAGTTGCAAACTATTTCTGATTAGTTGATAGGGCCTTTTCCAAAGCTCTTATTTGGAGTTCTGGCAAGAATGTCATGAGAAGGTGCACCATTTTAGCAGCTGGTACCCAAAAACCAGTCTAGGAATAGTGCTATCAGTATCATGATGTCATCTCAACCAGGTGGAGTTGTTGGTGTGGAGCCCCATCCTCCTCCTGAAAACCTCAAAGATTACTGCAGGAAAGGATCTCTAGGAAAGTCTATTGTTCATCATGGAAAACTTAAACATTAAAATATAGACATACATTCAATGAAGAATATGATATAGACAAAATAGGCATGGAGAAAGTAAACTTTTTCCTAAATTCTTCCTTCTGTCCCATACCAGATGGCTCCTGACATGGGACTGAAACTCTGAATGTTCCTTTTAACAATATGCATGGATTTAGAGAAGGGCAGAGCCATTGTCCAACTCCAAAGCCAGCTCTATATATTCATAAATATATTTATATGTTTTTATCATCTGTCCTCATAAGTCATATTCTTTTTTCTTGATAATCCTTATTGGATAGTTATTTTTCCTTCTGTCAGCATCCAAACATTCAGGGTCTCTTGAATTTTTGAAGATGTGTATTTTCCTATAAAGACAAGAGTATAACCCTACCCCAACCTTATAATGTTTCCTTACCATCTGTATGGTTGTCACCATTTTGGATGAGCTGTCATTTCTCTCTCTCTCTTTTTTTTTTTTTTTTTTGAGACAGGGTTTCTCCGTAGCTTTTGTTCCTGTCCTGGAACTAGCTCTTGTAGACCAGGCTGGCCTCGAACTCACAGAGATCTGCCTGCCTCTGCCTGCTGAGTGCTGGGATTAAAGGCGTCCGCCGCCACCACCACCCGGCTAGTCATTTCTCTTTTTCAAGAGGTTTCTCATTTTCAAAGCAAATCTTTATTAATTTTGGTGGTATCCATATTTCTAGTGTGGAAATAGGAGCGAAATCCCTTCCCCAACGTAGCACATCTCCTGGTTTCCATTGTGAAGTCAACACATCCTTGAAATACTCTGGTTGATTCAATTCAGAAGTTTTTTCCATTATCCAATGTCTCTTTGCTACCATTGTTCCTTTCTCATTAGCGTTAAGAAAATTCAAGATTAATATAGCATTATGCAATCTGGGGGTATTTTGCATCTCTTTCTGTTTATTTAACATATCCTTTATAGTTCGATTTGATCTTTCTATAATCTGCCTGACCTGTAGGATTATTTGGCATACCTGTAATATACTTTATATTATAATAAGAAAAATGTTTTGTTTTCTTAGTTACATATGCTGGACCATTGTCTGTCTTTATTTGTGCAGGAATGCCCATGATGGCCATAACTTCTAATAAATGTTTGATTACTGAATCAGCCTTTTCTGAGCTCAAGGCAGTTGCCCATTAAAAACCTAAATACTTTTCTATGGTGTGATGCACATATTTTAATTTTCCAAATTCCGTAAAGTGAAACACATCCATTTGCCAGATCTCATTCCTTTGTGTATTCTTTGGGTTACTCCCTGCAGGCAATGGTGTTTGGTTATAAAAAGAGCAAGTAGCACATCTCTTTATATCTCCTTAGCTTTATCCATGTAATAGAAAACACTTTCTTTAAACCTTTGCTATTGACATGATGTTTTTCATGAAATTTTGAGGCCTGCAACACACTTCCAATCAATAATTGATCAATTTCTGCATCACCTTGTGATAGAGGACCTACCAGACCTGTATGGGATCGGATGTGTGTTTTATATACAGGACAAAGCCTGTTCCTGATTGTCTGTGTGTTTATTGTTAAAATTGCCTTCATATTTTAACATGGACCCTCCCATCAGGCAGTTCCTCCCCAACAACAAATCTATTGCCACACAGCAAACAATGATTCAATATGCTGACAGGCACAACATGATCAGTAATCCAATTTCAACTTTGATAACTCAAGCCACCAAAAGATAGAGTAAGAGGGAAACTGGGAAATATTATTTAGCTAAAACTTTCTCCACTTCTGAAACTACAAGGACTCTTTAGGTGACTATTAAATTAGATTTAAGTAGCGGTTCATACAGAGTATCAGATTTACATTTCCACTGAAAACAATAGGACCACACTTCATATGTGTGACATATAATATGTCCTTTATTGGTTTCCCTAAGGAGAAAACAAATATTTTGCGTCCTTTCAGGAAAGTGTGATAACCAAGCTTGGTGGTGTGTTCCTTTAATCCCGGTGCAAAGAGAGGCGGACCGCTACGAATCGTCTGAAGCCGGCCGGAGCTACAGAATGGAAGCCTGTCTCAAAAGGAGAGAGAAATGAAACAAATCTGTGCAGAGAAGCAAGCGCCCCGATGCGGGTACACGTGTGACCACTTCAAGCTGAGGAGGCTCTGTAGAGACACTGGGACACTAAAGGAAGTGACCTTATGGGAAATCAGTGACTCAAAGCTCGCAAGTTTGTAGGTCTGCAAAAATATATTAATACACAAAATAACGAAAATACACTCTATAGAGTCTCCTCCCGGGGTAAGTTCTGTGTGGCACAATTCCTGGGAAAAGCCCCTGCTCAGCAGCGCCGGTGCACATGGTTATGAGAACGAGAACCAGGCTTCATTTCCCACAGAGGCTTGGTTTTCCACCCACCCTCATACAGACTTCATTTCCACTACACCACACTACTAGCATCACATACTACATTTAAAAAGTCTTGATTTCTGAATGAATCTTTTAGTACTATAAACATGATGGAGTTAATAGCTGACAGCTACAGGGAAAGGCTCAATTTAAAATATGACCAAGGTGAGACTGTATCACAAGCAATGAGACCCGACAGCGAGGGGCTAGATAAGGCACTTTTCATCAATGGCCATTCATAATTTTGCTTTTAGAAACTTGGAAGAAATTATCATCTTTGAGTTTCAAATGTTCTGGTAAATCCAGTTGGTTTTTTGCTTCTTCAATATCACCTTGAATTGCTGAACTAAGTGACTCTAAAGAATCAAAGTTCTTTTCTGGTCTGAGGTAGCCAACAATGGCCACATTGAGAATTTCGCCATAGAAGTCCTCTTTGAAGGTGTGTTTGATGTGGGTTTCCATGGAGTTTTTCGCGTTCTTGTAGTGTGGGTTCCATCCTATGCTCACCACCATTTTACGGACGGCTCCACTCCCGACACTGGCCCAACCATAATAAATGCCAGTGGATATATCAGCCGGAAGACTGTCTACTACTTGTTCAGGAAAATTGGCTATGGGGATGCCCAGTTGCTTGGAGCCGCATCCGAAGCCATGCACCACCTGGCTGCGGCAAAAGAACCGCAGGTTCCTCATGATGCCAACCTTGGGGGACACGGGCTCTCTCCACGGTTGTGGAGGAGCTGCCGTCAGTGAGGTGCCTGGGCCCAGGCCAGCTGGGGACCCCGCAGAAGCTGGGCTGGGGGAGTAAGACGCAAATGCTACTGGTACCTGCCGGCAGAACAGCCTCCCCCACCAGAACTCAGCAGCAGCGAAGAACCTGCTCGGCTTCCGCAGCCGAGAGGTTCTTTAAAATCCCCTAGTACCATAAGAAGAGCATATAATTCTGCCTTCTGGACAGAATTATAAGGGCTTTGTTCCACCTTACTTAATTTTTCTGATTTGTAACCTGCTTTCCCTGATTCATTTGCATCAGAATAAAATGTACGGGCTCCAGTTATTGGTACATCACGTACAATTTGGAGAAGAAACCAAGGAGTTCTCTTTATAAGGTTAATTCTATCGCTTTTGGATAATTGCTACTAATTTCTCCCCAAAAATTAGCACAAGCTCTTTGCCAGGGTTCCATTGTCTTCCCATAACTTTTTTTATTTCATCAGTAGTAAAAGGCACTATAATCTCTGTTGGGTCTATACCTGCTAATTGATAAAGTCTCAATTTCCCTTTTATAATTAATTCAGAGACTTTTTCCACATAAATTTTGATTTTTTTTAACTTGGTTTAGGTGGTAAAAAGAACGATTCTAAGACAATATAATCTCTCTGTATTAAAATTCCTCTGGGAGAAATTCTGGAAGGCAACATGACTGGAATACAATTAAGATTTTAATCCACCCTATCTACATGTGCCTTTTTAAATTTCTCCTTAACAATCTCGATTCCTTTCCCACTTCAGCTGTTATTTATCTAGGACTATTTAAGTCCTTGTCACCATTTAAGGCTTTGTTTAAATGAATTATTAGATCAGATGTTATCCCAACAGCCAGTCGTAGATTGGAAATGTCTCCTAACAATCTTTGAAAGACATTAAGAGTCCGCAACTGGTTTCTCCTAAATTGTGCCTTTTGTGTTCTAATTTTCTGTGAACCTATTCTGTAACCTAGGTAATTAACAGAATCTCCTCTTTGAATCTTTTCAGGAGCAAATTTGTAATCCCCATTTAGGCAAGATTTTCTTTACTTCTTCAAACATCCTTTCTAAAGTGTCTTTATTTGAATCAGATAACAAAATGTCATCCATGTAGTGGTAGATTACAGACTTAGGAAATTGCTTATGTATTATTTCCAATGGCTAGCTGACAAAGTATTGGCACAGGGTGGGGCAATTGAGCATTCCCTGTGGGAGGATAGACCATTGGTATCTTCTAGTAGGCTGAGAATTATTATGAGTAGACACTGTGAAGGCAAAGTTTTCTCTATCCTTTTCTTGTAAAGGTATAGTGAAGAAACAATCCTTTAAATGAATAACTATGAGAGGCCATCCCTTTGGTAACAGAGAAGGCAGAGGAATTTCAAATTGTAGAGGGCCCATAGGTTGAATAACCTTTTTTATAGCTCTAAGATCTGTCACCATTCTCCATTTTCCAGATTTCTTTTTAACCAACAAATACAGGAGAATTCCAAGGGCTGGTAGATTCTTCTATATGTCGAGCATCCAGTTGCTCTTGTACCAGCTGTTCTAAAGCCTGCAGCTTTTCTTCTGTTAGAGGCCATTGTTTAACCCATATTGGTTTCTCATTAACCATTTTAAAGGTAGGGCTGTTGGTACCCCTGAAGGTTTGTCAATTGCTTTGTACAATTTCTTGTACATCCTGAATGGCTGGTGACCTTTGTTTATAATACCTTATAATATCTGCCCCAGAAACATAAGCTTTTTGGGCTGCAAGAATGTTAATCTGGGTATTCCATTGCTGCAACAGGTCACAACTCCACTGTAATATTAGCTACATATGGCCTCAGCCTTTCTGTCTTTCTGGCCCTATGAAACAAAACCCATCTCATGCTTTGTTTCACTTGAGATAGGGTTCCAACTCTTAGGAACTGAACACCTGCCTCTTGAAGAGGCCAATATGGATGTTAAGACTCTGGAGCAATGATAGTTACATCCACACTTATGTCTAGCAAGCCTTCAATTAAAATGTCATTTATATACTCTTAGCTTTGGTCTTTGATCATTTATAGAAGTCTGCCAGAATATGCATTTCCTATGTCCTACTGGGGTTTTGACTCATCCTCCACATCTATTCCATCATCCAGACCAGTATGGTTTTTTGCAGTAGGCACTGGATTTTCTAATTTTCATGGTGAGACACGTTCTCCACAGTAACTAGGAATGATTAGACAATGTTCATTATGGGGGCCTGTGAGAGCCCTCTCCCCCAAAGAGTTTCCCAATGGTATCGGGTTGCCTTGTCTATCTTTTGTTGACCTACAATTCAGTGGTTCAATGCTGGCCTTTGCCACACTTCCTACATGTACCTGAAGGCTGAGTCCTCCTGTTCTTGCCATTCCCAGGGGAGATATTATTCCTAGGAATTCCTTGTCTACAACCCCTTCTCATATGTCTCATTCTACCACAATTAAAACATTTGTATCTCCTTAAACCATTGGAAATTGCTTCTACCCAATTTCAGTACTATAGTTAAATGTCTCAACATTCATTGTATGCAAGACCCATTCATCCATTGGTGCCAATCTGACCATTAAAGGCCCAAGGATATTTTTGCATTCTAAGTTGGCATTCTCAAAAGCCAAAGATTCAATTAGTACATGTATAGCTTTTGGGTCTGTTACTCTTATTTGTACAACCTTAGTTAATCTTTGTAAAAAGTCACTAAGGGGTTCTCTCTGACCCTGTTTAACCCTAATGTATGATTTAATTCTCTTTCTGGTTCCTGAATCCTGTCACAAGCATTTAAAGCTGCTGTGCTACATAGGGACAAAGTGTGTTCATCATAAAGACCCTGATCTTGAGGATCAGAATAATGTCCCTTGCCCAGAATTTGATCTTGGGAAATCTCAAGTCCTTTTGCTTTTCCCTGTTGCTATAAAATTTCCCCTCCAATAACACTTCCAAAGCAAATGCAGTCCATTGTCTAGAACCACTGAGATTAGCTGAGTCCAATCTTGTGGCATTGCCTTGTTGCTTGAAGTCCTTGTTTTGACCATTTCCCTAATGAAGGACAAATGTACTCCATAAGATACAATTGCTTGTTTAATTTCATTTAGATCAGTCATACTTACGGGTTTCCCTTGTATATTCTTTAATTACCTTAGGGTATTTGGTGCCAGATGCTCTTTCTGATGATATCACTGGGAAGGCAGAACTCTGGGTAAGCTATCCCAGAGTTTGGTACGCACTGATAAAGCTACATTTTGTCTTTGTACCTTTTGTCCCTGGTCATCGAATTCAATAAATTCCTCAATATTTTCAAATCTTTTTACACTGCCTTTTTACAGATCTGGATCTCCTGTCCAGTGTTCTGTTCTAATGCCCTCATTGAAGATTCCAAGGTGTGAAGTAAAGATAAGGTCTCACCGTTGGACATAATTTTTATAGCATGCATATTACCTTCCTGGAGAGACATTTTATCAGTCATCATATCATAACCGTCGGACAGAGTCCGATTAATACATTCAACAGTACAAATTCTCTCAGACAATGTCTCAGCACCCTCTTGTCATTGACTGGTTTTTGTCAAATTGGTTGTATCCTTCTCCAGAGTGCTGAATTTCCCTTTTAGTTGGTCATTATCAGTATCTAAAGAGTGTATCATTTCTAAAAGTGCCTCATTCTTGGCCCTATTATCAAACCATGTTTTTAAGAAGAAAATATGAAGGACAAAGCTAATCCCCAGAATCAAAAAGAGGGATGTAGCAGGGAAATCATATAAACCTTACATAAGATCATACATGGTATAAGTTAAAAAGCTATTGAATTCTTGGATTGTTAAATTGTTCATCATCTTGCCTTTTTAAATTATAAATCTATAATTTTATAGATTTATATGTGGTCGAGTTTGAGCTGGAGTAGGTGCAATAACCATTACCTGCCAGTAGGTGTCGCGGCGCACTTATATCTGCGTGGCCAGCTTGAATCTGATTTTAGCATTAAATACTGAAAGATATGCTCAAATAAAAACAATTATTCAGTGTAAATCACAAACTGTGTGCTCCACGGAAGTCCCTGACTGCGCAACAGTCACACGAGCACAAAGAGAACAAGAAAGCAATGCCACAAGTGCCGGAAAAACTGGACCCAGAAGCCAGATAATATGAAGGACCACGGCTAGTGGCTACTCAGGGCCACTGCATGGGAATTCTATACCCAAATGAACTGCGTGAGCCTGACGGCAGCTGGCTAAAGCCACTGAGACCCAAGCTCCACAATTTGGCTCCAACTGAAGGAGTTATCTCGATTCAGGAAAAAACCAGGCTAGCTAAAAGATAAAACAATTATATTTTTATTTGTTATAAGGGGAAAACTCATGAAACAAGAAAGAGAAGTCCAAACTCAGCTGTGCTGCAAGGGAACCACAGAGAGTGGTGTTTTTTCTCCAGGTTCCAGAAAGCCACACCTTAACTTGGTCCCAACTCTTAAAGATAATTGGTTGGCAAAGATTCCCCATCAATATGGTGCTGGGAACCAAACCTGGGTCCTCTGGAAGAGCAGCCAGTGCTCTTAACCACTGAGCCATCCCCCAGCCCGATGACTGTATTTTTAACATACATTCTAATCACATGTCATACAGTCCGTCACATGAGGTCATGTGTGGAATTTTATACTTCTACCATTATGTTGGTGATCAAAAAGTTTCAGATCTTGGGGGCTGGAAAGTTTGCTGTTCTTGCAGAGGACACGCGACTCACAAATATCTGTAATTCCAGGTTCAAGGGCTCTAACGTCCTCTTCTAACCTACCCAGGCATCAGGCACACATGTGGTTCACAAATCACACGCGGTGCTCCACCTATCCCTCGCCTGCCTAGCTATCGGCGGTGCAGCTTGTTTTTAGACCAGTCAGGTACCTTAGGCAGGGAAGGTGAAACGGCAACGTATCTTCACACAGTTAAACAAATGCAGCGGCACACTGTTACATAGTTAAATAGTATGCAGCAAAACCAAGCACATGTTTACATTGTTGAAGTAATATTCCGCAACACCAGTATGGTGGCGACTTCCTCGCACCTTCTCCCTGAACCGGGAGGCTCAGGCATCGATGTATTTCCCTGCGCAGTGACGAATCTAACACCAACAAACCGATGGAGCGCATTAAGTAGCTTGTCGTCTCAGGCCTCACTACAGTAATGGGCAGGAATGTAACACGCTCTGCTTAGATGTCCGCATCTCCTGTTCGCATCTCGCGCAGCGGAAGTCTTTTTCCAGCGCTTCAGTGAGTAATCCCTGTTGATCACTTGGGTTATAAAACAAAGATTCTATTCACACTTTTATTTGAAATTGTCTCATACTCTTAATGAAAGAATATCTTTGGTATGATAGATTCTAAAAATATTTTCTTAAAACTCACTCTGTGAGATCAGCATAATTGATTTGATTCAGTTAATCATCCTTTTTATAAGCTATTTTAGCTGGCCAGCGGTGGCAGAGGCAGGAGGCATTCAAAGCCAGTCTGGGTTGAAAAGTGAGTTCCAGGATAGTCAAGGCTACCCAGAGCAACCCTGCCTTTAAAGATTTTTTTTACTCTAGTTTCTTTTCTTTTCTAACTTTCTTTTTGTGTGTGTGTGTTGGGGGGGAGCGGGTTCGAGACAGGGTTTCTGTGTACTTTGGAGCCTGTCCTCTGACTCTTGTAGACCAGGCTGGCCTCGAACTCACAGGGATCCACCTGGGTCTGCCTCCTGAGTGCTGGGATTAAAGGCATGTGCCACTACAGTCTGCTTAATTCTAGTTTCTTAATCTGAATTTTCTACTAGATTTTTGAAAAATAAATTGAATGTGCTGATCACTTGTGTTTGGTAATTTTGCTGCTGGAATAGAAGACAGCACTGGGTAACTCACACTCATCAGAAATGTACTGTTGTCTTATAGTTCAAACGACAGGAAGTTTACTATCTGATGAAGGCCCTTGATCTTCTCAAGAGGCACCAGGTGGACACATACTGTGTGTGGACATCACTGTGTCCCATGTGGATATGCTGTGTGGACATCACTGTGTCCCATGTGGATATATGCTGTGTGGGGACATCACTGTGTCCATGTGGATATATGCTGTGTGGACATCACTGTGTCCCATGTGGATATATGCTGTGTGGACATCACTGTGTCCATGTGGATATATGCTGTGTGGGGACAGCACTGTGTCCCATGTGGATATATGCTGTGTGGACATCACTGTGTCCATGTGGATATATGCTGTGTGGACATCACTGTGTCCCATGTGGATATATGCTGTGTGGGGACAGCACTGTGTCCCATGTGGATATATGCTGTGTGGACAGCACTGTGTCCCATGTGGATATATGCTGTGTGGGGACAGCACTGTGTCCCATGTGGATATATGCTGTGTGGACATCACTGTGTCCATGTGGATATATGCTGTGTGGGGACAGCACTGTGTCCCATGTGGATATATGCTGTGTGGACATCACTGTGTCCCATGTGGAGGAAGAGGGGTGTATCCCCTTGCTCACCCATTATAAATACAGATTCTATCCACAGGTCCTGTTCTGATGGTATGGTCACTTTCTGGAGGCTGTGCCTCTAAGTATGTCCACATTAAGATTCACTCTATGAATCAGGAGACAAGGCACACCATGTGTGCTACAGCTCTGGAGTGAAAGGTATCTTTGCTGTCAGAAATCAGGCAGTGCCTACAGCAGTGACGGGAAGGTAGCCTGGATTCCTGCAGCTCAGAGGAGGAAGGTATTCTGACTTGTTGGGAAGTCAGGCTATACCTGCAGCTGTTTTCTAGCAGGGGATGGTCTCCCTGCAGGATGTGGCAATCCCATTCCTCTCTGGGAGAGCCATTGCAGCTAGGCTCTACTCCACTCTGCTAAGAGAGTCCTGCAGTTGTCTGGTGCGGCTCTGCTCTACTCCCCCAGAGAGTTTCCCAGCAGAGTGGTCTGGTACTTCTCAGCTCCCATCCAAGTTGTCACTTCTGCTCCCCTTCCCTAAGGGAGTTTCCCAGCAGAGGCGTCCATTGCTTCTCTGCTCCACTCTACAAGGAAAGTTTCCCAGTAGGGTTTCTGCTCTACTCTGGTGAAAGAATGTCTTTACCCCAAAATCAAGAGATTTATTTGGGAGGGAGGAATCCAGGAGAGCGACTGCTCTGCCGGGGTGCCTTATATAGGGCTTCTTAGGGGCGGAGTTTTCCAGGGAGATTTTCAGGGTGGGAATAGGGCCAGGTTTCAATTCTCTTGAGCTTGGACAAGCCCAGGTTGGCTAGATATCATACTTAGGGATTGGTTGGTTTTGTCCTCAGCAATTGGTTGGTTTCCCTGCTCAGGGATTAATTGGATTCATGTTCAGTTTGTTGGGGGCAGATTTGACTCTGGCTTCAGGGCCAAAGTGTATTTTTTTTTTCCACTGAGTGTTTTTAACCTTTTGGCTCTAGTTTCAGGGTCAGGGTGTGTTTCTTTTACTGGTTCCAGTTCCAGGGCCAAAGTGTGTTTCTTTGACTTGGGTTTCTGGTTCAGGGTATGTTTCTGGGCTCTGGTTTCTGGGCTAAAGTGTGTTTCTTACACTGTCTGGTTTTAGTCTATTTGTATTTGACAAAAATAAAAAAATACTCCATCCTCTATCCTATCTTTGTGAGTCTAAAGTTTTATATCTAATTTATTTTTTATCATAACTAAGGAAAACTATAATTATAATTATCTGTCTTCAACTCCATCAAAGATCCCAGAAGGACATAATATTACCTAAGTAAACTGCAAGTGCGTTGTAAGCAACTCCCAAAACTTGAGAGATGACAGAGATATCTGGCTGCCTGGACAGTTAGCCAGAGTTCTTCTGTAACATCAGGGCATCCATCTTCATTCTATAGGCCTAGAGTGTCTGCAGATTTCTCAGTGAAACAGGATATTTGAAACGGTCTCACTTATGTTTGCTGCTTGTCAGTCATTTGTCTCTGTGTCCTGTGGAATGTCTGGCAGACTCTTCCACGAAGCAGGAACAGTGAAGGACGGTCCCATTTTGTTTTAGCAAGTTTGTCAGTCATTTTCTTGTGGGTCCTGCATGTCCAGTTTATACAGCATACAGTCAAGCAGTCCAGGAAAGAGCAGTTTCTGGCTCAAATAGCTAGTCTTGCCACAGTGTAAGTGAACTCCATAGAGTTTCTTCAATGCCCATCATCCTTTTGAAGTAATTGGTTCTGCCAGGAAAGGATGTGTCTCATTGTCAAGAAAAGTCCAATTTTTAAAAAACATTTTAAATGCCTTATTCTGTCCTACATATGAAGGACATAGCCTGAGATGTTTTGATCTAAGTGTTTACGTGAAACCCATTCAAAAATACCTACCCCTGTTGTAAGATATTTGATCACACTGAGAACTCTGTGATTTAAATAAAATTAACTGTAGCACGAAATAATAAACCCAGAGACAGATAATGGGGTTCAACAAAAAAACAGAAAAGGAAAGCAGTCAAGGGACTAGAGAAGTTTTACCTCTACCAAGGCTGACTAAGCAGACTAAGCCTCTCTCTCCTCCCATTTTATCTTCACTCTAGTGCTGGGATTAAGGGTGTGTGACTCCCTAGTACTGGAATTAAAGGTGTGAGCCAAGCCATCACCACCTTGTCTTTCTTCTGTGCCAATTTTGTAGTCCAAGGTGGCCTTGAACTCACAGAGATCCGTCTGCCTCTGTCTCACAAATCTAGGTCAAGAGGTGGTACGAGCAACCAGGTGTGACTGGAAGTAACCATAGATAGTGAAAAGAAGTTAGAGAGAGAGAGAGAGAGAGAAAGAGAGAGAGAGAGAGAGAGAGAGAGAGAGAGAGAGAGAGAGAGAGAGAGAGAGAAGCACAGGAAGTAGAAGGGAGGGACATCTGGTTGGAGGAATTTTGTTCCAGCAGGTGTATGAGAGAGCCCTCTTTCTGAGATATTGGTGGTGGGGGAGAGTCAGACAGCTGCTGTCTTTGCCTCGCTGAGCTAGCAGGTTTTCACCCCAGCACCTGGCTCTTGGGTCTTGATTGGTAAAATAAAAAGGTAGACACTTAGTGAAAACAACTTTTGCCTCCCTGCATAGAAGCGGCTGAGACTGCAGCTGAGGGGTGTGAAGCCTCTCCCAGGCTGCAGCTGAGGGGTGTGAAGCCTCTCCCAGGCTGCAGCTGAGGGGCGTGAAGCCTCTCCCAGGCTGCAGCCTTGGCAGTAATGCTGCAGTGGCTGTGCAGGTGCAGTCAGCAGCTGAGGCAGCAATAGGATCAGCCTCTGGGCTGCAGGTAAAAAGCATATCCCTCTGTCACTGGCTATTTCTTTTCTAAGAAACTGTCCAAAGTCGTCTTCTAGCTCTTTCAAACTCACAGTACATTATCATTGCCTACACTTACCATGGGATACACTTCTTGCTTCTGTGTGGTGGTGACTTAGCACACACGCCAACCTCTCCCGTTTCTCCTTTCCTACAAGTTCTGGAACTCTAGTAACTGTCATTCGGTTCTCAACTTTTATGAGAACAATGTTTCTTTAGATATCATGGATAAGATGATGTGATGTTTGTCCTTCTGTGTCTGGTTTAGTAGGATTCTAGTCATGCTACGGAGAGTGACAAGGTTTTATTCTTTTTTTGGTCAAGTAGTATTCCCTTGTTCACATACTATGCTGTCTCTATCCACTCGGGAGTTATGATGCCTAGATCTCACGTAATGGCTGTTGTAGATACTGCTGAATGAACAAGGGAGTGCACATAGCTCCTGAACCCACTGATTTCATTTGCTTTGAAGTCTGAGGTAGGACTACTGGATTATATATAGTTAAACATTTTTAATATTTTGAGAAATGTACATAACATTCTTCCTAGTGACAAAACTAAATGACATCCCCACCATTAGTTTTTAAGGGTCCCCTTTCTTTACAACCTTGCTAAACTTTAATCCTTTGTGTTGTTTTATTTTAAGTGTGTGTGTGTGTGTGTGCGCGCGCGCGCGTGCGCGCATGTGCATGTGTGTGATAGTGAACTCACAAAAAACCCAGAGATTTGTAAGACAGTTTAAAAGTCCAACCCAGGAAGCCTAAAAGAATGGAAACCATGGGAGGCTGAGAGACTGAGGCTACATGGAGAAGGGAAAAGTTGCCTCAGGCAAACTTTCTCAAAGACGTCCTTTAAGAGGTTGTGGGCTGAGAACCTTCTAGATTGGACAGTAAAAATAATCTCATATTAAACAACCAGGTTAACCTCAAAACAGATAGGGCATAAACCAAAGACATGGCCCAGCCACACTACCCAGAACCCTGAGAATTTACTTTCTTCCAAATCTGATGCTTTTGAAATAAGTTTTGTTACTAATTGTTTTCATTTAACTGGTCCACAGGCATGCCATTCTGAAGATTAGTGGGATCGTGTATACTCATCACACACATTTATTGGGTAATGCTTATACCACTTCCTGGTGGTGGAAGTACTCCGGAGCTGAAGACAGACAGGAGCCAGGTCTTCGGGGCCTCTTTTGCCTCGAGAGTGGCAGAGTTTGAAAGAGCTTCTTCCTGTCAAGCGATTGACAGTCAAAGCCCAGAACATGCCAAAAGTGAGACCCTGGTGGCTCAGTCCCCCCAAGGTAAAACTGATGTAAGGCTGTGTTGAGTGTAAAGCAACCCCCAAAAACCTGGTGTTGAGTCCCTTGGTTGGCCCACAGTCACCTTATAGAGCTAGTCATACGAGTGGCTGGCAGAAGTTAGTAAAATATTTAATTAATTCAAATCCCATGTAAAAATAATATATTTTAATTAGTTAATTAATTTTAATAAGCCTATATGCAGTATTTCCAGGTAGTCTCCCATCCAAGTACTAACCAGGCTTGATCCTGTTTAGTTTCTGAAATCAGATGAGATCAGTCTTGCTCAGGCTAGTTATGGCTGTAGACAATAATTTTTTAAAAAGACTAGAAGTAAGTTTTTAACCCAGAAAAACAAGCCCAAGATAAAAATAGAGAAGAGAATGAAAACAGAAGGTGATTTCAGTATTACACTAGGAATTTAGTGGACCACTAGAAAGAGGCACAATAATTAAAATATTTAAAAGTCATTATTTTTAGACACACTATGGATTAGATATTATTATATTCATAAAACAGCTCCCATTCCAAAATTTAAATTGGAGGTCAGGCATATACCTGTGATAGAGACAATGGGAATATTGAGGTAGAAAGATGGCAACATCAAGGCCAGCCTGGGCTACAGATCTGTAGTGATATTTTGTGTTTTAATAAATAAAGCTTGTCTGAAGATCAGAGTGCAGAGCTAAGCCACTAAAGGCCAGGGAGTGGTGGCACACTCCTTTAATCTCAGAATTCAAGCTACTTGAGATGGAATCGGTCTAAAAGGAGAGACAGAACTCACACAAAGATGCTCCCAGCACTCAGGAGTCATGTGCCTTTAATGTCAGCCCCAGGGAGGTGGAGACAGGAGTAAATACAGAGAGGAATATGAGGAGGAGACAAGAGCTCAGTACAGTCTGAGGTTTGGTGGCAAGCATTGCAGTCTGCAGTCATGCTGAGGACAAAGTCGACCATTTGTTTGTCTGAGCCTTGGTAGAGGTAAGAACCCTCTAATAGCTTGGCTGCTTTGCTTCTGTGATCTTCAGCTTGAACCCCAATATTTGTCTCGGGGCTTTTATTATTCATGCTACACAGATCCTGCCTCAAAAAGCAATAGAAAAAAATTAAAAATAGGCAAAATATTACAAGTCCATTGGAAAATGTAAATTTATATATTTAAGAATTACTGCCAGGTGTGGTGGCAAACAACTGTAATCCCAGCACTCAGGAGAATGAGACAACTGGTGTAAATTCCAGGCAAGATCTCGTCTCCAAAAAAACTGAAAGTTAGCAGTGTTTGGTTGGAAGCGTCGCCTCAGCCCCTAGCATCCTTATCCCAAAAAAGTCTGAATGTTTGATTGGAAGTGTCACCCCAGGTCCTGGCATCCATTTTGGAATGTTGGGTGGAAAGTTCCATTTCAAGCCCTCTCCATTCCCTGAGAGTTGCCTCCGTCCAAACTCCACCTCCAAGAAAGCCTGCCAAATGGTGACCCCTCCCCAGAGAGGGTGCAGACCACTCCCATAGGCTATTTAAACTGCCCCCCAGAGAACAAACACGTGGTCTTTCCAGTTCTCTGTCCCCCCCCCCCTCCGGGAGCGCTGGCATCCATTAAAACTGGGCTTCTTTTAATTTGGTTTGATTTGGTCTGATTTGAATTGTGTTGGCAGTGAGGTTTGTTGGGCTGAAAAAACAACCAGGGCATGGTAGTATGTGCCTGTATTTCCAGTGCTTGGGATGCTGAGGCAGGAGAATATCTATGAATTAGAAACCAGCCTGAGCTACATAGCAAGCAAGCTCCAGGCCAGAACACCAGCCAAGGCTACCTAGTAACTCTGCCTCAGCAGCAACAACAAAACCAAGTAACAATAACAAAAGCCACCAACACTTAGCTGGATGTGGGGCTGTGTGACTTTAATCCCAGCAAACAGGAGGCAGAGACGTGGGGATTTCAGAGTTTGAGGCCAGCATGATCAACATTGAGTTCTCATGGTACCAGGGACACAACATATCAAAACAAAAAGCAACCTTGGTTTCAAACTCACTACGTAACGTAATCGAAGCTGGCCCTAAAACCCCTTATTCTCCTGTCTCTACCTCCTGAGTGCTGGGATTTCAGGCATGCATTGCAGGCCTGGCTAAAGCAGCACTTTTAAATTGGTGGCTATTAAGTGTAAGTAGATTGTGTTCCAGTGACGACAAGATGATCTTTGCTCCATCCAGTCCCAGCCAAGTCGCGTTGCCCAGACTCTACACCTGGGAAGCTCTAAGGAGCTCTCACACTACAGCAGAGGGTCAAGTGCAGGCTGAGTTCGTCAAGGAGAACACGGTCTGCGATGGCCTCTGGGAAATGTAGTACTGAGCTGGGTCATTTGAGGCGATCCTTGCTGTATTCCTGTAAAGATCTCCACCCCACGGCAGATCTGAAACACCTTAAAAGTTTCAGAGGATCCCAGGCCCGAATCTGTGGGAAGTTCCTCCTTAGAAGACTAATTGTCCGTTCTCTCCCGGAGCGTTCCAACATTCTCTGCTTCCACTCTCCGGCATTGAAACTCTCCCAGGGAGTCTAGAGAAGCACGGCCTGCTGGGAAATGTAGTCCACTTTAAAAGCTGAGACACATGGCGGAAGTGGCTGGAGAGAGGTTGTTCCGGATCATCTCAGTGTCCTACCCGACCTAACCGGGTACTGCTCTGGTTGGTATCCGCTGGTCCTTGGAATTCGTAGCCCGTGGGGTCCCAGTTGAGGTGAGTCTGGCTCTGGTTCTATGCATTTTGGGTATGGGGCCTTCCGGTCTTTATTTGTTGGTTGCCGGCTGCCGGCTGCCGGCTGGCTCTAGGGGACCCACCCGGTTTCCGGGATGGCGTTGGGGGTGAAAAGATCTCCGCAGGGACTACGGCGAGGCAAGTGCGACTCCACAGGCGAGAAGGCTTTCGGAGGGTGTGGATTGTACGGAAGGATGAGAGCGAGCGTGCGCGAGGTCGTCAGAACATGGGTGATAAGTGTTACCGGATCCTCTAGTCTTCCACCGCTAAGTGGGGGAAAAATACCTCTATTCCTTCCTGGATGTCAAGTTTACTTGAAAAATTGAAAAAAAGAAAGCCAAATAATAGAGATGATAAGGATATCTGTACCCAAGATAGATCGATTTACCGGTCACCGTGACTTTTAAATATAGTCAGAAGTCAGACGGGGTGACCCACATCTGTAATCTCAGCACTCTGGCCGCGAAAGCTGGAAGACAGTTATTGCTCCATAGTGGGTTCCAGGCCGTCGTGAAATCCTGTCTCAGAAATGTATGAGGGTGGAGAAATTATTTTTGAAAAAACGTGCCACTGTGGGGCTCCTATTTTTGTGTCACATCCTCAGTTAGCCTTGTTTAGGGACAAACAACAGATTTGAAAAGTCTGTAAGGCTCTGTTGACTGCGACTGGAGAAGTCAGAGTTTGGAGTTCAAGATAAGCCTTTAGGACAGGAGACACACCTGCACACACTGGCTCTCAGTCGTTTCCCATCCCCACCCTCTCCAGTTTATAGTTAAAACCTGGCCGTCAATGTGGTGGATTTAGGAGGTGGGGACTTTTTGAAGGTAATTACATGGGATTAGTGCCTTGACTCCCTAAAACTGCTTGTCCCCTAGATGAGAATACAGAGCAGTCTCCTTCTGTGGACCAGGAAATAGGTTTGCACTAGACACCAAACCTGTCAGTGCTGAGATGGGGACTTCTCTGCCTCCGTAACTGAGAACAAGTTTGCTGTCTCTAAGCTACCTAGTCCAAGATATTTTGTTATAGCAGCTTAAACAGACTAAAATGGAATTTATTCTGCACCTGACCAGTTCCTGCAGAAATTTTCGGCGTTCTTCGAATGTACCTTGCTTTGTGTTTATGATTTCCAGAGAGGATATCAAGTTCCTCTTTTTTATTTGCATGAGGTGGAGGAAATCAATTCCCAGCACTCACATGGCAGCTCATAACCACCCATACTTCAGTTCCGGGGGATCAGTTCTCTTTTCTGACCTCTTAAAGCACCAGGTGTACACATGGTATGCAGACACATATGCAAGCAAAACACCAATAAACATAAAATAAATTAATCTTTTAAAAACAATTCTGATCATAAACTCTAAGGCAATTTTTTGGGGGGTTGAAGAAAGGGGAACAAACAGCACTAGTGTTGGGGAAACTCATATTACCCGCAGAAAAGCCCGAGCAGGCATTTTATTGGGTACTTGAAGGGGCCTTGGACATTATAGACATAGCAGAATTAAAAATTTAAAGACTGAACATAGTGGTACACACCTTTAATCCCAGTACTCAGGAGTGAGAGGCAGTTAGATCCCTGTGAGTTTAAGGTCATCTTGGTCTACATTTTGAGTTTCAGGCCAGCCAGGGCTACACAGTGGGACCTTGTTTTAGAAAAAGAGAGAGAGAGGAGAAAGTTCATTAAAGGAGCCAGAAAAAAGAAAGGAGAGAGAGAAAGCTAAAGGAGTCAGGCATGGGGCAGGCAGAGGCAGGCAGATCTCTGAGCTGAAGACCAGCCTGGTCTACTTAGACCCCATCATTTAAAAAAAGAAAAAAGAAAATGTCTACATGTCCATAAGAAGTTTTTTCTATGCATGCTATACATCAATGGCATTTATCCTTGGGAATCTTCTGGGACACTGATGCTGTAGCTTGTGGATTCTACCCTTGTGATAAGGGCATATGGGAATTGTGTAGATGGAAGCTTCTGTCCCGCCTGGTCCTGCAGTTGTTCAGTCCCAAAGAAACACACAGAGGCTTATTTGAATTATAAACTGTTTGGCTTGTTAGCTCAGGCTTATTATTGACTAGCTCTTACAACTTAAATTAACCCATAATTCTTGTTTATTTTTAGCCACATGGCTTGGTACCTTTTCTCAGTAAGGCAATCTCATCTTGCTTCCTCTGTGTCTGGCTGGTGACTGACTCTCTGCCTTTCCTCTTCCCAGAATTCTCCTATTCTGGCCATTGTGCCTATACTTGCTGCCTGGCTACTGGCCAATCATCGTTTTATTAAACTAATTCACGTGATGATTCTTTACAGTGTACAAGAGCATTATTCCACATCACAATGGCACATTCCTTACCCTATTAATGGGGTGGGAAGGACTTCCTATGTGGGTCACAGGCCTTACAAATGGGAGGAATGAGAACCTGTCACCGTCCCTACGAGTGTCCCTCAGTAGCATTTCAGTCTCGATTGTGACTTTTTTGGTCATGGGATGTTTGACCTAGTTTCTCACTCTCTCTTCATTTCCCGTTCTGCCATTTCCCAGAGTGCCCCCGAGAGTAGAGAAGCATGGCTATTGTGGATGTCAACACTGTGTTCAAGGTGAGTGGGATTGCTTCTGTCACCTGTCTTCTGGCTGCTGATTCCGAAAATGGAATTGTCACCTGTTGTCATGGTAACCATGTGAGGTTGAGCTTTGCCAGTGTGATTCTGTTTTCTTCAGTATATGAGAACTGCAGGAGGCTGTATGGGGTTTTTTGTTTTTGTTTTGTTTTTCTTTTTTCATTCAAGCATCTTCTGGCCATGTGAGGAATATCAATACCTTTGGATTCATGAGTTTACTTCATTTTTTTCTGTTCCTCAATTTCCTAATCAAAAAGTGGAGGAAATAACAGCACTTACTTTGGATTCGTTCTGACTGAATTAATAGGCATTTGGTTGTTAACAGGTACTGACACATAGAATATACCAAATGAGATCATGACTGGATCGCGTGCTCAGTTGCCTGAGAGTCAGGAAAAAGGGAAATATAAAGTTATTCAGGATTGCTGCAAGAGCAAGCCCACCCTAGGCCACCCAGTAAGTTCCAAGCTCACTACTTGAGGTCCTGTCTAAAAAAAAAGAAAAAAAAAGGGCTGGAGAGATGGCTCAGAGGTTAAGAGCATTGCCTGCTCTTCCAAAGGTCCTGAGTTCAATTCCCAGCAACCACATGGTGGCTCACAACTATCTGTAATGGGGTCTGGTGTCCTCTTCTGGCCTGCAGGCAGACACACAAACAGAATATTGTGTACATAATAAATAAATAAATATTAAAAAAGGAGAAATATCTGCAAAGAAAAGTGTTGGTATATGTTTGCAAATAAAGGAAAACACTTTTGCTTTTAAATATGCAGTCTTTATATTTTTACTTTGGTTACTTATTTAATGGGACAATCTTATTATGTAGTAATTTTTTTTAACAGGGTCTCATGTAGCTCAGGCTGCTTTGAGCTTGGTTTAGAGCCAAGGATGATCTTGAGCTCGTGAGCTTTCTGCTCCCACGTCATTTATTGGTTGCACATCCTTTGATAACCCCCCAGAACAGGTGTATAATTTATTCCTTATTTTTTTATTCATTAATCCCATTAGAAATCCATTGTCTTTTCTGTTCTGCTTAATAACTTTCCACCTAGAAAATCAAAAATACTTCTTTTAAAATTCATTTATTATTTTTTTAATTTTAAAAACTTTTCTAGACAGGGTTTCTCTATGTAAAACAGCCGAAGCTGTCCTGGAACTCACTCTGTTGACCAGGCTAGCCTTGAACTCACAGATCCACTGCCTCTGCCTCCCGAGCGCTGGGATTAAAGGTGAGCGCCACTGTCACCGTGCCCGGCCTGTTTCCCTTTTCTAAATCATCTCTTTTGACCTCAGTGTACACACATAGGAATTTTAAAAATTAAAATAGATAAAGAATAAGTAACACTGCAAAGACCAGAGAAGTTGATTTTGTGGCCGCACAGAGATAAAGGCGCCATAGGGGACCTTTAAAGATGCGCTAAGACTATCTTTGAGGCACTGAGCTTTTAGGGCTAACTCTGGGAAGGATGGACAGGTCTGGGAAGGTGAGGCAGGTCTGCATAATTAAGTAATCCTGATGGAGGTGTGGTCTGATTAGTCCCCGTCCTGTCCCTTCCTGCGAGCTGGTGGGCAGAAGTCCTGGGGTCCTAGGAGACAGATTTACTCTCAGCAGACGGTTACTTTTGCGCCTGATTGGGCCTTGG
>NW_026068048.1:1406976-1439921 GCF_014885135.2 Alexandromys fortis
GAGAGAGAGAGAGAGAGAGAGAGAGAGAGAGAGAGAGAGAGAGAGAGAGAGAGAGAGAGAGAGAGAGAGAGAGAGAGAGAAGCACAGGAAGTAGAAGGGAGGGACATCTGGTTGGAGGAATTTTGTTCCAGCAGGTGTATGAGAGAGCCCTCTTTCTGAGATATTGGTGGTGGGGGAGAGTCAGACAGCTGCTGTCTTTGCCTCGCTGAGCTAGCAGGTTTTCACCCCAGCACCTGGCTCTTGGGTCTTGATTGGTAAAATAAAAAGGTAGACACTTAGTGAAAACAACTTTTGCCTCCCTGCATAGAAGCGGCTGAGACTGCAGCTGAGGGGTGTGAAGCCTCTCCCAGGCTGCAGCTGAGGGGTGTGAAGCCTCTCCCAGGCTGCAGCTGAGGGGCGTGAAGCCTCTCCCAGGCTGCAGCCTTGGCAGTAATGCTGCAGTGGCTGTGCAGGTGCAGTCAGCAGCTGAGGCAGCAATAGGATCAGCCTCTGGGCTGCAGGTAAAAAGCATATCCCTCTGTCACTGGCTATTTCTTTTCTAAGAAACTGTCCAAAGTCGTCTTCTAGCTCTTTCAAACTCACAGTACATTATCATTGCCTACACTTACCATGGGATACACTTCTTGCTTCTGTGTGGTGGTGACTTAGCACACACGCCAACCTCTCCCGTTTCTCCTTTCCTACAAGTTCTGGAACTCTAGTAACTGTCATTCGGTTCTCAACTTTTATGAGAACAATGTTTCTTTAGATATCATGGATAAGATGATGTGATGTTTGTCCTTCTGTGTCTGGTTTAGTAGGATTCTAGTCATGCTACGGAGAGTGACAAGGTTTTATTCTTTTTTTGGTCAAGTAGTATTCCCTTGTTCACATACTATGCTGTCTCTATCCACTCGGGAGTTATGATGCCTAGATCTCACGTAATGGCTGTTGTAGATACTGCTGAATGAACAAGGGAGTGCACATAGCTCCTGAACCCACTGATTTCATTTGCTTTGAAGTCTGAGGTAGGACTACTGGATTATATATAGTTAAACATTTTTAATATTTTGAGAAATGTACATAACATTCTTCCTAGTGACAAAACTAAATGACATCCCCACCATTAGTTTTTAAGGGTCCCCTTTCTTTACAACCTTGCTAAACTTTAATCCTTTGTGTTGTTTTATTTTAAGTGTGTGTGTGTGTGTGTGCGCGCGCGCGCGTGCGCGCATGTGCATGTGTGTGATAGTGAACTCACAAAAAACCCAGAGATTTGTAAGACAGTTTAAAAGTCCAACCCAGGAAGCCTAAAAGAATGGAAACCATGGGAGGCTGAGAGACTGAGGCTACATGGAGAAGGGAAAAGTTGCCTCAGGCAAACTTTCTCAAAGACGTCCTTTAAGAGGTTGTGGGCTGAGAACCTTCTAGATTGGACAGTAAAAATAATCTCATATTAAACAACCAGGTTAACCTCAAAACAGATAGGGCATAAACCAAAGACATGGCCCAGCCACACTACCCAGAACCCTGAGAATTTACTTTCTTCCAAATCTGATGCTTTTGAAATAAGTTTTGTTACTAATTGTTTTCATTTAACTGGTCCACAGGCATGCCATTCTGAAGATTAGTGGGATCGTGTATACTCATCACACACATTTATTGGGTAATGCTTATACCACTTCCTGGTGGTGGAAGTACTCCGGAGCTGAAGACAGACAGGAGCCAGGTCTTCGGGGCCTCTTTTGCCTCGAGAGTGGCAGAGTTTGAAAGAGCTTCTTCCTGTCAAGCGATTGACAGTCAAAGCCCAGAACATGCCAAAAGTGAGACCCTGGTGGCTCAGTCCCCCCAAGGTAAAACTGATGTAAGGCTGTGTTGAGTGTAAAGCAACCCCCAAAAACCTGGTGTTGAGTCCCTTGGTTGGCCCACAGTCACCTTATAGAGCTAGTCATACGAGTGGCTGGCAGAAGTTAGTAAAATATTTAATTAATTCAAATCCCATGTAAAAATAATATATTTTAATTAGTTAATTAATTTTAATAAGCCTATATGCAGTATTTCCAGGTAGTCTCCCATCCAAGTACTAACCAGGCTTGATCCTGTTTAGTTTCTGAAATCAGATGAGATCAGTCTTGCTCAGGCTAGTTATGGCTGTAGACAATAATTTTTTAAAAAGACTAGAAGTAAGTTTTTAACCCAGAAAAACAAGCCCAAGATAAAAATAGAGAAGAGAATGAAAACAGAAGGTGATTTCAGTATTACACTAGGAATTTAGTGGACCACTAGAAAGAGGCACAATAATTAAAATATTTAAAAGTCATTATTTTTAGACACACTATGGATTAGATATTATTATATTCATAAAACAGCTCCCATTCCAAAATTTAAATTGGAGGTCAGGCATATACCTGTGATAGAGACAATGGGAATATTGAGGTAGAAAGATGGCAACATCAAGGCCAGCCTGGGCTACAGATCTGTAGTGATATTTTGTGTTTTAATAAATAAAGCTTGTCTGAAGATCAGAGTGCAGAGCTAAGCCACTAAAGGCCAGGGAGTGGTGGCACACTCCTTTAATCTCAGAATTCAAGCTACTTGAGATGGAATCGGTCTAAAAGGAGAGACAGAACTCACACAAAGATGCTCCCAGCACTCAGGAGTCATGTGCCTTTAATGTCAGCCCCAGGGAGGTGGAGACAGGAGTAAATACAGAGAGGAATATGAGGAGGAGACAAGAGCTCAGTACAGTCTGAGGTTTGGTGGCAAGCATTGCAGTCTGCAGTCATGCTGAGGACAAAGTCGACCATTTGTTTGTCTGAGCCTTGGTAGAGGTAAGAACCCTCTAATAGCTTGGCTGCTTTGCTTCTGTGATCTTCAGCTTGAACCCCAATATTTGTCTCGGGGCTTTTATTATTCATGCTACACAGATCCTGCCTCAAAAAGCAATAGAAAAAAATTAAAAATAGGCAAAATATTACAAGTCCATTGGAAAATGTAAATTTATATATTTAAGAATTACTGCCAGGTGTGGTGGCAAACAACTGTAATCCCAGCACTCAGGAGAATGAGACAACTGGTGTAAATTCCAGGCAAGATCTCGTCTCCAAAAAAACTGAAAGTTAGCAGTGTTTGGTTGGAAGCGTCGCCTCAGCCCCTAGCATCCTTATCCCAAAAAAGTCTGAATGTTTGATTGGAAGTGTCACCCCAGGTCCTGGCATCCATTTTGGAATGTTGGGTGGAAAGTTCCATTTCAAGCCCTCTCCATTCCCTGAGAGTTGCCTCCGTCCAAACTCCACCTCCAAGAAAGCCTGCCAAATGGTGACCCCTCCCCAGAGAGGGTGCAGACCACTCCCATAGGCTATTTAAACTGCCCCCCAGAGAACAAACACGTGGTCTTTCCAGTTCTCTGTCCCCCCCCCCCTCCGGGAGCGCTGGCATCCATTAAAACTGGGCTTCTTTTAATTTGGTTTGATTTGGTCTGATTTGAATTGTGTTGGCAGTGAGGTTTGTTGGGCTGAAAAAACAACCAGGGCATGGTAGTATGTGCCTGTATTTCCAGTGCTTGGGATGCTGAGGCAGGAGAATATCTATGAATTAGAAACCAGCCTGAGCTACATAGCAAGCAAGCTCCAGGCCAGAACACCAGCCAAGGCTACCTAGTAACTCTGCCTCAGCAGCAACAACAAAACCAAGTAACAATAACAAAAGCCACCAACACTTAGCTGGATGTGGGGCTGTGTGACTTTAATCCCAGCAAACAGGAGGCAGAGACGTGGGGATTTCAGAGTTTGAGGCCAGCATGATCAACATTGAGTTCTCATGGTACCAGGGACACAACATATCAAAACAAAAAGCAACCTTGGTTTCAAACTCACTACGTAACGTAATCGAAGCTGGCCCTAAAACCCCTTATTCTCCTGTCTCTACCTCCTGAGTGCTGGGATTTCAGGCATGCATTGCAGGCCTGGCTAAAGCAGCACTTTTAAATTGGTGGCTATTAAGTGTAAGTAGATTGTGTTCCAGTGACGACAAGATGATCTTTGCTCCATCCAGTCCCAGCCAAGTCGCGTTGCCCAGACTCTACACCTGGGAAGCTCTAAGGAGCTCTCACACTACAGCAGAGGGTCAAGTGCAGGCTGAGTTCGTCAAGGAGAACACGGTCTGCGATGGCCTCTGGGAAATGTAGTACTGAGCTGGGTCATTTGAGGCGATCCTTGCTGTATTCCTGTAAAGATCTCCACCCCACGGCAGATCTGAAACACCTTAAAAGTTTCAGAGGATCCCAGGCCCGAATCTGTGGGAAGTTCCTCCTTAGAAGACTAATTGTCCGTTCTCTCCCGGAGCGTTCCAACATTCTCTGCTTCCACTCTCCGGCATTGAAACTCTCCCAGGGAGTCTAGAGAAGCACGGCCTGCTGGGAAATGTAGTCCACTTTAAAAGCTGAGACACATGGCGGAAGTGGCTGGAGAGAGGTTGTTCCGGATCATCTCAGTGTCCTACCCGACCTAACCGGGTACTGCTCTGGTTGGTATCCGCTGGTCCTTGGAATTCGTAGCCCGTGGGGTCCCAGTTGAGGTGAGTCTGGCTCTGGTTCTATGCATTTTGGGTATGGGGCCTTCCGGTCTTTATTTGTTGGTTGCCGGCTGCCGGCTGCCGGCTGGCTCTAGGGGACCCACCCGGTTTCCGGGATGGCGTTGGGGGTGAAAAGATCTCCGCAGGGACTACGGCGAGGCAAGTGCGACTCCACAGGCGAGAAGGCTTTCGGAGGGTGTGGATTGTACGGAAGGATGAGAGCGAGCGTGCGCGAGGTCGTCAGAACATGGGTGATAAGTGTTACCGGATCCTCTAGTCTTCCACCGCTAAGTGGGGGAAAAATACCTCTATTCCTTCCTGGATGTCAAGTTTACTTGAAAAATTGAAAAAAAGAAAGCCAAATAATAGAGATGATAAGGATATCTGTACCCAAGATAGATCGATTTACCGGTCACCGTGACTTTTAAATATAGTCAGAAGTCAGACGGGGTGACCCACATCTGTAATCTCAGCACTCTGGCCGCGAAAGCTGGAAGACAGTTATTGCTCCATAGTGGGTTCCAGGCCGTCGTGAAATCCTGTCTCAGAAATGTATGAGGGTGGAGAAATTATTTTTGAAAAAACGTGCCACTGTGGGGCTCCTATTTTTGTGTCACATCCTCAGTTAGCCTTGTTTAGGGACAAACAACAGATTTGAAAAGTCTGTAAGGCTCTGTTGACTGCGACTGGAGAAGTCAGAGTTTGGAGTTCAAGATAAGCCTTTAGGACAGGAGACACACCTGCACACACTGGCTCTCAGTCGTTTCCCATCCCCACCCTCTCCAGTTTATAGTTAAAACCTGGCCGTCAATGTGGTGGATTTAGGAGGTGGGGACTTTTTGAAGGTAATTACATGGGATTAGTGCCTTGACTCCCTAAAACTGCTTGTCCCCTAGATGAGAATACAGAGCAGTCTCCTTCTGTGGACCAGGAAATAGGTTTGCACTAGACACCAAACCTGTCAGTGCTGAGATGGGGACTTCTCTGCCTCCGTAACTGAGAACAAGTTTGCTGTCTCTAAGCTACCTAGTCCAAGATATTTTGTTATAGCAGCTTAAACAGACTAAAATGGAATTTATTCTGCACCTGACCAGTTCCTGCAGAAATTTTCGGCGTTCTTCGAATGTACCTTGCTTTGTGTTTATGATTTCCAGAGAGGATATCAAGTTCCTCTTTTTTATTTGCATGAGGTGGAGGAAATCAATTCCCAGCACTCACATGGCAGCTCATAACCACCCATACTTCAGTTCCGGGGGATCAGTTCTCTTTTCTGACCTCTTAAAGCACCAGGTGTACACATGGTATGCAGACACATATGCAAGCAAAACACCAATAAACATAAAATAAATTAATCTTTTAAAAACAATTCTGATCATAAACTCTAAGGCAATTTTTTGGGGGGTTGAAGAAAGGGGAACAAACAGCACTAGTGTTGGGGAAACTCATATTACCCGCAGAAAAGCCCGAGCAGGCATTTTATTGGGTACTTGAAGGGGCCTTGGACATTATAGACATAGCAGAATTAAAAATTTAAAGACTGAACATAGTGGTACACACCTTTAATCCCAGTACTCAGGAGTGAGAGGCAGTTAGATCCCTGTGAGTTTAAGGTCATCTTGGTCTACATTTTGAGTTTCAGGCCAGCCAGGGCTACACAGTGGGACCTTGTTTTAGAAAAAGAGAGAGAGAGGAGAAAGTTCATTAAAGGAGCCAGAAAAAAGAAAGGAGAGAGAGAAAGCTAAAGGAGTCAGGCATGGGGCAGGCAGAGGCAGGCAGATCTCTGAGCTGAAGACCAGCCTGGTCTACTTAGACCCCATCATTTAAAAAAAGAAAAAAGAAAATGTCTACATGTCCATAAGAAGTTTTTTCTATGCATGCTATACATCAATGGCATTTATCCTTGGGAATCTTCTGGGACACTGATGCTGTAGCTTGTGGATTCTACCCTTGTGATAAGGGCATATGGGAATTGTGTAGATGGAAGCTTCTGTCCCGCCTGGTCCTGCAGTTGTTCAGTCCCAAAGAAACACACAGAGGCTTATTTGAATTATAAACTGTTTGGCTTGTTAGCTCAGGCTTATTATTGACTAGCTCTTACAACTTAAATTAACCCATAATTCTTGTTTATTTTTAGCCACATGGCTTGGTACCTTTTCTCAGTAAGGCAATCTCATCTTGCTTCCTCTGTGTCTGGCTGGTGACTGACTCTCTGCCTTTCCTCTTCCCAGAATTCTCCTATTCTGGCCATTGTGCCTATACTTGCTGCCTGGCTACTGGCCAATCATCGTTTTATTAAACTAATTCACGTGATGATTCTTTACAGTGTACAAGAGCATTATTCCACATCACAATGGCACATTCCTTACCCTATTAATGGGGTGGGAAGGACTTCCTATGTGGGTCACAGGCCTTACAAATGGGAGGAATGAGAACCTGTCACCGTCCCTACGAGTGTCCCTCAGTAGCATTTCAGTCTCGATTGTGACTTTTTTGGTCATGGGATGTTTGACCTAGTTTCTCACTCTCTCTTCATTTCCCGTTCTGCCATTTCCCAGAGTGCCCCCGAGAGTAGAGAAGCATGGCTATTGTGGATGTCAACACTGTGTTCAAGGTGAGTGGGATTGCTTCTGTCACCTGTCTTCTGGCTGCTGATTCCGAAAATGGAATTGTCACCTGTTGTCATGGTAACCATGTGAGGTTGAGCTTTGCCAGTGTGATTCTGTTTTCTTCAGTATATGAGAACTGCAGGAGGCTGTATGGGGTTTTTTGTTTTTGTTTTGTTTTTCTTTTTTCATTCAAGCATCTTCTGGCCATGTGAGGAATATCAATACCTTTGGATTCATGAGTTTACTTCATTTTTTTCTGTTCCTCAATTTCCTAATCAAAAAGTGGAGGAAATAACAGCACTTACTTTGGATTCGTTCTGACTGAATTAATAGGCATTTGGTTGTTAACAGGTACTGACACATAGAATATACCAAATGAGATCATGACTGGATCGCGTGCTCAGTTGCCTGAGAGTCAGGAAAAAGGGAAATATAAAGTTATTCAGGATTGCTGCAAGAGCAAGCCCACCCTAGGCCACCCAGTAAGTTCCAAGCTCACTACTTGAGGTCCTGTCTAAAAAAAAAGAAAAAAAAAGGGCTGGAGAGATGGCTCAGAGGTTAAGAGCATTGCCTGCTCTTCCAAAGGTCCTGAGTTCAATTCCCAGCAACCACATGGTGGCTCACAACTATCTGTAATGGGGTCTGGTGTCCTCTTCTGGCCTGCAGGCAGACACACAAACAGAATATTGTGTACATAATAAATAAATAAATATTAAAAAAGGAGAAATATCTGCAAAGAAAAGTGTTGGTATATGTTTGCAAATAAAGGAAAACACTTTTGCTTTTAAATATGCAGTCTTTATATTTTTACTTTGGTTACTTATTTAATGGGACAATCTTATTATGTAGTAATTTTTTTTAACAGGGTCTCATGTAGCTCAGGCTGCTTTGAGCTTGGTTTAGAGCCAAGGATGATCTTGAGCTCGTGAGCTTTCTGCTCCCACGTCATTTATTGGTTGCACATCCTTTGATAACCCCCCAGAACAGGTGTATAATTTATTCCTTATTTTTTTATTCATTAATCCCATTAGAAATCCATTGTCTTTTCTGTTCTGCTTAATAACTTTCCACCTAGAAAATCAAAAATACTTCTTTTAAAATTCATTTATTATTTTTTTAATTTTAAAAACTTTTCTAGACAGGGTTTCTCTATGTAAAACAGCCGAAGCTGTCCTGGAACTCACTCTGTTGACCAGGCTAGCCTTGAACTCACAGATCCACTGCCTCTGCCTCCCGAGCGCTGGGATTAAAGGTGAGCGCCACTGTCACCGTGCCCGGCCTGTTTCCCTTTTCTAAATCATCTCTTTTGACCTCAGTGTACACACATAGGAATTTTAAAAATTAAAATAGATAAAGAATAAGTAACACTGCAAAGACCAGAGAAGTTGATTTTGTGGCCGCACAGAGATAAAGGCGCCATAGGGGACCTTTAAAGATGCGCTAAGACTATCTTTGAGGCACTGAGCTTTTAGGGCTAACTCTGGGAAGGATGGACAGGTCTGGGAAGGTGAGGCAGGTCTGCATAATTAAGTAATCCTGATGGAGGTGTGGTCTGATTAGTCCCCGTCCTGTCCCTTCCTGCGAGCTGGTGGGCAGAAGTCCTGGGGTCCTAGGAGACAGATTTACTCTCAGCAGACGGTTACTTTTGCGCCTGATTGGGCCTTGGCCTTAGGACAGTTGGCCACATCTGGGGGCGGGGGCAGCCCTTAGGCCTATACCATTCCTGAAATCCAAGGTGAGTGCAGGTTTAGGGATTCTGGAGGAGACACACAGAAAGACTGCAGTACAGTGCCTCCACCCTCTTGCGTGCTTTAGCCTTGGAAGGAAAGAGACGAGCAGTGTCGGTCTCCTGGTTTCATCTCAGTGGCCAGCATGCCTGTTTGCAGAGTTATGAGTGACCCAAAGTCGAGGGGACAGAACAAAAGCGAGAAGGGAGTCAGCTTTTGGTTCTCATGTGGGTACAATGCTTTTTTATTTTCCAAGTGTCTTCTGTGTCTCTTGTCCCCAAGAGTGTGCCCATTGCTATGTCCCTATTACTATTTTAATCATAACCAAACCACCCACAGAATAGTTTTCGTGCTTCCGTTTGAGTGTGTTAGGTTCCCAGAACAGGTGGTGCCAGCAGCAGATGGTTTCGTCCTGAGCAGCTGCGTACACTGGACCGCACATTCTCCTGCTGTGCGCCTCTCTGTGGGCCCCAGTGCACTGCTGGGCTTCTCTCCGGCACGCTCCTTTTAACCTCAACTGCAGTACCTCGTCTGTGGGTTTGGCTTTCTTGTTTTTTCCTACTTGAGACTGAGTGCCATTCTGTAGCACAGGCTGGTCTGGAACTTGTGTACCCTAGATGTCCTGGTTAGTCTTCATGTCAATTTGACACACGCTAGCATCCGAGAGGAGGGACTCTCAATTGAGAAAATACCTACATAAGATCAGGCTGAAGGCAAGCCAATAGGGCATTTTTTTAAATTAGTGATTGGTGCGGAGGGTCTAGCTTGCTGTGGTGGCACCATTTCTGGGCCGGTGGTCCTGGGTTCTATAAGAAAGCAGAAAGCCATGGGGAGCAAGCCAGTAAGCATCACCCCTCCATGGCCTCTGCATCTCCTCCTGCCTCTTGGTACCATCCTATTTAAGTTCGTTCCCTGACTTCCCTCAGTGATGAATGGTACCTTGGAAGCATAAGGGGCATACACTTCTTTCTCCTCAAGTTACTTTTGGCTGGGATGTTTTATCACAGGTTTAACCCTAACTAAGACCCAGGCTAGCCCTGAATTTCTAACTGTCCTTCCCAGTGCCGGGATTACGGGAGTGAACCACTTGTCTGGATAGACTGGAGTGATTCTTTGGTTGAATTTGCACAACTAAGAGAAGCAGTTATCCTAATACTTGTGAATTTACCTCAAAAGAATGCAGGAAAGGGGCCTGAAGAGATGGCTCAGTTGTTAAGAGCACTGGCTGCTCTTCTGGAGGACCTGGGTTCAACACCCAGGGCCCACATGGCAGCTCACAACTGTTTATAACTCCAGTTCCAGGGGATCTGACACCTTCAGTCCAATGCACACAAAATAAATAGGTTAAATAAGTTAAAAGGAAAAAAAAAAAGAATGTAGACCAGGAAAGAGAAGTTTGCCAAGGGCGAAGTCTAAAGTCTGCATTGTGTCCCCTTGGTGGAAGTCTGGAGACATGCTTAGTTCTCCTAGCCATGGTATGAGACAATGTGTAGCAAGTATGACCAGCAAGCAACGCTTAACAAATGCTCTTTGTCTGGGGTTTTTGCTGGCCTACCCATGGTGGCTACAACTCATCTTTGTTACTGACTCTCCAGCCTCCTAAAGGTCAAGCTGGCCCAGCCCAAGGCCTCAGTCAGGCATACGGCAAAGAAACAACTCATCAGGCAGGACATCCAGGTGCTCAGAAATGGTTTCTCAGGAGCTAAAGGCCAAGGTTTTGAAATGTTCAGTTTCCCTAGTGCTGGGAGGGGACGTGCCTTGCCCTGGAAAAACCTTGAAAACCTTAACGTTTGCCTGACGTGATTTTCTCTGATCTTGCCTGTGTACTCTCCGTCCAGGAGCTGGTGGTGTTCAGGGATGTGGCTGTGGAGTTCTGTAAGGAGGAATGGGAGTGCCTGGGCCCTGAGCAGAGGTCTTTATACAGAGATGTGATGCTGGAGACCTACAGCAACTTTGTGTCACTGGGTAAGGCCGTCTGTTTCTCATAATCCAGATGTTTCCCTTAATGCTAGAGATGAAGATCTGCGGAGAGGAAGGTCTGCCGCATGCAGGACTTAACTGGTGAGCTTTTTCTCCGTCCCCAAAGCCACCACTTAACAGCTGGTAAATAGCTTTCTTTGAAGTCCTTTGATATGCTATATACATACTTTCTCATAATTTTAATTTTCATCGGTGATCTCTGCAAGCAACAATTGTTTAGTAATTGCTTGCTAAACAGCAACTTTTTTATTCATTTGTTTTAAATCACAATCATCCTGAGGATCCGAAATTTGTTTTCGGTTAAACTAATTATATAGCAAATACTGTTTGCCTGTTGTTGTCTGTTTCTCTATTTGTTTTTAACATTCTCTTTCTCTGAGTAGGACTTGCCATTTCTAAGCCTTTAGTAATTTCACTGCTGGAGCAAGGCAAAGAACCGTGGATGGTGGAGCAAGCAGGATGGTATCCAGGTGCGTAAGGATGTTGGGAGCAGCTGGGGTCCTTTTGGGGAAGGCCACACTAGTCATAGAGCGGCAGTGATTGCCCTCTCCTGCAGTGTACAGAGTCCGCTGTGAGACCAGTGTTCTGGAAGAAATAGTTTGAGAAAGGGAGAGGACCAGCAGCTTGCTTTTTCTTTATCTTTTCTTTTCCTTTTTTTTTTTTGGTTTTTCAAGACAGGGTTTCTCTATAGCTTTGGTGCCTGTCCTGGAACTAGCTCTTGTAGACCAGGCTGGCCTCAAATTCCCAGAGATCCGCCTGCCTCTGCCTCCCGAATGGTGGGAATAAAGGCGTGCGCCACCACCGCCCGGCTCTTTATCTTTTCTTTCTCTTTTTTTTTTCTACTTTTTTTTGTTTGTATGTTTGGTTTTTTTGTTTGTTTATTTTTGGTTTTTGATTTTTCAAGACAGGGTTTCTCTGTGTCACAGCCCTGGCTGTCCTGGAACTAGCTCTTTTAGACCAGGCTGACCTCAAGCTCACAGAGATCCACCTGCCACTGCCTCCCAAGTGCTGGGGTTAAAGGCATGTGCCACCACCGCCCAGGTTTTTTTGTCTACTTTTATTTTGAGTGTGTATGTGCACGCACGTGCACACAGTTAGTGGGAGTGGGTTCTCTCATTGTACCATGTGGTTCTCCAGGATCAAAGTCAGGTCTTCAGGCTTGACAGCAAACCCCTTAGCTGGCTGTGCCATCTCACAGCATTTAGCCGTTGTTGATGTCATCTTTATAAAAATTAGACAGTTTTATTTTATTTATTAATAATGTTGCCCAGTACTATGTGTAATTTTGTTGTCTTGATTGACTGTTTGGAGGAGTCTGACTGTGTATGTTATGGGAGATAATTGAAGCATCTGCAGCTGTGATTGGAGGATTGTCATTTCTTATTTCTGTTTTCCCTTATGAATTGTGAGACTTTGTTATCATAGAATTATATAACTGTGATTATAACTGTGATTGCCAGACAGATGAGTATGACCTTTAATTGCTTTGATAAAATTGTCTTTGACAGTGTGGATTATCATGAAGTCTATTCTATCTGATATTAATGTAATCATTCCAGGGTTACCTATGCCATTTAATTTTTAAAATCCTTATTATTTTGTTTTATAAACCCTGGGACAAATGGCTGAGGTGCGCCCATTTAACATATCAAAGTGGACCTGGCTATCAGTGTAATCTGCTGGTCTGGTCTGTCACCTGGATACCCTGTCCCTTTAAGAGACAAGCCCCACCTACTCCCAACCTCTCCCTTCCACCAAGGCAAGCAGATCTCATTCTCTCTCTCTCTCTCTCTCTCTCTCTCTCTCTCTCTCTCTCTCTCTCTCTCCCTTCCTCCCTCCTTCTTCTGGAGAGGTAGCTTCTGCCTTTTTCTCTTCTTGCCCCCTTCTTCCATTATCCCCTTCCCATTCCCATTCCCTTTCCCCTCTATAACCCACTAAATAAACTTTATACCCAAACTCTCTCTGCATGGCATATCTATCTATCATCTGTCTCCCGCTGAGGCCTCAGGCCACCCACCAGGGGACCCACCAAGGCCTCGGGTGACTGACCACCACCCCTCTTGGGATCTCCCCCATCCCCGGGAGCAGTCATGTCCTTTCCTTTCCTTTTAATTTCTTTTTTCATCCATCTGCTGCTGAAGCCCAAGAGTGTCATAAATGAACGCCCTTCTAGGGAACTCAGCCTCTCTGAACCAAGCTGTTGATCTGACTCTCCTGGGTATGTACTGATCATTTGTTTCTGCTGGCTTCTGCCACCCACCAAATTCAGTTCCGTCTCTTTAGCTGCTTCTCCCTTCCACCTTTGTAATGGCCTGTCCTGACCATTTAAGAGACAAGGCACGCCCACTCCCTCCCCTGTCTACCGAGGCAAGCTGATCTTCAGTTTCCCCTGAGTCCCTTCCTTTCCATCTCATTCTTGAAGAGGCAGCTCCTGTCTTTCCCTTCTCCCCACTTCTTCCCTTCCCCCTTCTCTGTTTCTGCCTCTCTCACTCTCTCTGTTCTTCCTCTTTTCCCCTTCCCTTCCATAACCCACTAAATAAATATCCAACTTCACTCTGCATGGCATGCCTATCCATGTTTTTGTCTCTCGCCCACCACGTGGCTCTCTACCCAGGACCAGCTGCCTTCAGAGACCTGCGGTGTGGTCTTGTGGCGTGTCTGTCCATCTCAGTCTCTCACCCACCATGCGGCTCCTTGCCTGGGATTTGCTGCCCTTCATGGCCTGCCGTGGTTTCAGGACCTGCTGCCTGCCATCACTTGGGGACCTGCAGCGTTTCTGCCTCTGCGCCTCCCAGGGAACCTGCAGCATTTTACTTAAACCATAACATTGGTGCCATGACTTGGCCAGGCTCTCTACGAATCTGCAACATTTTACTTAAACCATAACAACCTTATCTAACCATCTCTCTTTACTGACTCAATAAGTGTTCTCTTTCCCTGTTGTACCCTTTTGGGGTACCCACCATGTAGGCATCTCTTTGCTAAGCCGTTTGGGCCACCCACCATATGGGCCCTGCTGTGCCCTTTGGGGCTTCACATGTGTGCAACCCTACTTACTAAAACGCTTGCACGTCTACAGCTGTTTTCTCCTCTGCCTGCTCTAACCTCTCATTTCTCCCCTTCTACTGGGTAAGTGTCACTATGGAGTTTCCTGCTTTGTCTACTGTCTAGGATCAGCTTCAACAAAAAAATCACTTACCAGGGTAGGGACATGGGGATTAGGAAAATTAGTAAAGGGAATTTAGATGTGAATGAAAATAATAAAACAAAAAATATAGGATAGTACGGGAGGGAGTTCCAGTGAATGCTGAAATTGCATGCATTTAATTTCCATTTGCTTAAAATACCCCTAACCTCAAAAGGAAGGAGTAAGATAAAAAAAACTTTATTAACAAGAGGCAAGGAATTGAGCAGGTCAGTTGAAGGTTGCAGGCTACATACATAGTTAAACATTCTGTTGCTAGAACAAGATAAGTAACGCTCACACCCTAACCAAAACATTCTGCAGGCAAACCACTCCCTGGGTGGAATCCATTGTTATCTCCAGGAGAGAGTAGGAACTTAGTTGGATCCTTAGACTTTTGTTTGAGGTAGAAACAGGTCTACTTCTCTATTCCTGAAATACAAGGCTGAATGTTAGCCACACTTGTTAACAGAGAGCAGAACTCTCTGATCTAAATCTAGGTGGGACCTTTGTCTGAGGTAGAAACAAACAATAACCTTGAAGGACTAGAAGTAAGTTCCAACTCTATGACTTTTGGTCAGGGTGGAATGGCAACAACTTTGAGCAAGGTAGATCTCTGACCTTCAGACCAGGTAGAAATAGGCTCACATTTCTGGGCCCCCATCATATGGAAAGGGATGCCACTCTGTGATTTGGGACATTTCTCTCCAACAAGTCTCTCTGTCTGCTTGGGGATGCTCCAGTCGAAATTTGACTGAAATTCTTGTTACCAGACATTTACCCCTTCTCCCTCATGGCTCCTCTCAGCTTCTTCCTGGACAGTCTTCCTTTCTCCCTAGGAGTTTCCAGGTCAGCTTTTATATATTAAATAGACACCTCTGCCATTTGTTCCAGGGTTTGAGACTTAACAGTGTACATGTGCACTTTAGGGTGCATTCGTGAAGGTCAGAGGACAACTTTTAGGAGTTTGTGTGATCTGGGACTGAACTCAGATTATCGGGTTTGCACCTTTATTCGCTGAGCCGTTGCTGTAAAAGGAGTGGCGGGCCACTTCCCTCCGCCCAGCTCCCGGCTAGCTTTACCCGAAATAATTACATGGAAACTGTATTCATTTAAACACTGCCTGGCCCATTATATCTAGCCTCTACTGGCTAACTCTCACGTCTTGATTAACACTTTTCTATAAGTGTGTATCACTTGACTGCACTGTACAGCATGAGTCTAACCACCGTCTGTCTTGGGTAGGAGAAGCATGGCATCTGCATGACTCTGCTTTCTCTCTCCCAGCATTCTGTTTGGTCTATTCCACCTATCTAAGCTGCTGTCCTATCAAAAGGCCAAGGCAGTCTCTTTATTTAACCAATGAAAGTAACACAGACAGAAGACCCTCCTACACCATTTCCCCTTTTTCTGTTTAAACAAAAAAGAAAGGCTTTCATTTTAACATAATAAAATTACATATAACAAAAGTTATCAAGCAAGAGTTAGTCACAATATTTATATTTATTTTATCTTTTATCATAACAAAGGAAAACTATAACTAACCATTCTTCAACTCCATCAAAGACTCCAGAAGGATATAATATTACCTAAGTAAATGAGAAGTAAGCAACTTCCAAAACTCTAGAAATGACAGAGACATCTTGCTGCCTGGACAGTCACTCAAAGTTTTTCTGTACCGTTGGGGCATCCATCTTCAGCCTACAGGCCCATAGTATCCAGCAGACTTTTCCATGAAGCAGAAAATTTCAAAGACAGTTCAGTCACTTTCTTCTGTGTCCTGCAGAATGTCTCACAGACTCTTTCATGAAACAGGAACCCCAAAGGATCATCTCACCTTTAGGCAAGTTCAGCAGTCTTCTCTCTGCGGGTTCTTTGTGTCCAGTTTATGCAAAAGTCCAGGCAAGAGCAGTTTCTTGCCCAAATGGCTAGCAAACTCCATAAGGAGCCTCTTCGATGCCCATCTTTCTCTTGAAGTAGCTGGTGCTGCCAGGAGCACACGTGTCTCATTGTCATGAAAAGCCCTAAGTTATTAAAACATTAAATGCCATATTCTATAGTCTTTGAAAGATATGATGAATGCCTATCAAACTGAAATATATCTCTACATATCTAGAAAATCTAACATGACTACAAGCTTGACTATTATTGATGATTATCTATTAACCTATATTTCTTAATTATACATTACATTTTTAAATGAATTACACAATCACAATACCTTAATCAAGAGCAGAAATATACATATAACAAGATTGACCTTAAATTAGTATCAGTAAACCAAGATTCATATCAATCCAAATTATTCATATATATCATATCCCCCTTTAAATGTAAAAACATTTATAAACAATATTTGGGAATATGGGCACAGTTTTTTCTCTCCAAACTGCTTCCTGCTGTATGGGGGCGCTGTTATTCAGGTCTTTCATGGTATATCCTGTTTGCTAGGTTCCTCTCAGTCGGCAGTTGAGTGAAGTAATTTTTTGAGGGTATTCACAGTAACCTTTCAGGAGGGTGTGGTCTGTCATACCATATTGGGATAGAAGCAATCCACAGGGTCTCATCCTCTGTAAAAACAAAAGAAGACCCTTTCCAAAGCATCATATCCTTAGACCCAAATTTGGAAGTCATAATACCTTTAGAACATACATGTTGGATCAGCTTAGCAGCCCACAAAGTGAAATGTCTCTCTGTATTTAGATCCTTCACAATCAAAAAGTTTAAAGAAAATACAATATACAGAATCCAAACTCTCTGTGAATTTTCCATTTTACATGGCTTATTTTTTCTTATTTCTTTTAATTATAACTATCTGTACTCTGTCTCTTTAAAGACTTTACCCCCCCTTTTTTTTTTAAAGCATTAACTTTATTCTCTATATTCTTTTTCTTCTCTCTCCCAAGCCTACGTATGTCTAACACTATGATCCATTTAGAGGTCTTTTATGTCTGAATCTGTCCTATTGCATTGCCTGTAACTTTTTTACTGTCCAGGAACATTTTTGCTTTGTGCTTTTAAATCACTAAGCACTTAAGAATCTAAGCTGTTACATTCCTAGGTCAAAAACAGGTACTGCGGGCTTGCTCCGCCCAGTCCAACATGGCGGAGCCCCTTGTGCCTCTGATCCTTGCACATTGCACCTCTAGCATGGCAGAACTGCTTGCGCCTCTGAGCTGCAGCACACAATGTCCCCCTTTTAGGCACACAGTGAGTCTAGTTGCCATCAAACAAATTGTAGCACTTTACTCCAAATGCTCTGTCTCCCAAAAGAGTCAGAGGTCACAATGGCAGCACAGCCCAGAAAGCTGGTATTTTAAAACTGCCACTTTTCTGCCGAGTGAGGAAATTCTCTCTGCAGCACCCTGCCAGTAAACAGCAAAAGGCTGTATGAAACTCTCTCTCTCCTTTTTAAGCCCTCTCAGGTTTTACGTGGTGTTAGTAGACCACGTTAGGCAGCCACTCTGTAGTAAAAGGAGCGGTGAGCTGTGTCCCCGCCACCCAGCTAGTTTATATCCCCTAAATAATCACATGGAGATCTGTATTAATTAAATTGCTGCCTGGCCCATTATCTCCAGCCCCTTATTGGCTAACTCTCACATATTGATCTAACTCATTTCTAATAATCTGTATTGCCACTTGACTGTGGCTTACCAGCATGAGTCTAACCAGCATCCGTCTCAGAAAGGAGAGCTATGGCATCTGCCACACTGCCTTCTTTCTCCCAGAATTCTGTTCTGTCTACTCCACCCACCTAAGGGCTGGCCAATCAAAAGGCCAAGGCAGCTTCTTTAGTTAACCAATGAAAGTAACACATAGACAGAAAACCCTTCTACACCAAGCCGTCTTATCTGCCCCAGTTGCTTTCTGAGTTTTTCCCTTTTTGTGTATATGTAGTATATATTTGTGTGTGTTCATGTTCACATGTGTGTGAGTTCATGTGCAGGCCAGAGGTTAATGTTGGCAATCTCTGTTGATCGCTTTGTTTTTATTCTTCCATTTTGAGACAGGGTTTCTTTATATATATGATATTATATAATATATGTATATATTATATAGCATATAATATATAATATATGATATATGTATACAGTATATACATATTATGTATACAGTGTTCTGCCTGCATGTGTGCCATTACAGATGGTTGTGAGCCACCATGTGGTTGCTGGGGATTGAACTCAGGGCCTCTGGAAGAGCAGGCAATGCTCTTAATCTCTGAGCCATCTCTCCAGCCCGAGGCAGGGTTTCTTAATCAAACCCTAATCTTCCTAGTCAATTTGCCCTGGGAGACAGCTTCCCTGTCTCTCTGCCTTTTGAGACTAGAATTAAAAGCGAGCCTCCCTGCCTTCTTGGTGGTTCCATGAGTTCTGAGGATCTAAAGTCCAGTTCTCTTACACTGCAGCAAGCACTGTAAGATCATTTTGGGGCTGGATACATGGCTGAGTGGCTAAAAGTACTGGCTTCTTTTCCAGAGGACCCAGGTTCAATTCCCAGCATTCCTATGGTAGCTCACAACTCTGTAACTCCAATTCCAGAGACCTGAAGCTGCCTTCTGGTCTCTGTAGCAGGGTGATTTCACATGCTGCACAGATTCACATAAAGACCAAACAGTGATGTGATATATATATATAGAAATAAAAATAATTCTTTTTAAAAAATCATTTTGTGGTTTATTTTGTTTGTTTTGTTTTTGTTTTTCAAGCTAGGAGTTCTCAGTGTAACAACCCTGGCTGTTCTGGAATGCTCATTGTAGACCAGACTGGTTTTGAACTCACAGAGATCCTCCTGCCTCTGCCTCCCCAGTGCTCAGATTTAAGGCATTCCCCACCAGTCACCCATTTCTGATGTAGAGTTTCATGTCTTCTAGTACTAAATATGTATTTTCCTTTCAGATTTGCTGTCTGTAAATGAAACGAAGAATTTATCTCTAGAGCGTGGCATCTTTGGAAAGGAATCATTGAAATGGAAAATAATAGAAAGAGTCGGTAATTCTTGCCTTGAGGAATCTAGTTTTGGAAATGACTGGAGATGCAAGGAACCCCTTGAGGTACAAGCGGAATCCACAGAGGAGTGTGTACAGAGAGTGGCAGCCCCGTTGGAAAAGATGGCAGCCGAATTCATTCAGCCTACACCCATCGCTCTGAGTGAAGTGACTCACTCTGAGACAAAACACTATCAACAGGAGGCAGGCGAGTCCATTACTCAGCAGGGAAGAGTTCCTGCCAGTGACAAACTTAACGAAGTGTACGAGAACACGTTTGTCTACTACGCGGATCAGATGAAGCATCGGCAGGACTTTGCTGGCGAGAAGTGTGATGAGTTGAAGGAGTGCAGCAGAGGATTTGCCTATGACTTCCATCTTGCCCCATATCAGATCAATAAGAAGCCGTATCAGTGTGAGATCTGTGGCAAGATCTTTGAAAAGCATGCTTACCTTGTTCAACATAATCGCTTTCACACTGGCGAAAAGCCCTGTGAATGCAAGGAATGTGGGAAAGCCTTCACTAACTGCTCCCTGCTCGTCCAGCACCAGAGAGTTCACACGGATGAGAAGCCCTATGAGTGCAAGCACTGTGGGAAGGCCTTCCTCTACTTCTCTACATTTTTTCAACATCAGAGAACACACACCAATGAGAAGCCTTACGAATGTCACAAATGTCAGAAGGCCTTTAACAAGAGTGCAAACCTTACCAGACATCAAAGAATTCACAGCGGTGAGAAACCCTATGAGTGTAACTTATGTGGAAAGACTTTTACTTGGGCTTCCAACTTGAATGATCACCAGAAAATTCACACTGGTGAAAAACCTTATGAGTGTAACTATTGTGAAAAGGCCTTTCTCTGTCATTCAGCATTCATGAAACACTATAGAACTCACACTAATGAGAAGCCTTATGAGTGTCAGGAGTGTATGAAGGCCTTTAGGCAGAAAGCACATCTCATCCAACACCAGAGAGTCCACACTGGCGAGAAACCTTATGAGTGTAAGGAATGTGGGAAGGCCTTCGCTTGTCCATCATACTTTAATAGACATCAGAGAATTCACACTGGGGAGAGGCCTTATGAATGTAAAGAGTGTGGAAAGGCTTTTATCGATTGTAAAACTCTTATTCTACACCAGAGGATCCACACTGGGGAGAAACCCTTTCAATGTCAGCAGTGCAGCAAGGCCTTTAGACAGAGGTCCCACCTTACGCAGCATCAAAGAATCCATACTGGCGAGAAGCCCTATGAATGCAAGGAGTGTGGACAGGCCTTTACTCGGCTCTTGCAGGTGAAGAAGCACCAGAGAATACACACAATGGGAGAAATTCTATGTATTTGAATACTGCCCTTTATTTGTTCAACATCTTCATGTATGTATGGAAGAAAAATGTTGATAAGATCAGAAATATGGGAAACACCCGTAGGTGTCCCTCAGCTACCCTGACCCTGCTGAGAAAAGCCTGGAAGTGAGGCATATGGAGCCTCTTAACATTGTGTAATTTATACTATGGTGATTAGAACAGGAAGCCCTCGTTTTTTTCAGCTATTCGATACCGAATAAGAGTTTGTAAGAGAAGACCGTCTGATAACTGTACTTCTTTTTTTTTGCTTTATAACCTACAATTTATTGAACATTAATTCACATAGGAAAAATAAAAATTAAATTATGACTAGAAATACTAATTCTATTACCAGTAAAAGGGTTACATTTAATTATAGCTATAGAAAATGCCACATAGAGAATGATTGCGTGGGCCTTCTTGGTGTAGACGCTATCCCGTGCATCATTTGCCACCTGTATTTTATTATTAGCTAACTGCTGCACTTCAGATTGCTGCCTGTTAGTCAGTAGTAAGGCTCTTGTGAGGACTTTAGTAGAGGGAACTTTGGCATAGTCAGTAGCATGGAGGAATGATTAGGAAACATTAGGAACCATCTATCTATCATAGTCTTCGTTATTATTAGTAGAATGTTCATGTGCGTTTTATTAATGCCGTCTCCTGTCAGCCTGTCCCGGAGCAAGGCTCTCATGGGGAGTTCTGGCGACAGTGGTCGGACCAGAACATGGTGAGCAGCTTTTCACCTCAGCTTCAGTTGAACCAGGCAGCTGACTCTGGCGCGGCTGCCGGGACTCACTGCATTTAGCTGGAAGGTAGGCTCAAAGGGTCCTCTGTAGCAGAGACTGTGAGTTTACTTACACAGGACAGACGGGTTTGCAGGGTGGGAAATGGAGCACAGCTGCAATCTATAACCGTCACCACGTAACTTCTGGATTACGTGAAAAATTCAGTCTGAAAATACAGCGTGCTTCAGCGTGGAAGATAGGCAGCTCTGCATAATAAAACATGATGCGGCTCATCTGCATAAATGCTATAAAATATTCAATCAAAAAATCAAATTCTAGAGGCGACAGCAGAAATAGATATTATTACAATAATTGATTACTTAATTTAAAAGAGCTTAAGAAAATCAATAAAATCGGTAACTGGACCTTAACAGTTTTTCCTAAACCATCTGATAGTAGACTGGATTTTCCAGGTCCTAAGGAGACATTTGGAAGACACAGGTGTAACAGTCAGGGCTAATGGGAAGGAAGCAGAACATTTGCAGGCAGAAATATTGTCAGTTGGCTTTGGTGGGTTTTATTTCAAGACAGGGTCCCTCGTAATCCTGTGGCAATCCTCCTGCTTCAAAACACTGAGTGCTGGGATTAGCAGTGTGTGCCCCCACACTGCCTTGAACTCAGAGCCAGGAGCCTGCTAAGCATGTGTTCTGCCACTGAACCGCCCCCAGCCCTCTATTTTCTGAGGCCTGGTCTTGCTAAACTGCCAAGGCAGGCCTTGAGCTCATCTCCTAGCACTGGCCTCTGACAGCTGGGATTACAGACGTCTGCCACCGGGTACAGCTAGAAAGGGTTACTGCTATGAAATAATTGTTCAGTGTTATTTGAGTTAAATTTGAAATGTTTAGAGTAACTTTTGGTGACTATATATAAATTTTTCAGACTGATTCACAGACCCAGAGAATCAAGCCAGTATACCCTTAAAAAGTAGAAAAATGGTTGTGTTCCCTTAAGTGGAGCGTGTGACAGTGTTCAAGCAGGGAAGCAAGCTGTTGTTTGCCATAGGATCCATGTGGCCCAGGCTGCGGCTTCCCCCGTGCTGTCGTACCAGATAGCAGGGACATTTGAAACAGATTGTCAACATAATACCTTTGCCAGTCCATCCTTTTCGTAAGGTGATCTGTCTTAGCCGCGTAAGTTGGTGCACTCATGTAATCCCAGCGCTGAGAAGGTGGGTGTAGGAAATCAGGACTGTTCAAGGCTAACCTGGGCCACATGAGAGCCTGTCTATGCTAGAATCATAGAAGGTAGCTGAGAAAAGCAGAAGCAACCAGTAATCAAAATAAGACCGCAAACAAAGACAGTGAACCCAGAAGGAGCCAGTGGGAAGTTGTGTGGTAGGATGGTAGACATTGTATCAGTAATTCCAAAAATCATTTGAATAGGCTGATTACTATAGTTGAAAGAAAGGTTTTTTTCTTATTTAAATGAAAGACTAGGTTGGTGTGGGACGTTTGGAATTGTACCCCTCGGGAGCTGAAGATAAGATTGCTGTTGTTTCAGACTAGCTTGGGGTACATAGAGCAACCCCACCTCAAAAATAAATAGATAGATAAATAAGACAATGCTACAAAAGGATTGAAATTAAAGGATGGGGAGAGAAACCCATGCTGTTGAGATAGTAACCAAAGAAATCACACAAGGAAGAGCTGAAGAACAAAAATGATTTACCAAAAAAAAAGAAAATGGAAAAAAATGACATAGTGTTCAAAGGTTCACGTCATTAAAAGGATTGAATGTTTTTATTTGTAACTAATAGCACAGCCTCCATAGATAAAAAGCAAAGGCTACACTACAAAGAGAAGAGACAGCTTGGATTTTAACGTGCCTGTCTTGGGCAAAATCAGGATAGAACATTTGGACAAATACCAATGAAAGGCTTAACAGACATACCTTGACTCCAAATTTACAAAATATTCTTATATAAGAAATTATTTTCTGTGTCTTGAACTTCAAGTTTGAATAAGTCTCAGTTGGTTCAAATTATATACAATGCCTTCTTGCATAGGCCCAGAGATGTCTCTCCATATCTTTGGAAATATACTTTTCAATAACTTCAGAGAAACCACTAGTTAGAACTTGATGGAGCTGAGGGGAAATACTTCCCCTCAGATAACCTAGGGAATGCGAGGGTCAGGTCCAGAAAACTGAGGTCAGTGAGAAATTCACTGTCTCAAGATGCTGGAGAGTTTTAAAAGATGAAAGAGGAAGAATAGGTTGAAAGCAGCAATTCACTGGGAGGCAAGCATCCATATAACTTGTTAAGCAGCTGACATATTCTGGGGCGATCTTTAGCTGTTAAGGAATTGTCGAAGCTAGGTGAGGTGTTGCACATCTTTAGTCCTAGACTTCAGGAAGCAGAGGCTAGATGATCTCTGAGTTCCAGGTCAGCCTGGTCTACACAGTGAGACCCTTCCTGTCTTAGGGGTGTGAGGGGTTTGGAGCCATAGTAACTAAGGCCTGCATTCCAGCACTCAGGAGTGGAAGGCCCTTGACAGCCTTGGCTACACAGTGAGACTCCGTCCCCTCAGCACTGAAATTAAATTCTTTACCTTATCGAAGCATACGTCCGTTAGTGTTTCTAAGTGTAGAAAGTGGAAAATATTAGGAAATAAAGACTAACTTCCTTGCTCATAGTCCTTGTCTGTGTAGTGTTATTGTTTGGCCTCCCCACAGTTAACTGAATCAGTCCCTCACTGAGGTCTTCTTTCCTTTGAAATACAGAATGAGGTGACTGTCGTTGTACATATTAGCTTCTATGTGCAGGTGTCTAGGAAAGCTCCACCCCTGGGTTGCCTTTGCTGTTTTGAGTACATGCGCATTTACAAAAGGCTAATAGCGGTTGGTTCTTTCTCGGATGTTGTATAGCTCCCTCTGCCTTTGCTGACACCTTATTAAAGTCTGATTTGCCATTCTGTTCAGTGAAACATTACGACAGTTTTAATTTGCATTTTTCTGCTGAATGTAATTTGCTTTTAATGCCATACTTCCATATTTTCAAATACTGCATTTTCTGTGAACTGTCTTAATACTATTTTCTGGTGAACGATTGTTTTCCTGCTGGCTGTGTAATACTTAACGACCGTTTTCTCTAGTTTGTGGTTACACTAGTTTTTTTTTTTTTTTTTTATGTCTGATTTGGGTTTGTAAATGTAGCCAGTTCATGATTGGAAGAGATCTGTTTTCGTGGTGATGCTTGTAAGTCATTTTTTTCATCCCAGTATATTTTCAAAAATCCCTTGCTTTCCTCTTATGGTTGATGTTATGATTTACATTGTAAATACTGCAGCTTGGGTATGCGGAGGTTGGCAGGGCATCATGTCCCTCTTCGTGGATGGCGACTTGGATGTCTCAGCACTCGGTCCTGTCAGTTTTAAACACAAACAAGCTGTGTTCCTAGATTTTTGGACTTACTTCCCCACTTTAAATGCTGTTTTTATTTTGAGATAAGTCTTGCCTACGTTGGCCTTCACGTTCTGACCCTCCCATCGGCTTCCTACATGCTGGAATTACAGGTGCATGCCCACATCCAGTTGGACCTCTGCCCAGCTGATCTGGGCATTCCTCTCCTCTGCTCCCTTTAATCCCAGAACTCAGGATGCAGAAGCAAGAAGATTTAAGAATATAGGGCTAGCTTGGCCTACATAGAGTCCTAGGCCAGCCAGGACTGCACAGTGAGACTCTGTGTGGTCTGTGCATGTGAGTGCTGGCGCTTTGGAGACTTCTGTGGAGCCAAGGCATCAGCTCGCCTGTGGCAGAGTTGAGGTGGTTCTGAGGCACTGGGTGCTATGAACCCAAAACCAACCACACTCAGGTCCTCTGCAAGAGCAGCGCACGCTCTTACTCACTGAGCCAGCTCTCCAGCCCCTCTTTCCTTTTGAAATATGGCCTTGCAATGGAGTCCTGTCTGACCCGGGGCCTACAGCAGTCCTCCCTCTGCCTCTAGAGTGTTGTGATTAACGGTGTATACCGCATCACCTGTCTTGGATCTGTTTCTTGGCTTTTATGGCCTGATGATCTCCCTTTCTTTTCTTGCTTTTAATCAGAGGCAGGTGGATCTTCTGAGTACAAGGCCAGCCTGATCTACACGGTGAGTTCCAGGGCAGCCAGGGCTACATAATAAGAGTCTGTCTCCAAACATAAAATTGCTTAATAAAGTGTTTTGGTACTTGGTAAGCTCTTTGTGTAGCTGAGGATGGCCTTGAATGTGTCCCGGTTTGATTACAAGCATGTACCACCATGCCCCGTGGGGAAGTGGCTTAAAATGTGTTATTGAACATAAATAAATATTTGACAACTATTACGGTTTAAATTTTCCTCATTTGGGGGACTTGGGGCAATTGTCAGTAAAGTGCTTGCCAAACAAGGATTCAGACCTGGACTTTGATCCCAGCACTCACATCAAATACCAAGGAGAAGCAGTGTGCTTCCATGGCTACCTTGTGGGGGAGGGAGGAAGAAGAGGTGGGGAGATAGACAGCCAGCCAGTCTAGCTCAGTCAGCAAGTTCCATATGTAGGAGAGATCCTGCCTCAAAAAGGAAGGCAGAAAGTAGTCGCCAAAGAGACCCAGGCTGCCCTCGACCCACAGGACACTTCTGCCTCATCCTGAGTGCTGAGGTTTCAGACATGGGCCACCACAGCCAGCTTCAGGTTATGGCCTTCAAAAATGTGAACTTTTAAATGAAGAATGTCTTACTCTGGAGCTGCCTAGCCTTGATCATGCCTTCAGAACTCTCCATGCCGATACCCGGATGAGCATGGCTGGCCTGTGGATGGAGAAGAAGCCCTGAAAGTTGGTGCATGCTTAATATGTCTTAAGTATGTTGTTAGTTTTAACTGTCAACTTGACACTTAGAATCAACTTCCAGGAAAGTCTTTCCGAGGAATTGCTTAAATCAGGTTGGCCTGCTGTCTAGTGGGTTGTGTTGGTTAATTGGTGTAGAGCGGCCCAGCCCACTGTGGGCGGCACCATTCCATAGCCTGGGCGCCGAGTTATGTAAAAGTAAAGAGAGCTGGCAGACAAGCAACAGTCCATGCATTTATTCTGTTTCCATGTGGATGCGATGCTTTAAGTTCCCGCCTTGGACCCCCATATCTATGATGGATTTGTAAGCTGAAGAAATCCCTTTCTTCCCTACATTGCTTTTTGTCAGTCTTACCACAGCAACAGGTCATCCCCATCACATCTTAGTCAACTTTTCCAGTCACAGAGCAGACTCGGTTAGACTGTTGTATGTAAGAAGAGAGGTCAGATTGCTGTATATACTCTGCCATTCGCAAGCAGCTCATGAAACAGCATATTTTACCAGCTATATAGTCTCATCTCATACTGCAAATAAAACAAAGTGCCACGTTAAACAGGATCAGGTTCCTAGTCCTACAAAAAGAAAAGCAGCTGGGAGGTTGTGGGCACGCCTTTAGTCCCAGCACTTGGGAAGCAAAGGCAGGGGCATCTTTCCAACCTTGTCTGCAGAGTGAGTTCCAGGACAGACAGGGCTACACAGTAAAACCCCTGTCTCAAAAACGAGGGGGGGGGGGCAAAGCACAACAGTGGCTAGAGATGGAACACAGTAGCTTGCTCACTTAGGATACACAAAAGCCTGGCTGATTTGCCCTTCACAAACTGTACAGTGGTGCACAGCTGAACTCCCGGCACTCTGGAGATGGAAGAAGATCACAAACCAAGGTGGGAAACGAGCTTTGTGCCTGGGGTCACCTAAAGCTAACCAAGCTGTCATCACAAAGCAGATGAGGTCATAGCTCAGTGACAATGACCTGGGTACCACAAGGCTCTGTATGTCAGCCTCCCCTAGACCCAAAGGTAGGTAGGTGCCTTTCCTAGGACGCTGAGTAGGATCATCAGTGGAAGCAGAGGCCAGCCTGGACAAAGACCCTGTGTCAGTTTAATGTCATGAGAGACCAGTAGCGAATATACAGATCTTGTCAGCAGTTCAATCTGAACACTGGCTATGTATTGTCTGTAACAATTTTACATTTGTATGTTTTTTTGCTGCTTGAGACAGTTGCACAAAGCTGCCAATGTAGGCCTTGAACTTGTAATTCTCCTGCATCCACCTCTGCCTCTGGAGTTTTTTAAATTATGAAGCTACATCATCATTAGCATGGATGTCTTTTTCCTGCTTTCCCAACGCTGGGGATTGGACCATCTAGCCTTTCGCCTGCTACGCAAGCATTCTACCATTGGCCGAGCTCACTACTTTCAGACGGGGTCTTGCTTTGTATGTAGCCCAGGTTGGAATTCAGTAACCCAGGCTAACCTCAACAATCCTTCTGCTTTAAACTTTCTCAGGTTGTTTGACCTTTCTCAAAGCCTTTCTCACGCCGCGGGTCCCTTGTGCGCTTGCGCAATGTCGCACAGCCACCCCCCCCACCCCCCCCGCTCCAGGAGCTGGGGGCGGGGCTCGCTGTCTCGGTAGGGAATCCAGAACCCTGTGAAAGAAGCGGGCGGCGCCGGGACTTTCTAGTTTAAGATCTGAACCCCCAGAGCCCTCAGTAGCAAGTCAGTGCCACCGCTGCAGCGCCGAGGCCAGGGTCACCGACCGCTGTCGTGTCGGCGCACTCGGGACCCACCGTCCGGGCGCCGCGCCCGTCAGTCGGGTGAGCCCGACTCGCACGGCCTACGCTCTTCCAGGGGACTCGAGGGCGGGGCCCGCTCTGCGGACCCCGGGCGCTCGGGTGGTCATCCGTGGGTGCAGCCTATCGTGCTGCTAAACCCGGACTGGCTGCTGACGGGGACCGAGAGGGAAGTCGGGGTCGGTTTGCACCGTGGAGACACCCTGTGCAGAATGTGGGAGCCTTAGATGCCGGGCAGGCCTCGGGGAGATGAGAACCGCGGGACACCACGGAACTAGAGGCCGGGCAGCACCAGGGGTGGCGGTAACCCCGGTGTCCTCTGAACAGGCTAGCCGAAGCAGCAGACTCGGGCACGAGTGACCGTGAACTGCCTCCAGTCTCCCTGTCGCTTGCTGTGGTGCATGCGGGTGGGGTCAGTTGGGATCCCTGAAGCGTGGAAGGGGGCTCTGACCAAGTTCAGAAAAGCGTGGGAGTGAAGCCGTGCCTGTGATCTCAGGATTTGGGAGGTGGAGGCAGGAGGATAAGACAGTCAAGGTCATCATCCTCTGCCGCCTGACTTTTGGGTTGCAAGAGACCCCATCTGAAAGAAAAAAAATAAAGAAGAAGAAAGAAAGAAGGCCTGGAATGTCTTGAATTTGCTCCACCTTTCCAGCCTGCAGGTTTTGGGAAGAGGTTCTAGAAGCCAGCAGCCGCTACTTCTGTTTAAAGGCGAGATTACATGTGAGTTTCTGGTGCCTCTGTGTTTCTGTGAAGTCTGTCTGAATTTTTAGGACATGAGGTTAATCTCCTTCCCTTTGAAAGCTCTCTGTGAAAATGTTTTATTCAGTTCTGTGAGTGATGTCGCTGCCACTCACTCCACGGGGATGATGCATTCAAGACCAACCAGCCTGGACCACACCGAGACCTTGTCTGCAAAATAAAAAAGGCAAAAAAGAATGAATTATTCATTGCTCAGGGTCTGAGAATTTCCCTACATTTTCAGTGAGACCTTTTTAGAGCAGTGGATGGTGGGATTCTATGCTTGATTACTCACGTGCTATATCCATGTAGTTGGCCCGTTTTTCTTAGGGTTCTCCAATACTGAAATACCTGTGCTAAAGGCTGGTGTGTGTTTTGTAAGGCCTAGCGTGTTATTTAAGCGTACTGAGGTTGGTGGCTGGAGATACCACTGAGGCCCATCCTCCTCCCCTGCACAGGTCGGTTTTTGTTTGTTTGTTTGTTTTTGTTTTTTGAGACAGGGCTTCTCTGTGTAGCCTTGGCTGTTCTGGAACTCTCTCTGTAGTCCAGGCTGGTCTCTAACTCACAGAGATCCGCCTGCCTCTGCTTCCCGAGTGCTGGGATCGAAGTCTTGCGACAGCAGGCCTGGCCCATTGGTTGTGACATTTGGATCAGCTGCTTCGTCTCTTGGGGAATTTTCACAAATACAAGGGCTGGGGCTGTAGCTCAGCGACAGAGCTCGTGCAGGCCTGTGAGCTCTCTCTTTTCAGGGCTGCAGAGCAAACACACGCCAGGAAAGCGCATTCTTTCTTCTAAAACTCACTTTTATGTGTGTGTTTACATGTATGTGCGCCACCTACAAGTGTCCGGGAGGATCTGGAGTAACAAGTAGGTTGTGAGGACCATGTGGGTGCTGAGGATCGAACTTAGGTCCCTGGAAGAGCAACCAATGCTCTTAACCCCTGAGCCAACACGCCCGGTCTTCTAGGTGACCCCAGAGCATCCTGAAGTCTCACTGCCACATTTTGCTGCTGATTGCCCTGTAGTTTGGAGGAGGACATAAAGGACTGTAAGCCACCTCCCTCCTCCCACCTCCCGCCTCCCTCCTCCCACCTCCCGCAGTTTGTGTTGCAAATCTGAGTTGCATGTAAGAAGGGAGAAATGGGATACACTGACACTTAAAATTTGGAAGCTCTGAGGCAGCTCTGATCTCATGGCTGCATCCTCTTCCCCAGCTCTAGCTCTGACCGGCTTCTCCAGGGCGTGATCCTTGACGAAGGACAAGCCAGTTCTTGCAATTCTAGAACCATGGCTCATGTAAGTTGGTTTCTCTGTATCTCAAATTCTGTTTTTAAAAAGTTACAGTATTTATTTATTTATGCACATGCGGCCTAAGCATGCTGTGGCACATCTGTGTGTGTGTGTGTGTGTGTGTGTGTGTGTGTGTGTGTGTGTGTGTGCATGCAATATGGGTATGAGCATGCTGTGGGACACGTGCATGTACACGTGGACATAGCATGCTGTGGCACACACATGACTGTCAGGGCACAACGTTTGAAGTTGGTTCTCTCCTTCTCCTTGGTTTGTCCTGAGGATAGACCCAAATCCTCAGCTTCCCACGTGGGTCCCTGGGATAAAGCGCATGTAGTTATTTATTTATGTTTATTCATGGGGGGGGTTGCCGCAGGTGTCTGTGCAGGGAAAAGGAGCCAGTTCTCCTTCCACCCATCACGTCACCTGGCGTGGCCGTGGCAGCTTTTACCCAGTGCACCCTCTTGACTGCCCTGTCAGTTTTGGTCTGTGAGGTTGAACAAACACTTCCTAACAGAATCCGATCCTCCGGCTGCTCCCCAGTCTTCCACTACACGGGGGGGGGGGGGAGTGGAACCCCCGCACCTGCCTGCTCTGTGTTCCCTTCTGTCTGTCTCCATCCGAGGGTGCACTGACCAAATCGGTCCCTGACAGGAGCTTACTTGATGTGAACCCCTGAGGATCAGAAAACCTCTCCTTCAAATATCACTGCTCCCACAGAATTGCACTGTGAGCAGTTACTCCATAAGTAATTTAAACTTTCCATTGTTGGCAGAGTAAAGGCACATATATAGTCTTACCTATTTTATTCTTTTTAAATATTTACTTAATTTTATCGTATGTGAGTGAGCCTGAGTGTACATATGTGCACTGCATGCATGCTGGAGCCCTCAGTATCGGAAGAGGATATTAGATCCCTTAGAACTGGAATTACTGGTGGTTCTGAGCCACCATGTGGGTTCTGGGGACCAAACCTGGGCCCTCTGCAAGAGCAGAAGAGCTTTTAACCTCGGAGCCATCTCTCCTGCCTCTTGTAAACATTTTCTCAAGATGTTCTTAGTTAATTTTGATGCACGCGTGTGTGTGTCTGTGTGTGTGTGTGTTTGCAAATACATGTTATGCGTGCTCAGCGTGAGCGCCGGGACCTCTGGATCGGCAGGGCAGCGGTGCTCTTGACTGCTGAGCCATCTGCTTAGCCTCCTGTGGGTTTGAATGAGAATGGCTCCCAGAGGCTTATGTGTGAAATGATTTATAGTACTGTTTGTTATATTAAAACTCGGGGACAAATATAAGATAAGAACCTGAGACAACCACCAAGGTCATGATACACCTGCCACCGCCTGCCTCCCAGCTCCTAAAAGGCCTCGCAGCTTCCAGCCCCAACCCCTCTTCCCAGGGACCTCTCTTTCTCTCTCCTGAGTCCACCAAGGACTCTGATTAATTTCCGGTCTGCTGAATGTGATCCCCACCTCTTGAACCAAACGCTCTATTCAAATGGACAACAGACCATGATATAAACAAAATTCCCATAACACATATATTTGAAAACTTGGTCCCCAATTAGTGGGAATATTTGGGAAGGATTAAGTGGTGTGGCCTTTTTGGAGGAGTCATGTTTATGGGGTGACCTTTGAGGCTTCAAAAGCCCACACCAAGCCCAGGTCTTTGTCTCTCTGTCTCTTTGTCTCTTTTTCTCTTATGCATCTGTCTGTCTGTCTGTCTGTCTGTCTGTCATCTGCCTGCTGCCTGTGTATCAGGATGTAAAGCTCTCAGCTGCCATGCCTGTCTTCTTCCATGACGACCATGGACTAACCTAAAACTACAAGGAAGGCCCCAATTAAATGCTCTTTTATAAGAGCTGGCTTGGTCTTGGTGTTTCCTCACAGTCACGGAACAGTAACTTAGACACCCCCCACCCCCACCCCAGTCCATCTTATCGCGGTTTATCTTACACACAGTAAACGGCTTGTCGTTTCAGAGTGAGGTGATGTTCAGAGACGTGGCTGTGGACTTTTCTCAGGAGGAGTGGGAATGCCTGAATTCTCACGAGCGGGACCTGTACAAAGATGTGATGTTAGAGAACTACAGCCACCTGGTGTCCCTGGGTAAGCTCACCTCCATCACTGTCGCGTGCGCTGACCACCGGGAGACCCTCTCTCCGTGGTTTGGAATGGGCACCTCTGTGAAACACTTTCATGATCCCACATGGATCAAATACATAATTATAATTAAAAATAAGTTTTAAAAGGTTGGAGTTGTATAAATTTAAATGAAAATAAAATCATGTCTCTACCCTTGATACTAAAAGACTTTAAATTCTAGTGTTTTCCTACCCTGAGAGCCATCGTTGTTTTGAAGAGTTGACTACAGAATCTTTGGATCCTGGAGAGATGGCTCATAAGTTAAGAGCACTGGCTGCTTTTGTAGAATATATAGGTTTGGTTCCCAGCATCCATTTGTAACTCCAGCTCCAGGGGATCCAGCGCCCTCCTATGGCCTCTGAGAGCACTGCATGCACATGGTGCATGGATATACATGCAGGCAAAACACCCACACACATAAAAATAAAAGTTAAAAAAACTAAATTAAACAGCTGGGTTGTGATGACACATGCCTTTAATCCCAGCACTCAGGAGGCAGAGGCAGGTGGATCTCTCAGTTTGAGGCCAGCTTGGTCTACAAAGTGAGTTCCAGGACAACCAAAGGTACACTGATAAACCCTGTATCCAAAACCATGATAATAATGATAAATTAATAATAATAAATAAAACTCTGCATGTGCCCCGACCACACACAAAGTCTCCTGTACCTCGTCTTGCATTCACTAGGTAGCCATGACACTACACCCCGATCCTCCTCCCTTTTCCTTCCAAATGCTGGGGTCACAGCCAAGTATCGCCCCACCTGGCAAATAGATTTATTCTGTACATATATTCTGCTCTGTTCTTTCAAGCAGGATGCTCCATTTCTAAGCCAGATGTGATCACCCTGTTGGAACAAGGGAAAGAGCCCTGGATGGTTGTGAGGGAGGAGAAGAGAAGGTGGAGCCAAGGTGAGTAGGCGCTCATCAGGCAGAGGCAACGTGTGACCAGTGTGCCTGCTGGTTGGCGGACATGCTCTAAGGCTGATGGGGAAGGCTGGGACGCACTCTTAGGTGCTGATG
>NW_026068048.1:1442750-1464765 GCF_014885135.2 Alexandromys fortis
CTCTTAGATACTGATGGGGAAGGCTGGAGGACGCACTCTTAGGTACTGATGGGGAAGGCTGGAGGACACACTCTTAGGTACTGATGGGGAAGGCTGGAGGATGCACTCTTAGGTGCTGATGGGGAAGGCTGGGACGCACTCTTAGATGCTGATGGGGAAGGTTGGAGGACGCACTCTTAGGTGCTGATGGGGAAGAGACATTAAACTTGGAAAGAAAACTTAGGTCTTTTACGAATGAGTCACGAATGACATATCTTCTATGCCAGATTGCCATTTGTTTCTTCTCTCTCGTTTTCCTGCCTTCTCCATAAGGGAAAGCTTTCTTGTCTAGTGAGAATATTCTTCCTGTGTTTTATATCTAATTTCTTTGTAGATAATCCTTTAGTTTATCCCACACTCCTTAAGAACCGTTGTGTAGCTACTTTGCTGGTATGTTTGTGTGTGCATCGCTTGCATGTCTGATGTCCATAAAAAGGCACCAGATCCCCTGGAGACTGGGGTTTCAGGTGGCCATGAACCACCATGTCTGGGTTGGGCCTGGAACTCTGGTCCTCTTCAGCAGCCAAGAGCCCTTAACTGCTGAGCCATCTCAGCAGCCTGCATTTTCTTTTCTGAGACAGGGTCTTACTGTGTAATGAGGCGGCCTGTGAATTCCTCATCCTCTGGTCTCAGATCGTCTCCTGTCTGGGACTACAGGTGTGTGCCACTGTGACCACTTGCATTTCAGTTTTTATGTACGTAATTATTGTTTTCATCTTATGGAGCTTATATTTGTAATGAAGTCATGCAACAAGTGGGGATTAAGAGCACTGATGGTTAATACACAGGCGCTGGGTTTGGTGTCCGGCACTCACACTGTGGCTCACAGCCATCTGCAACTTCCATTCCAGGGGATATGTGGCCTTTTCTGGCCTTCAAGGATATATATGCACACGGTACACAAACATACATACAGGCAAAATTAATATAAAAGTTGAAAAATAAATAAGTACATGCTTGTGTTAGGGGCGTCGCTTAGTGGTTGAGCGTCTGTTGAACCATGGCCTTACCGTCTGACCACACAACCATATAAAACAAAAAATAAATGGTTTATTAATATCCTGGAATGACCAGGGATGTGGTTCTTTAGTCCCAGCTCCTAGGAGGCAGGTGGATTTCTGGAAACTCGAGGCCAGCCTAGTTTAATAACAGGTTCCAGGCTTGCCAGGGCCACATAGTGAAACTTTATCTGGAAAAAGTAACCTTGTAAGTACTAGAAGAAAAGTGATTAGGTTAATGATATGGAGGATTAGAGTGAGGTGCAGGGTCCAGAGTGAGGGAATTGTAGGAGAGAGAGTACGAAAACAACCAACTGAAGAGGCTCTGGTTGGCTAAAGATGGGATCGCGCGAGCGTCAGGTCCCTCAACTCCCAGGCCTTGCAGCACACAAAGTATGCTTTATTCATAAAGGCGGCTTTGGCTTGTTTGTTGTTTGTTTGTGTGTGCTGGTGCTGAGGATGGAAGCCACCCAGGCGCTCCACCACAGCCCTGGGCAGAATCCCTGATGGCCTGTTTCCCATCCGTCTTTAAGGCCTCCTTAACTGCGCTTACATCTCCAGCAATGCAATGTGCACGAATTAATATTATTTGAAGACTAGGTCTCATCCTGTAGCCTGGTTGAAGCTCACTATGCTGTCCCCGAGCTCACTGAGATCGTCTGTCTCCTGAGTGCTGGGATTAAAGGTGTGTGCCGCCACTCCACAGCCTTTTTATTTTCAATTGTGTGTATGTGTGTGTGTGTGTGTGCGCGCACGTGCACATTTGACTTTGTTTACTCACTGGTGCGCTTGGAGAATTGATCCTCATGGTTGCTTGTAGTTGCGGATTGCCCAGTCTCGGTTCAGTGCTGTAATTGTATGACATCATTTCCTTAGTTGTTTTTCTCTTGATGAGAGCTTCCAGGTTGGGCATGTTACAGATAATGTTGCTATATGACATAAATTCTTTTTTAAAATACTTTTATTTTAAAAAATATTGAGCTCTTGGGCTGGGGATGTCATTCAGTTAATAGACTGCTTCCCTACTATGCACAAAGCCCTGGGTTAGATCCCCTCCACCACATAAAACCAGGTATGGTGGCACACACCTGTAACCCTGTACTAGGGAGATCAGAAAGCTTACGGCCATCTTTGGTAATGTGCTAAGTTCAAGGCCAGCCTAGCCGACATGAATGAAACCCTGTCTCAAGGAAAATCAAGGCAGATGACAAGATAAAAATTTATCAAACTTTAGAAATATGAATGTGTTTGTATGTATTTATGTACTCGTTTTGCTGACATATATACCTCTGTGTGTGTGTGTGTGTGTGTGTGTGCCTCGCTCATGCCTGCAGAGGCCAGAAGGGATTAGAGACTGTTGTGAGCCATGTGGGTGCTGGGAACAGAACACAGGTCCTCTGCAGGGTGCAGCAAATTCCCTTAGCTGCTGAGTCACCTCTCCATTCCCTGTTTTCAGAAGTGGAAAGGAAGCAAGTGCGGTAGAGCTACAAGGAGCAAAGGGGATAACAATTCGCATATGGTAAACACAGGCCATGCTGTTCACGGGGAAATATACTTACTCTGCTTAAGAGACACATCGTTAAAAACTGTAGGTAGTGAGGCTGGAGAAGTGCCTCAGCGTGTAAGAGTGCTTCCTAACCATCCTGCATCCTTTGCAGAACCCACACGGCAGCTCACAACGGACTCTGGCCTCCATGGGCTCCTGCACATCTGGATGCACATAAACTCATGCAAGCTAACACACACGAGATGCATACAATTCAAAAAGATATTTTAAGTAGAGATTCTCAAACTTTGATCTATATCCAAATAACCTGATCTCAGCATCTCCTATCCCTCTTAGACTTTTTAATTTTCAAAACACGTGATTTTAGGGGGGCTATTTAGCTGATTTAGCTGCTGGTTTTGTCTTGTTTTGTTTTCCTTGTCTTGAGCCAAACGCTTGCGATGTAGCTCAAGCTGGCCTGCCTGTGTACCTGCACGTGTAACTAAAGCATCCTCCTCAGCCTCTGGAGTGCTGGGGGCAGACATGCCGTCACGTCTGGTTTAAGCTTGCTTTCTGTTGTTTTTGGTTTCTGTTTTTAAAACTTGTATCTGTTTATTTCATCCAGATTGGGAGAGTGTCATGTGTTTATCTTTTTTTTTTTTTTCCAGATCTGGAATCTAGGTATAGCAGTAAGGTGTTATTTCAAGAAAATAGTACTCATGAAATCAATTTATCTCCATGGGAAATAATGCGAAGAATTAAAAGGCATGGCCTCGAAGACTCCTTTTATGGGGAAGAATTTGAATATAAAATGTTTGAAGAGCAAGAGAGTTCTCATAGAGTATATTCCAGGCAAATGACAAAACCCACCCCTGGAAAAAGACCTCTGTACCGAAAACGGTCATCTGTTGGTCTCTATCAGAAAAAAAGCAGAGAAAAGCCCTACCGGTGTGGGGAGTGTGGAAAGGCTTTCAGAGTTCGCCAGCAGCTTACTTTCCATCAGAGAATCCACACCGGTGAGAAACCCTACGAATGTAAAGAATGCGGAAAAGCCTTCCGACAGTGCGCCCACCTCAGCCGACACCAGAGGATTCACACATCTGACAAGCTCTACGAATGCAAGAAGTGCACAGAGATCTTCACGTGCAGCTCAGACCTCCGCGGACACCAGAAAAGTCAAGTCGGCGAGAAGCCGTATGAGTGTCGAGAGTGCGGGAAGGCCTTCCGCGTGCGGGGGCAGCTTAGTCTCCACCAGAGGATCCACACGGGCGAGAAGCCCTACGAGTGCAGGCAGTGCGGGAAGACCTTCCGCCAGTACGCGCACCTTACCCGGCACCAGAGGCTCAGCAGTGCCGGCACCAGCTACAGGTGCGACGAGTGTGGCCAGACTTTCCTGTGCAGCACGGGCCTGCGGCTGCATCACAAACTGCACACGGGAGAGAAGCCGTACAGCTGTGCGGAGTGTGGGAAAGCCTTCCGCGTGCGACAGCAGCTCACCTTGCACGAGCGGATCCACACGGGCGAGAAGCCCTTTGACTGCAACGAGTGCGGGAAGAGCTTCAGCCGCGGCTACCATCTGACGCTCCACCAGAGGATCCACACCGGGGAGAAGCCGTACGAGTGTAAGGAGTGCCGGAAGTTCTTCCGCCGGTACTCGGAGCTCATCTCCCACCAGGGTATTCACGTCGGGGAGAAGCCGTACGACTGCAAGGAATGCGGGAAGGCCTTTCGGCTCTTCTCCCAGCTGACGCAACACCAGAGTATCCATTTTGGTGAGAAGCCGTACAAATGTTTGGAGTGTGAGAAAACTTTCCGACTGCTCTCGCAGCTTACTCAACATCAGAGCATCCACACGGGGGAGAAACCGTACGACTGCCAGGAGTGCGGGAAAGCCTTTCGGCTCCACTCGTCACTAATCCAGCATCAGAGAATCCATTCTGGCGAGAAACCGTACAAATGCACCGAGTGTAAGAAGGCCTTCAGACAGCACTCGCACCTCACCTACCACCAGCGAATTCACAAGAATTCTTAGGCATCCTTTGAAGAACCCTTCCGTTGCAAATATGATAGGGGGCATTAGAAAATTCTAGAAGAAAAGGGTTTTAATCCTTTTTTTCTTCTTGCACACAAGTGAAGGCATGAAAAGTTTCAATCAGAGGAAAAAGGTGTTAAATTTTAGGAACTTCTCTCTAGAATGGCGCTTCACAGAAGGAGTGAATGCCTGTACCGTACACCTAAGGGCATAGCCGGGGCACCAATTCATCTTGAAAATTAATAAATAAAAAGAACTTCTGTATAAACCATGTCTCAAAGCTACTGAAAGTTGTTGAGGTACAGTTCTTAATTAGAGATTTTCAGCAGACTCAGGCAGAACATAGCAAAGTGACCTAGAGCAGTGGTTCTCCACCTGTGGGTCACAACCCCTTTGGAGGTCGAGCAGCCCTTTCACAGGGGTCACCTAAGACCATTGGAAAACAGGTATTCATAATCCATAACAGTAGCAAAATCACAGTTATGAAGTAGCAATGAAAATAATTTATGGTTATGATGGTATTAAAGGTCGCAGCATCAGGACAGAAGCTCTAGTGGTAAAGGCCATTGAGTGGTAGACTGGCTTGAACTGGGTAGTGAATAGGTCAGGCTGTTCCAGCGTGACAGCTACAACAACGACACCTTGCTGAGCGCTGAACCTCTAAACCATACAGCCCTAACTGCCAGTTTAGAGAAAGGAAGGAAGGGGACAGATTTCCTGGTAAAACAAGAAGCAAAGAACAGGGTTTCTCTGTAGTGTTGGGGCCTGTCCTGGAACTTGCTCTGTGGACCAGGCTGGCCTTGAACTCACAGTGATCTACCTGCCTCTTGCCCCCCTCTCCCAGTGCTAAGGATTAGAAGCCTGCATCACCACCACTCGGCTCTACTTGGCTCAACCAGCAAAGTGACATTAGAAAAAGAGGTAGCACTTTTTGAATATTGAAAAAGACTTGAAAGACATAGGTCAGACACACTGAGAATTCTTAGATCATGAGTTGAGCAAATGTGTAAACAAGACAGGAAGTCTGCAGGGGAAAGCAGTGCCCTGAACTCAATCTGGAAGTTCATGGACTAGACCCACGTGATTTGATATGGTGTCACTAGCAACTTCAAGTCGAGGTATGTGGCCCCTCCAAATTATAACAAGATTTAGTGTAAAATACAAGACTTTGAAGTCTTAGTTCCTGGCTGCTCAGGATGAACTCGGGGATGAGGCAAGCATGCTGTGATGTCAGCTCGGGGCAGGAGGGGGGAGTGAGGATGGACGGATCCTGGAGTTTGCTGGCTAACCAGTCTAGCTGGACCCAGATAGTGAGAGACCCTGCTCAAAAAGTAAGGTAGACCTGGCTAATGCCGAGTCCCCTCTGACCTCTCGCACAGGCGCATGACACAGAGACATGCACACACAAGAACCTCCGTCCTGGGAAACAGGCAGGTGAATCTGAGTTCAAGCCAACCTAGTCTACATAACAAGTTCCAGGCCAGCCAGGGCTACACAGTGAGACCACCAACAACAATTAAAAACATTTAAGTAAAAAGAGTATTATCTAGTCCAGGCCTTCACAATCCTTTTGTGCTTTTAAAGTTTTCTACATATTTAAGAGCGAAGTGAATTGTGTTTGCAAACTTATGAACATTTTAAAATTACTTTTTATCAGTAATAAAGACTTTTTTATGGATGGTGATGTCAAGCAGATGATTTGCCTGTGACCACTCTCATGAGCTTCTGTACTGTGTCACACAGTTGACCTTTCTACCATAAAGTAAAATAGAAGCAAACTCAGGTGTCTTTATTCCCGACAAGGCTTTTTGCATACTGGGGTCTGCATGGTACGATAATCCAAATCTTCTCAAATAAGATCTGAAACTTGATCATATTTGAGACGAATTTCTAGGAAACATATTGGTAGTGTTTTGCTCTCTTCCTTCCCTTCCCTTCCCTTCCCTTCCCTTCCTTTCCCTTCCCTTCCCTTCCCTTCCCTTCCCTTCCCTTCCCCAACTCCCCCTTCCTTCCTTCCTTTCTTTCTGCTTTGGAGATAGGTTCTCACTGGTCTGCTCCAAATTCACTGTCTGCTTCCGCCTCCTTAATGCTGCGATTACAGGCATGCACCTCCACTTTTGGCTACTGGGTGATGAATTTTTAAAAGAGTACCATAGTTAAGTGAGAATATTGTATACTGTGTATTAGAATCCGTACTTTTTTGGAAAACGAAACTAAAATCTCATCAGAATGAAATAATTCGGACTTATTTAACTACTTAATCTTTTTGTAGGAGGCCGCTTGCTCATTTCCTGGTCGCCCAGACTCCCGAAATAATCACACAGAAACTATATTATTTAAACTACTGCTTGGACCATTAGCTCTAGCTTCTTATTGGCTAACTCTTACTTATTAATTTAACCCATCTCCATTAATCTGTGTATCACTACGAGGTCGTGGCTTACCAGCAAAGTTTCTTTTCTCCTTGACTCTACCTCCTTTCTCCCAGCATTCAGTTCAGTTTTCCTGCCTACCGCTATTCTGCTCTATGCAGGCCCAAGACAGTTTGTTTATTAACCAATGGTATTCACAGCAGACAGAGGGGAATCCCACATCCTAACATAGTTATTTGCAGTGCACTGTCGCTCAGTGCCTCTGAGTGTGTGAGACATTAGCAATTAGTAAATACTGCTAACGTGAAATAGAAGACTACACTAGTGGGAAGTTTCCATCTTATGCCACCAATGCACACACAGGTCCCTTCCCAGGGTGTGGCACCCGGTTCCAGGGTCTGCATATTGGCCTGATTCTCTTCTGCAGCAGTTGGGAGTTTTAACCCTAAGGAACAATACAAGTGTTCATATGGGCAACAATACAAATACACCCCCTAACAGCACAATTCTGAGCAAAATAAGCAGACATAAAAGACGGCTTTCCTGGGCTGGACTGTAGCTCAGCTGGTAGAGCGCTCGTTTAGCATGCAGGAGTCCTGGGTTTGATCCCCAGCACTGCGTATGAGGCACAGTGGCACACGCCTAAAACCACAGGACTTGAGAGGTAGAAACAGGAGGTTCAGGAGTTTAAGGTCAGCCTTGGCCACAGAGGCAGCTCAAGCTCAGCCTGGGCTACAGGAGACCCTTTCTTTGCTTTGTTTGTTTTGTTTTTGAGAAAGGGTTTCTCTGTATAACCCTGGATATCCTTGAAATCTGTAGACCAGGCTAGTCTCAAACTCAGAGAGATCTGCTTGCCTCTGCTTCCCAAGTGCTAGAATTAAAGGTGTGAGCTACCATCACCACCAGGCTAGAGACGCTGTCATAAAAAACAAACAACCATAGTCTATGATCCCCTCTATAGTAAGTACAAAAGTTGATACTTTTATGTAGTTAGAAGGCAGGATAGTGGTTGGGGTGGGGTGGGCTGCCCAGGAGTAGTAATGAGAGAAACAGCGGGGGAGGGGGGGTTCCGAGGACAGCATGTCTGGTCACTTGGTTTGGGTGCTGATGGCAGATGTATTCGGTTTGTGAGAATTCACACTGTGCACAGGTCCTGCGTGTATCTGTATTGATGTTCCACAACTAAAAGTTTTTGTCTTGGGAAATGATACTGAGTTCATATAAATACTTCAGATTTAATGTCTCTATCTTAAACTTTGTCCTCATTTTCTTTATAGCAATTTTTTGATTCTCTCACAATACAGCCATTGTTCTGGAAGACACATGAAGTGCTGCGTGTAAAGCCAGCTTCGCTAATAATCCGGAATGAAGCCAAAGTTTGCTTTGCATCGCTGTGCTTAAATACTCACTGAAGGGCCAGTGAGATAAGATAGAAGCAGTGCCTAGTGCGTCTGACAACGTGAACCCCTATAGAGGTAGAAGGAGAAACCTGACCCCTAAGATTGTCCTCTGACCTTTGTCGTGGAGTGCACACACCCACATTTACACACAGGCATTGTGAACGCAGCAGGGAAGTCACTAACGTGGTAGTCAAGGGCTGGGGAGATGGCTCCATGGTGGCAAAAGCACTTGCTGTATGCGTGCTGTTGGCATCCCAGGACCGTGTAACAGCGGGGCCATAGCACACACGCCGGTAATCCCAATCTTTCTGAGTGGAGACGAGAGGCAGAGACAAGAGAATTCCTGGAAGCTCACAAGCTTGGCACCTGCAGCAGGAAAACAACAGAGATGCTGTCTACCAGGAGAGCAAGGCCAGCACCTGAGGTTGTCCTCTGGCCTGGGCATGTGACCACATTTGTGATCTTGTGTTCAGATATAGCCAAAATTGTAGTTCTTAAAACATCATGATCTGTAATTAGGTTTATTTGGTTATTTTCTATCTTTAAGGACTGGTTTTTTTTTTGGTTATTTTCTATGTTCAAGGACTGATGTTTTGTTTCTGACTTATTTTTAATCCTTGTGTATATGAGCATGTTCATACGTGCATGTATGCGCGTAGACGATACAGATTGATGTCTGGCGTCTTCGTCACTTTTCACCTTATTTTGGAGACAGGTTTCTCTGTGTAGTTCTGACTGTCCTGGAATTCCCTCTGTAGACCAGGCTTGCCTCAAAATCACAGATATCCACCTGCCTCTGCTTCATGAGTGCTGGGATTAAAATCATGCACCACCACTGCCTAGCGATTTTAAAAAAATGAAACATTTCCATTGTTTTAAAGTTAAAACTAGGCTGAGATTAGTGGTCCATACTTGTAGTCCAAGTATTTGGGAAGCAGAAATAAGAGTACTGAGTCCAGTCCAGTCTGGGCTACGGTGTAAGCCTGTATCTCAAATAAATTGCCAGGTATGATGGCTCACAACTTTAATTCCAGTGTTTGGGAAGCAAAGGCAGGCAGATCTCTGTGATTTTGAGGGCAGCCTGGTCTACATAGCAAGTTCCAGGCTAGCCTTGGCTACATAGTGAGACACTGTCTCAGAAAACACCCCTCCAAATAAAAATGTAAGGAGGGGTTCAGTGGTTATTAAAAGCACACACCTCTCTTGCAAAAGACTCAACCGTGGTTCTCAGAACCCATGTTGGGTCACCCACAGCCACCTAGATCTCTAGCTCCAGGGGAATCCAGTGCCCTCTCCTGGTCTCCGTAGGCACTGTACTCAATTGCCCATACATGCACATAAACACACACAAATACATAATAAATAATAAAATTAAAGTCAGAAAGCTAAGATTTGGGAATAACTTTGTGACAATCCTGATTGGTGAGAAATGTAACTGTAACTTCTGTAACTTCTACGTGAAAATCCTCTGTGCTCCCTGTTCAGTTCACCCAGAAGTACATCACCCTGAGGGATGGCTACGGAAAGCAGCACTGTTCTTCACTCTATTGTGTCCACTACCGGTATAACGGTATAACGGAAAGGGACTGACTTGGCACGGAGGAGATGGCTCAGTTGGTAAAGTGCTTGTGCCACAAGCAGGAGGGCCTGAGGTTGGAAGCCCAGCACAAATGTAAAAAGCTGGGCGAGGTGGCACACACCTGTCGGCCTCGTGCTGAGGAGGCAAAGGCAGAGGACTGCTGACCTCTAGTCAGCCTTGCTGAATCAGTGAAAGATGGTTTCAAAAAATAAGGTGGAGTCCTGCGAGGGTGGCCCAATAACCAACGTCCTCGTGCAAGCTTGAGAATGTGAGTTTATATCCCTATCAGCCGTGCACCTGCCCCCCCCCCCACACCTCACCCAAAGTAGAAAAGGCACACTGGGGGGTAAGTCACACCTCTCAGTGGAGGCACCTTATACTCCCCCAAAGCTTGCCAGATGCTCTCAAACACATAAGCCCGGGGAATGCACACTCAGGGAGGCACGACCCGGCAAAGTCCGCTCGCACGAAGTGTGTGTGGTCATAATCACCAACCAAGCAATCCTTGCCGCCTTCACAGTCTCTTCGCTGTCACCCAGACACACGATGACAAACCACACGTCTCACAATGCCCCTGTGCCAGCTTGTTCCTCGGTGCTCCACACCGGGCTGGACCTTCCAGACCCTTGGCGCCAAGGCGCCTCGTCATCCCCAAAGAAGCTAATTAAGTTCTCCCCGAAACTAGTTTAAGTATCCGGCCCATTCCTCAAAAGAGGTTTTCAGGAGAGGGAAGTACAAGACCGAGGGGAGTCTGGGAAATGTAGTGTAGGAAACTGCAAGGCGCCCGAAGTCTGGGCTCAAAGCTGTGGCTTGGCCAGCGGACACCAATTGTGCGGTTGTTCATCGGAATCGTGAGGAAATCCCAGCTGACAAGGGTTCCCTAGACCAGACTTTGATCGGCTTCTTCTGAACCCTCATTTTCATTTTCATTAGACGTCCTCCCCGGCTTTTCACCTCGAGGTTACCGGAGTCCATGGTAAGAACCCCTCTCACTGATACTTAAGTTCGTCCAGTGCTTCACTCCTTTTCCTGCTGGTTGGCTGTAAGCCCTCAGTTGGCTATTGGCAATACTTTCTTTTTAGAGACAACCCAGAGTAGCGCTCCTCCTGCCCCAGCTTCCCGAATGCTGGAATTGAAGACGTGACCCACTGTGCCGAGCATGTTACAATACTCCTTTTTATAAACAAAGAAACAAAAAAATAATTATTTTTGCGTGTGGCATTCAGCAGTCAACTTGCAGAAGTCGATTCTCGCCTTTCACCGTATTTCCCAGGGGATCGAACGCAGGTTATCAGGATTGGCAGTAAGCTCCTTTACCAACTTCAAGAAAATTATCCTTGCAGATTTAACTGCTATGGTTCAGTCTTTCTTGGACCCAGCCCTCTCTCAGCATTGTGAGTTTCCAGGGGACCGCCACTCGAGGGGCGACGAACGGGACCACGCGGTCTTCTGGGAAATGTAGTCCAAGACCGTGCCAGTGACCGGATGGGCGCGGTTAGCGTGGGCTGAGTCATCCAATCCCCAGGCGGAAATCTGACCAGGGAGGCTGTTCCGAATTCGGCTTCCTGCTGGAAGTTGGGGTCGGGAAAGCGAATGTGGGACCCCAGGTTCTGAAACCAAAGCAGGCGGGGCTGTTTGACCAAGAGGAAGCTAGCCTCGTGCTCTAGGTGACAGAGTCCGCAATGGCAACCCTGAGTGTGTGTGAGAAAGATCATGGGGAGATGACGTGTGCGGCTGGGTCCGGGGGTAGTTGAACGGCAGAGAAACTGCGAGGTAAGAAAACCGTGCGGTGAGCGAGAGAGAGTTGGGGTCAAGCTGTGCCGCTTTGCGCGTGGAGCGCGCTGTTGTGGGTCTTGTTGACCGGATGGATCACTGCGCGAGTGACTGAGATCACAGAGAAATCTGACGCCTCCCAAACCTCATTCTCTTTTCAAATTACGATTAGTAATTGTGTTTCTTCCTGTACGTTATGGGAGCAAAAGGTACAGCTGATGATAACTAATTAGCATTTAATTTTTCCCTAAGATAATTGCGCGAAGGCAATCCGCAGGCATTATGACTTTTTAAACACAGCGTGTTTTGTCCGTGAGGTGTGCTGGGGGCGGGGGCATGCCCAGGATCCTTTAAGCAGACAGGTACTCTTCCTTCGAGAATTCTTGAGGAGACACAGGCCAGCTTTTCAGACTGGCCTCCTAAGTCTCTTTATAGCCAAGGTTGACCTGAACTCCAGGGTCTCCAACCTCCAGTACTCAAGTGGTTTCTGTTCTTTCATTGGGTTTGTTCAGACTGGCGATCTTGCTGTTTAGCCCTGGTCACCCTTCAGGAGGCAGTCCCCATCCCTCTTAACGACTGAGATAGCAGGTGTGAACCACCCCGTCCTCCCCAGAGACGGGATTAGCTGTGGAGAGCAACATCAGGCACAGCTAAAGTAAGCTGCAGAGAGAAGCAGTGCGGAGAGCCGGAGGAGCACAGCCATGTGTGTCAGTGTAATCCAGAATTGACAGCCAAGTGTCCTCTCTTTTCCTCCTCGAAGTGTTTAGAAAACTCAGTGCTGTAGCGCTCCCTCCTTTCCTTTTGAGACGTGGCCTCTCTGTGTAGCCCTGTCAAGAACTTGCTATTCGGACTGTGCTGACCACAGAGACCAGGCTGCCAGTGCTGAGATTACAGGTGCGGGCCACCGTCTATAAACCATGTGTATATAAGATAGCGTGATTAAAGAGCAAGCTCAGTTGTCAAGTGGTAGCTTTTGTTTATGCTTGAGATGGACTGTAGCTCGTGCTGGCCTCCAACAGGATAAATCGGAGCCCGCTAATTAGTTGGTGCCTGAATTAAAATCCAGGTCTTGTGTCGTTCTCTCTCAGGTAGATTATAACTTCACTGAACTGGTGGAATCTAGTTTGAATGAGAGACTGATGGGAGGCTAGAACAGTGGAGGGGGCTCTTAGTGAAGCGGCCAAATGAGACTCATACATAGGGCACGTAGTCTCTGAGGGGCGGACACCATTGCCTTCAAGATTTCCGTAGAAGCGTGCTCTTTTAATCGATGTGAACTTTTGGTCACCATTCCTCCTCTTTGAGGACTTAAGCAAATTAGAATGGCATCGATATACCTGCTAACAATAATGTTACCATGATCAGGCCTTTAAAACACGAGATTTAAGGGAAGTTGAAGGAGATGGAGAGATGGCTCAGCAACTTGCAGCTCTTGCAGAGGAGCTGGGTTTGAATCCCACCACCTTCAATTACCTGTAACCCCAGTTCCGGGGGCACAGACATACAAGCAGGCAAAACACCCATACACATAGATAACTAAATAAAAAATTTAAAGAGATTGCCTGGAAGGTGAGACTGAGGTATTTCTGTTTGTTTGAGAATGGAAGAGGTACTAAACCAGAGTTCAAGGTAGGATTTCCGCGGATTCTTAGGCAGGACACCGGGATCTGGGGCGGGCACCAAGTAAAATTTACCCTTTTCATGTTTCCGCCTAATGCAGGCAGGTGCTCGTGTTATACGAGGTAGTGATTCAGCCAGTTTAAGGCTGGAGTAGAGACAGTTCAAACTCACCTCTAGCACGATGCTGTTTTCCAAGACCTTGTAGCAGCAGCAACCCGTGTGTCTGTCAGTGCCCTCCCCCCCTCCCCGCGCATTTATTGGATATCTTTCTGAGGCCGGTTTCGCCTACCTCCCAAACAGAGGACAGGACTACATTTCCCAGAAACAATCACACCCGTGGATGTTGCCGGTCCTAAGGTGGCAAGGGGCTTCGTTTGCATAGTCGAGGAAGAGCAGCAGTATGCAGGTCTCGACATTGGCCATCTTAATGTGACCTGAAATTCCTGACGCTCTCGTGAACAGTTGTTAGCGTTGTGTGAGAGATGATCTCTGCCGACGAACGTAATGGAGTTTAAAGCCAGAGCCTGTAAATTGAGAGTTGTGATCTAGTCTTTTGTTAAAGACGATACAGAGTTGGACTACATTTCCCAGAGTGCACTGTGAACAAGCTACTTCGGCGAGTTCCAACCCATTTGGCTTCAGGCCTGAATCCCTTGGACCGTCCAGGATGTGTGTGGAGTATAGCGAGTGTCATTTTAAGGACTGGAATCAGAATGGCCATGGAAACCGAGTTTGGGGGTGAAGGGCTTTCCTACGGAGCGTGGAGTTCTGAAGAGGATGTGGTGGCGTTCCGGGCTGACAGAGTTGGGGTTAGTATGGGAGCTTGGGGGTTTGGGGTGCATACTTGGGATTAATATGAGAGCTGTGGGCGATTGCCCTGCCCTGTGGGGTGTGTGTGTGTGTTATGGAAAGCGATGTCACACTCAGTGGACAGTTTAAATACCCCTGGCGGTACGTGTGAACATGGTAGCACAGCAGCCCTGGCACACTGAGAATGAACGTTCTGCTTGTGTTTAATGGTCGACTTTGTCATTTCTGAAGCACAGGTGGAACTGAAGGAGGTGTGTTCACATGCTGGCGAGAGAAAAGGCAGAAACACAACTAGGAGATGAAAGGAGTAGAGAAGGGGACAGGAGCGGTTCAGGGGTTACCAGTGCATCTGCTTTTGCAGAGAGGATCTGAGCTTGGTTCTCAGCGTTCTCGCTTGTAACTCCAGCTACACGGACCTTCCTGCCGCAGCACCTGCTCTCATGTACATACACACACACACACACACACACACACACACAAATCTTTTAAAATGATAATAAGGGCGGGAGAAATGGTTCAGCTGTTAAGAGCATTTCCCGCTTCTGCATAGAGGTCTTAAGCTCAGTTTCTAGCACACATACAGGAGGCTTACAACCTCCTTCAGGTTCAGAGGCTCCGAAATGCCCAGTGGCCTCTGGGTACCAGTGCTCAAGCTCACAATACCCACCCAGATAAATAAATTTTTTTTAAAGTAAAATCTTAAAGTTGCTATTAGAGTACCATTTTCTAAGACAGAGAAACGTTTATTATTTGCAGAAAATGAAGGAAAATGCTTGGCTTATTCCTTTTTTTTTTTTTTTTTCCTTGAAGTGGGGTAAAGTATGGTGAGTCCCTCTAGGAACCTATTCAGATACCTGAAGGAAAGCGCTTTGGGGCCATGGTTCATGAAGGCAGGATGAAACCCCTTTCCAGGCATGCTCAGTTCAGGGCCATACAACATGTGTTCAAAAAGGTTACGATCGCTGGCATGAGCTCCTATGTTCAAGTATAGTGAGGCATGTTCATTTTTGCAGAAAGGATCAGTCAGTGGTTGGCTGACTGGGCGGGAAAATTCCCAGTTTACCTTGCCTTGCATAACAACAAATAAGGAAAGTAATTTCAATGTTAAAGGGTTGACGTGGGGGCGACACAAAATGAGGAGAAAATTGAAGGCAGAGGAAAACAACACCCTGAGCTTTCTCTGTCAGTGTTGGCAGAGATGGGGAGAGCCGCAGCTAGTCTAGGCGATGCTAAGAGCTTGGTGCATTCTGGGCCAGCACTCCACACACTGAATTACGTTTCCCAGCCCACGGTATCTCCTATTCAGAAGTCCACCCTGTTGAGTATAGGAGGCTAGAACACAGTGCTGGCCCTTCAGGGTGCTGGCCACCCTAGCTCCCACCTTGCTTTTCATGTAGATTCACATTTTAATGTGTTCAGTCTATTGCAATTATTTTGCTGATTTTTTTTCTGTTTGTTTCTGTGTGGCCTCTAGTATATTTTTCAGAAGGTACTTTTGAGAAGAGTCTCAAAGTTCTTATGTCATAGCAATATCTAGTTTGCCCCCCCCCCATTAAAAATGGATCTTCCTATGTGGCCCAGGCTAGCCTTGACTTCGTAATGATTCTCCTGCTTCAGCCTCCTAAGTTTGGGATTACAGGTATGTGTCCACATCTGGTTACTCTTTGTATCTTTAAAAATTGATGAGCCAGGTACGGTGGCGCAAGTCTTTGGTCCCTGATCCCTGTGTTCTGGAGGCACAAACAGGCGACCTCCGTGCGTTTGAGGCTTGCCTGGTCTACTTAGTAAGCTCCAGGCCATCCAGGGATATATAATGAGACAAAATAAGTTAATTAATTTAAAAAATGAATAATAGTTTGGCTGGCTATAGTCCTTGAAGCTCTCATTCTTTTCCACACATTAAGTTTTTCAGGATGGAAGGTCTATTAAAATGAGAATTTCCTTTTGGTTACAGGCAGTTGACCTTTTTAGCACAACTCTTCATGGTTTTTAAAGTATTGTTTATAACTTGATATGCAAGAGCATTTGCCTGTGTGCACCACGAGCACACCTGGTTCCCAGCAGAGGAGCCTCCCCAGTGCCTCTCCTCTGCATGCTTTTTAATCTAATGCTTTTATTAGGGAATGTTTCAGTACTGATGACTTTTGTGCCGTCTCCCCGAACCATCGTGTCCTTTCATTTAGACAGCTGGTATCGGTGTACACTTACAGTCTGCAGTGGTTCTGGTTTGCCACTTTGAATCTCCCTTCCTTTCCCCCTTCTCTCTCTCTTTGTTGTTGTTGTTTGACACAGTGTCTGACTGTGGAGCCCTGGCCGGCCTAGAACTCACGGAGACCCACCCGCCCTATCTTTTCTGTTAGAACCTTGTGTTCAGTGTTTGACCCACTCCTCACAGAGTGAGGATTTCTCGTGGCTGAAGCGTCCACATAGGCTCTGTTCATTTCTGATGTTTCTCCACGGCTTCAGGAGGTATGTGGGGTTAGAACCGTTCTGCCTTCAAACTGTGGAATAGTCACTCTCAAGTCCCTCTGTCCCCCAAACACCAAGTGTCCCACTCCACAGCTGCTCAGTAGCTCCTCGCTTTTCTCTCAAAGATCCGTCATGACCATGAAACCCTTAGTGTCCCAGGAGAATGGACGCAGAGTCCTCAGGAGCCTCACTGTACCCATGCTCTGCCCTCTCACAGCCTCCTCCCCCCCCACTTGCCTTTTTTTTTTTTTTTAAGATTTATTTATTATGTTTACAGTGTTCTGTCTGCATGTATCCCCAGGCCAGGCCAGAAGATGGCACCAGATCTCATTACAAATGGTTGTGAGCCACCTTGTGGGCTACTGGGAACTGAGCTCAGGATCTTTGGAAGAGCAGCCAGTGCTCTTAACTGCTGACCCATCTCTCCAGTCCCCGCCTTTGTTTTTTGTTTTCTTTTTTCCCATGTATTCATTCATTCATTCATTCATGAGGCGGGGTCTTGCTGTGTAGCTCCAACTGGCCAAGAACTTGAGATGTGGGCCTGACTACTCACACAAAGGTCCTCCTACCTCTCCTTCCTGGGTGATGAGATTAAAGGTGCTCGCTACCATGCCTGGGGTTGTTGTTGTTTTTCTTCTTTAACTTTTATTTTATGTGTATGTGTACTATGTGCATGCAATGCCCACAGAGAGGATGGCTAGTCCCCTGATGCTGGAGTTAACAGGTATCTGTGAGCCAGCATATGGATGCTGGAAATCGAACCCAGGTCCGCTGGAAATCCTCTGCAAGAGCAGCCAGTGCACTTAACTATTGAGTCATCTCTCCTGCCTCTTCTCCTTCTCTAATTAAGTTTATATCTCATTTTCAAAACGTAGTGTCCTTGACTGAAGAGATGGCTCAGCGGTTATGAGCACTCAGTGCTCTTGCAGAGGACCTGGGTTCAGTTCCCAGCACCCACATGGCAGCTTATAACCATGTGCAACTCCAGTTCCAGGGACACTGACGCTGTCTCCTGGCCTCAGGGAGCGCCAGGCACACATGGTGCGTAGACATACATGCAGGCAAAGCTCATTCATATAAAGTGAAAATGAAGGTTCTAAGAGAGCAGTGATTTCCCTCTGCAGAGATGAGACCTGAGGCCCGGGCTAAAGCACACTAGCTAGGACTCGTGTTGGAGACTGAGGGTGGTGGGGACTGGCAGAGCAGCGGGGCTGTGCCAGGTCTGTAGCGCCCTGACAGAACATACGTGGGCATGCTGAGCTTTTGCAGGCGTGTTATAGCCTCAAAACTCTCTGCAGGCTTAGGGGGTGACCCTTCTTAGATGCTCTAGGTGAAAACGACTCAGTAGGTTTGTGAGACGGGAGAAAAGAGGATGCCGTGGACAAACAGAGGAGTCCAGGTAGCTCTGGTGGGAGAGCTCCACTCCGCTTGAAGATTTCTCACTCCAGCTTTGAAGAGTTTTTGGAGACATTTAGATTCAATCAGAATATCCTTGTCTCATATTCTGATCTATGAAATGATTTTTTGTTTGTTTGTTTTTCTAGACAGGATTTCTCTGTGTAGCCTGGCTGTCCTGGGATTCACTTTGTAGACCAGGCTGGTCTAGAACTCACAGAGATGCACCTGCCTCTGCGTCCCAGTACTGGGATTAAAGTGTGCGCCATCACGGCCCAGCTATGGAATGATATTTGACACAACTAAGTGGCTGAAAGCTCCATCCTGTTTTAGTTGGAGTTTTCTTGATTTGTAGTGGGGCCAGCATTTCATCACAATCCCTCTGGACCTTCCTGCAGGGAAGAAGGTGGCCTTTCCCCACCCATGGAAGAGGCCTCTGGATAGCCAGGGATCTCACGATTCCCCTTATTGTGTTGTTTCCTCAGGAGTTGGCTTCATAAAGATCGGAACCAAGAAGAGGACTGCTCAACACCCAGGAGTTTTAAATCATGGCCCACGTGAGTTAGTATTTCCCCCAAAAACCCCTTTCTCCTCATGGGAATGTTTTTGTCACTTGTTCAGAAACCACTCACCCGAGCCAATTCCAGGCCAGCAATGCTGTGAGCAGCCCAGGGCTTCTCCTGCGGGCACTCTCCCCTCAGCTGAGGGTCCCTTATCTCGCCCTTGGCCGGCAGCGGCCCTTGTGTGTTAGACCTGAACGCACATCTAATGGGGAATACACCACTAGAGAGCACATCCTGGAGTGCCATTTCAGAGACAGCATCAGAAGGTTTGCACTCACTCTGGTACAGACAGGAGCACTGGGGAGCACTGCGGTGCTCAGTGCTATTCGGGGCTGCTTGGCAAAGGGTACTTTCCAGTGCATTTAGAAGTCAGGGCAGAAACACCGAGTGTGCAGAGACCGGGGGATCCGCAGGAAGCTGCCTGGTTGGCACTTGCTTCAGGGAGCAGCACATTCTGCTCAGAAAGACGGGATTTGGAGAATACATTGGTAAAGAATTCTTTAAATTTAAACCAATGAGAAATTGAACTAAAAATACCCTGTCCTAAAAGAACAACACAAATAGCGGTCCGTAAAATGTCCACATTTTCTCATGTTTTACATATGTCTGGTGAAGTGTGATCCTAATTAGTTTTAACAATAAAAACTCAGAGTCAGGTATCGAGGGTGAAAGTTGAAAGGTCAGAGAAGCAGAGCAGCTGCCACCAGAAACTTCTGACCTCTATGAATCCTGAGGCCGGATGGGGGCAGTTCTGCCTCTGAATCCTCAGACTGAAGGGGTGAGCTCCTGACTCTACCTGCCTTATATTCCTGTTTCCACCTCCCTAGTGCTGAGAGTAAAGCCTTGAGCCTCTCACGTGCTGGGATCCAAGGTGTGAGCCAGTCACCACCTCCTGACTCTGTTTCTCTTTTAGGCTGGCCGGGGTAGCCTTAAACTCCTGATCTTCCTGCTTCCTCCTTCCAAGAGCTGGGATCCAAGGTGTGTGCCACCACTGCCCGGCCTCTGTGGTTAACTGGAGGCCAGCTCTGCCCTCTGATCTCCAGGCACACTTTATTTGTGAGAACACAAACAAAATATCACACAGCGATCTGGAGTTAGGGGTTCCAGACAGGCCTAGTCTCTCCATGATGTCTACCGTAAAGTTCTAGGATGTCTCTGAGCTGCCTCCCTTTGGTCCAGGTGTTCCTCATAAGAAACCTATAAGGATGCTGTGACGGAGCAATAGTTTGTCTTGACAGTTTATTTCTTTAATGTGTATGTCTGTACACTTCTGTGACTATGGTGTGTATAGATGCCAGTGGAGGTTAGAAGAGGGTGTCGGATCTCCCGGAGCTATGGACAGTGTGGGTACCTAGTATGGTGCCCAGTGTGGGTGCTTGACCAAGCTCAGGTCCTGTCGAAGAGCAGCAAGCACTCCTGGCCACTGAGCCATCAGACGGAGCCATCTCTTCAGCCCCCAAAGCAGCAGTGTTAGAGCCTGCAGGCTCTCGGCGTGGCTGACCACAGTTCCATCTCCTTCCCTCCCGTACCAGTGGCCAGCTCCAGGTTTCGCTCATCTGTGTCCCATTCCCTGCTCTGCCTTTGCCACCTTATTTCCCTTCCACCTAAATAATTTGTTTAAGTTTTACCATTAATGTTGGGGCTGTCATATGGCAGGTAATGACGTTCAGAGATGTGGCTGTAGACTTCTCCCCGGAAGAATGGGCGTGCCTGACCCTGGAACAGAGGCATTTGTACAGAGATGTGATGTTGGAGAACTACAGCCACCTCGTCTCAGTAGGTAAGGCTCAGTTTCACCCTAGACTGGTTTTTTTTTTTGTTGTTTTGGGTTTTTTTGTTTGTTTGTTTGTTTTGTGTTTTGAAAAGACGGTTGTCATCATTGGGGACCTCCATGTCCATCATCCTCCCACAGTGCTTTGTCCTTCTCCTTGCCCTTCTCATCATTGTCCCTCTTCCTTCATCACCAAAGCACCAGATAAAAAGTTTGGAGTTCTAATCATGTGGTTCTTCCTATGTTTTATCTTACATGCAGGCCTTTGCATTTATCAACCACGTGTGTTCCCTGTGTTGGAAAAGGAACGAGATGCCTCCGTGGATTTGGGCAGTGAGACCAGCAGGTTTTATCCAGGTGAGTGGCTGCCGCCGGGGCAGTCATCCAGCATCTGGCTGCTGAGTCAGCTGCACCTCTGGCCCGCTGGCGCGGGGCGCACTGTCCCTGGCTGATGGCCTCTGACGGAGCATGGAGTGTGTCCAGCCCCTCCGGCCTCGCCTTCTCTCCAGTCCTCTCTTAGCGCCATCCTCTTATTGGTCCCCCACGTGACAGAAAGGGGAGTGTCATTCTCTTTCTCTAGTGGCCATTGTTCTATGAATCATGTAGCTCAAATGACTTACCATCTCTTGCTATTTTTTTTTATCTTTTCTGTTTAGGTATTTATAAATTTCCCTACTGTCTAAAAATTTACAAACTATCAATTATTTTAGCTACAGTTTCCTTCCTCCCCTATGCCGCCACCCGCAGCCCTCTTGAATTGCCTTCCTATATCTACTGTCTCCTTCCTTGTATGTTTCCCGAGCTCATGAGGTCATTGTTTAAACACACAGTTACCAGTTTTTAGTTTCAGCTTGGATTTACTAGCATTGAGAAAGAGTATATATCTTAATAAGCCTTGTATTTTCCGTGATAGGAACTTATCCAGAAATTTTTGCCTGGTGGAAAAGAACACCAGTTAGGCTGGTGGCTAAAAGCCGGGATAGTAAGTAAAAACAGTGTGGGCCACTTAGGAGGAGCTACCTGTAGAGAGGTCAGGGCCAAAGGGAGAAACCAGGAGAATGCCTGGCAAGACGAGCCCCGGCTTGGCCACTTCCTGTGTTTCTCCCTTTTCCCCTGGTGGGGGGGCATTGTAGTCACAGTGGAACGGACAATGAGATGGCTGAGCAGGTAGAAATGCTTCTTGCTCTACAGCCCTGAGGACCAGCGTCCAACCTCTGAAACCTGTGGTGGGAGAGGAGAACTGGCTTCACATGTCTACTGTGGCATGTTCACGTCCACACACACACACACACACACACACACACAGTGACTTCCGAATGTCTGCGGTGGCATATGCATGCCCACAGTCACACCCACATGCACCCACAGTCTGTCTGTCTGCCTGTGTCTCTGTCTTTCTCTCTCCACATACAATGATAATAATAAATTAAAGATAACGTTGTCTTTGGCTGAGCCAGACTGGATATGCTTTGTCTCCTGTTGTACTAGAAGGCATGGAGGGCTGAGAAGATGGTTTGGTGGAAGAGCACTGGCTATGTTAAAGGGACCAAGGTTTGGGTCACAACCCCTTCCCTTTTAAAACTAGCTCTCCGAAAGTTTTGTTTCTTTTCTTTGTTGTCCAGATTTGGGTTTTTTTGTTTGTTTGTTTTTGAGACATTCACTTCTTGTGTGATTTACTTTACCATTGTCTTTTTTTTTCTTTTTTTTT
>NW_026068048.1:1464950-1511948 GCF_014885135.2 Alexandromys fortis
CCGGCTTTACCATTGGCTTTTGAGGGCATTTTTTTCTATATGGATAGTAAAACAGCATATATTTACATTATCATCTTTCAGATATAGATTCCATGTGGCAGATGAAGAAAGTTCTACCAAAAACTAGCAAATGTGCAAGACAGTTATCCCAGTGGGAAGTAATGCAAACCAATACAAACCACGGCCTCGAAGGTTCCTGTCCTAGAGCCGACTGGGAGGGCAAAGGTCAAGTTCCAGCACAAAAGGAGAGTCCAGAGGGATTCTTTAAGCAGATAGCGCTTACCTGTGAAGAAATGCCCCTTTTGAGTCAGCTCACAGCTTTTAATCAGTGGCCAGGACTACATATAGAAGAGAAAGCAGACGACTTCAAGTGTGAAAAGTCCTGTGGTTTTGCCGCAGACGCCACCCAACTCCGGTTAATTCACCCGGGTGAGAAATTCGAAGAAGACGAAAAATGTGGGAAGAGCTTTCCTCCTGGTGCCAGACTGGCGCGGTGCCGCGCGCTTCACGCCGCGAAGAAGGCGTTCCAGTGCGAGGAGTGTGGCAAGGCTTTTAGCTTCCGCTCCAGCCTTACCGGACACAAGCGGATCCACACCGGGGAAAAGCCCTTCCAGTGCAAGGAGTGCGGGAAAGCCTTCCGATTCCATTCGCTGCTCAGTGTCCACGTCCGGATTCACACGGGGGAGAAGTCCTACGAGTGTAAGGAGTGTGGGAAGTACTTTAACTACAGCTCAGACCTCACTCGGCACCACCGGATCCACACCGGAGAGAAGCCCTACCAGTGCAGGGAGTGTGGGAAGGCGTTCAGCTGCGGCTCAGACCTCACGCGCCACGAGCGGATCCACACTGGTGAGAAACCCTATGAGTGCAGCGAATGTGGGAAGGCCTTTATCCAGCAGTCGCATCTCATCAAACATCAGAGAATCCACACTGGTGAGAAACCTTACGTGTGCAAGGAGTGTGGGAAGGCCTTCACGTGTGGCTCGCAATTAAGCCAGCACAGGAAAATCCACACTGGTGATAAGTTGCGGAAGTGCAAAGAATGCAAAAACTCCTTCAGTTTTGCCTTGGATCATACCCAACGGCAGCTAATATACATCGGTGAGAAGTTCTTTGAAGATAAGGAAAATGGGAAGACGCTTTTTCCAGATTCAGAACTTCCTCGGTACCAGACAGTCCACGCCGGTAAGAAAATATACGAGTGCCAAGGATGTGGCAAGGCCTTCAGTCTGCGCTCCATTGTCAGCAGCCTGAAGAAAATTCACAACCGGGAGAAGCTCTTTAAATGCAAGGACTGCGAGAAGGCCTTCCGGTGTCCCTCCGATCTGGCCCGCCATCAGAAGATCCACACCGGCGAAAAGCCCTACAAGTGTAAGGAATGCGGGAAGGGATTCATTTGCAGATCAGACCTTGGCCGGCATCAGAGAGTTCACACCGGAGTAAAGCCTTACGTGTGTAAGGAGTGTGGAAAAGCCTTCACTCGCGGGGCACACCTCACTCAACATCAGAAAAGTCACAGTCAGAAGCCGCACGAGTTCAGCGGAGGTGAGAAGGCCTTCGGTTCTGCTTTAGAAAACCCTCAGCAGTCGCTGACTGGTTCTGGCGGGAAATTCTGGGAGGATAAGGAGTATGCGGAGACCTTTGCTTGTGGTGCAGATCTTACTCGGTTTCAGCCTGGGAAGACGGCACATGAATATAAAGCGAACGGCAAGGACTTCGGCTGGCGTTCAGGTGACAGAGATCTTAAGACAATTCATATTCGGGAGAAACGTTTTCAGTGTCGCGAGTGCCCAAAGGCCTTTAGATACAGCTCGGAACTCACGCGACACCAGAGGCTGCACACTGGTGAGAAGCCCTACAAATGCCAGGAATGCTGGAAAGCGTTTGCCTCTGCCTCAGACCTGGCTCGGCACCAGAGGATTCACACCGGGGAGAGGCCCTATGAGTGCAGTGAGTGTGGGAAGGCCTTCATCCAGCAGTCGCATCTCATCAAACATCAGAGGATCCACAGTGCAGAACAGCCCAAGGGTGTAAGGAGTGCGGAAAAGCCTTCTTCGGTTGGCAGCCAGACGTTACTGAACATGAGGGAGTTCACACTGGTCAATAATCTTATCAATTTAAGGAGTGTTGGAAAGATTCTGCTCATGGCTCAGCTCAGTCAGTGTCAGAAGATTTATACCGATGAGGAGTCAGGTTGAGGCAGAACACTTGGAGAAGCCTGTTTCTGTCTCAAATTTTACACAGCACTAGAATGCCCACATTGGTAGGGAACCTGACTGAGCTTCAGGAAAGCCTTCTTCTGTAACTCAAGCCACTGTCTCTTGAGGGATAGCCCTTTACACTGTGTGCAGATAATGTCACTGTGATTGGTTTAATAAAAAAGCTAAACAGTCAATGGCTCAGGAGAGATTTTAAAGGTAGAGAGAACGCTGGGAAGAAGGGCGGAATGGTTAGCCAGATGAAGAGCAAGCAGGATGGGCTCTGTGGAGAGGAGGGGATAAAACCACGAGGCAGAAAGGGCACTAAAAGATACAGGCTAAGTTATAAGATGCAGGTAGGAACAAGCCTAAGCTGTCAGCTGTGCTTTCATAATTCCTAAGTCTCCATGTCATGATTTGGGAGCTGGCTGGTGGGATGGAAAACTCGCTACAACTATCCATGTCAGTTAGTCCATGGTGGTAGGAAACCCGACAAGTATAAGCGATGGGGAAAGGCCTTGGGTTCATATCTTGCTCAAAGTGAGAATATTCATGAGAGGAAACCGGATATAAGGAGTATGGAAAGACCTTTTATGCTTCAGAATTTAATGGACATCTGTGAAATACTGGCTAAGAAAATGAGTTCAAGGAATGTAGGAACACTTGTTCGTGATTCTGAACTTAATTGGTAGAACATACTCAAAAGAGACAAGAAGTATGGAGAAGCCTTTCAGAACCATGGCCTTGGGAGCGCATACAGCAGGGAACCGCTGATGTCCAGGGAATGTGGAGAGTTTTAGTTTGGACTCGCCTCTCGTGCGACAGAAGTCCATACTGATGCAGCGCCCATAAGTGTGAGAAGAGTGACTCAATGATCGTGTGAACTTGGGTCGACAGCTGGACATTTGTACTCTTGTGTGGTGTGAAACCCAGAGCCTGCGCGTGCTATACGAGTGCTCTTGTTTCCCAGCCCTTCCTGGTGAGGGAACTTATGAAGACCGCATTTTCCCAGGGCGTACTCTTCACTGCTGTGACAGCGTGTGACACAGAAGCAAGAAAAGCTGATTTATTTCTACTCATTACGATAATTTCTTTTCAAAAATCCCTAAGTGTAATACCAGAAGACCTCTGGGCAAAATAATATGCCTGTCATCCAGGGTCATGATATAGTCTATGTTAATTTAGGAAAGACTTTACTGGTGGGTTTTTTATGTACTGTAAGGACGCCTTACAAGAGACGTGGCTATAGCTCTATTTTAGAGTATTTGCAAAGAAATGTAAATGTGTAAAATATTGGAGACATGATTTTTATATGTGGAGCACATTTTCTAGGAAAACTTAAAAGTGTTTGTTTTTTTTTTTTTAACACAACATGCAAAGTCCAAAAGAATTTTTAAAACATCAGAATTTCATTTAAAAAGTCCTGTGAGGGCCTGGAGATGTAGATCGGTTGGTAGGGTGTTTGCCTAGCGTGCATGAAGCCCTGGGTTTGGTTTCCAGTTCTGCACAATCAGGTATCGCAGTCCGTGCCTGAAATGCTAATACTCAGAAGGTGGAGATAGAGGATCAAAAGTTCAGGGTCTTGCTGGGACCACATAGTTAATTCAAGGCCAGCCAGGAATTCATGAGACTGTCTCAAAGGAAAAAGAAAACCATGATTGACTAAGGTTATAGGAGATACATAATATATTTTACATATATAACATGTATATGTATATATACCATGGAAGAAAAGGGAACCGTGTGGGACTCTTAGCATAATTCTTGCATTTGAAAAGTTTCAGTTGTAAAGGAAATGAAGAATCTCAAGAGAGGTGAACTGGACATTTAAAGGGAAGAGTGATGCCAGCTCCTTTTCAGGTGTGTTTTGTGGGTGAATGACAGTTCTGGGTGATGCAAACGTATGTTTAGGTCAGTGCTGAGTATCGTGCAGATTCAGTTCTCGGTACCTTTTAGTATTCTATGTTCAGCAATGGTGAGTAAATGTACATATTTAAAGCATTTAAGTATTTCGTGTGCATGTTATTCTGAGATTATTGTCATTTATGAACTTTATAACTTGGGATAATTCTGTCTTATATATTTACTATAATAAAGCTATATTCATCCATGCTGACCAGATTAATTAATCTATCTATCTATCTATCTATCTATCTATCTATCTATCTATCTGTGTTCATTGATGTTTTGCCTGCATGCATGTCTGTGTGAGGTTGCCAGATTCTCTGGAACTGAAGTTACAAACAGTTGTGAGCTGCCACGTGGGTGCTGGGCTGTCCCCGGGCATCTCCTTCTCTTTCTCTCTCGTTCTCTTCTCCCTCTAGAGCCTAGATTCCTCTTCTTACTTACACTCACTGCCTACTGGTCCCACCTATCCCTCTTCTGCCTAGCTGTTGGCCAATCAGCTTTTAGTTACACCAATCAGGTGCTTAGGCCAGCAAAGCAACACATCTTTACATCATTAAACAAACGCAGCATAAACAAATGCAACACAGCTCTGCCTACTTAAAATAATAATATCCCACAGCAGCAGACCTGTGACCATCAAAGAGTTCACACTGATGTGAACACTTATGAATGCAAGAACTGTGGGAAGGTCTTTCACGTGGGCTCGAACTTTACCGCTATCAAGGAACTAATGGTGGTGAGAAACCATATGAACGCAGGAATGCTGGGAAACCTTGAGGTCCAGATGAGGACTTACTACTGCCAGGACATTCACGGGGTGAGAAGCTGTAGGAGTGGAAAGTCAGGCTCTGAGTCAGCGTCACGGAATTCACAGACAACATGGGTATGGGCGTGACAAAACAGACAATAGTTACGAACATGACCTCAGTCTCCCCGTCCCCTCCAACCCTACCCAGGAAGCAGAATGCTAACGACCCCCTCCCTCGGTTATTGTTTTGATATAAAAGCCATTTGGCTAATAAACTCAGGTGATCTTCAGGATTTGAATGAACCCTGAGACTCCTGATATTGTCGTGTGAACTGTACCTCATTTATTCCCACACCTTCACTCTGGCGCGAGAAATAGTTTATGTCCTGGCTGGTCCCAGACACTCCAGAAGACAGTATATGCTTTGAATCAGGGTTCAATATAAGGTACTGTTTCTCCTATTGCCAGAACCCATGGGTCCAGGAATCAAGAGGTGGAGAAGGACTAATTCCAATCACTATCACCCCTAGGGATCCACTAGGCAAATTTTTACTTCTTGTTCCTGTGCCCTTATGTTCTGCTGGCCTGGAAGTCTGGGTCCCAGGTGGGGGAGAACTGTCTGGAGCCACAGCAAACATGCCACGGAGCTGGGAATTCAGGCTTCCCTTTGGCCACCTTGGGCTTCTGCTGCCCTGAAGTCAACAGGCTAAGAAAGGAATAACACTGTCAGGAGGGGAGAATGATCCCGATTACCAAGGGAAGACTGGATTGCTTCCCCACATGGAGGTACGAATGATCGCGTGTGGAGGGCAGGAGATCCTTTAGGGCGTCTCTTGCTGCCACCATGTCCCGCCATTAAAGTCAGTGGGAAACTGTAACAGCCTACTCCACACAGGATTCACAGGATTAGGGCACAGACACATCAGGAATGAAGGGATGGATGAGTCACTGCTCCAGGAAAAGAGCAAAGACCTGCTGTGGTTCTTGCCCAGGGGGGCGGAACTAGGAAATACAGAATGGGTAGTAGAGAAAGGTAGTTATACATACCAGCTAAAGCCACATGGCCAGTTGCAAAAAAGAGATCCTAATTGGTGTGCTTCTGTTGTATTTTGTTAAGAATGCATTTGTACAGATATTTGTTTTCTTTCTTCAATCTCTTTATCAGGTGCTGTAACTACAATTAAGAGAAAATCAATGGTTATCATATTTAAGTCTAAGATGTTGAACGAGTGTTCCCCAAGGGATATTACCAACTATTTTAAATTTATAATGCATTTGCATCTGTATGAGGGAGAGTTATATCCCATTAGGTGTATTGTGGCCTGGTCAAATGTATAATGCATTTGCGATTTGTGTGTGGGATGATTATATCATGTGAGCAATAATTATGAACTGGTTATCATTGTCACTCAGAAATTAAGCATGATATAAGGTGATATGATTGTGTATCAAGATGGCAAGATGAGGACTTGTGATGGGTCTCCTTGACTGTCAAGTTGACTATATCTGGAATTCTCTATAACCCATGCTGCTGACTGTCAAGTTGACTATATCTGGAATTCTCTATAACCCGCACTTCTGGGTGCACCTGGATAGGACCTTTTTCTTAATCGGATCATTTGAAGTGGGAAGACCCACTTTTAATCCAACTCTTTTGAGGTGCAAGATTCATGTTTAATCTGTGCCACACCTTCTGCTGGCAGCCTTTATAAGGGCATGGAAGACGGAGGGCTCTCTCTTTGCCTGCTTGCTGTTGCTGGATGTAGGTTCCATGAGGACTTGAATGTGTCCACATTATTTATTTTTCATTTCCAAGACAATGTGTACATCTCTTCTGCTTGTAAAAGGTCTACAGATAAAGCTGGGCTTGTCTGACCATCATCCCTGCTATCAGCTCCTCCCAGTATAGCCAATGTATTTGTTTTAGCTACTTTCCTATTGCTGTGAAGAGACGACTTGACCAAAGGGGGGAATTACTTTTTATTTTTGAGACAGGGTCTTTCTGTGCACCCCTGGCTGGTCTGGAACTCATACTCAGAGATCCACCTGTCTCCACCTCCTGTTGAAAGCTACTCTTAATTGGGGGCTTGTCTGCAGTTTCATCATGGTGGAGAGTGTGACATCTGGCAGGCAGGCATGTTACTAGAGCAGTCGCTAAGAGCTCACTTCGGACCCAAAAGTTAGAGACTAGGCCTGGCTTGGGCTTTAGATACCTCCAAGGCCACCCACAGTGACACACCTCCTCCAACAAGGCCACACCTCCTAACCTTTCCTAAACTGCTTACCAGCTAGGAAATGAATAAATGAATGATTTAAATGTGTGCCCTGGCAATGCTGAAGCAGGCATGGGCAGCCCGTATGTGGCGGTTCTGTTGATCTTGTCCATATTGGGTCTCATGGTCTACGTTGATGAGGACAACACCAGATCTCATTACAGATGGTGTGAGTTACCATGTGGTTGCTGGGAATTGAACTGAGGACTTTTGGAGAGCAGGCAGTGCTCTTAACTGCTGAGCCATCTCTCCTACCTCTTACCAACCAAATTCCAAATATGTGAGCTTGTGGAGGCCATTTTCGTTCAAACCAGCATATTAGTCTTCCATATTTTTAAGGGATATATGTATATATGTGTATATATCTCTGGCATATACATGGTTATATGGGAATGATTAGAGTACTTAAAATGTTTGTAATGTATATTTTTAAACTGTGTCTAACAAAATAAATGGTTAACATTAGACATCAAAATTATCTTCCAAGCTTCATTTTTATGTAAAAGGTTCAAAATAATTTTTCATAAAAATAAAGACTATCAATTTTTCATTGTTCCCCATAGTATAACTCTAATAGAAAATGTCACGCCTAAGTTCCTTTTCAGATAAAGTGCTTACATTTTCCTGATCATCCAGTAAGTATTCAAGGAAGAAATAACTCGACCATCATTTTTTCACAGGCAACACGATCGCACAGTCATACGCTAATGGAACCCCTGGACTCGGTATGAGATACTAACAGAAGAAAAGCATATTTATATAATAAAAATCATCATGGCCAACTAGTGAATTATACCAGAAGTACGTAGTGACCCTTCACTAGCAACTCGCTATGGCTGAAGTCTGTGTCGAGCAATCCCACAGAGGTATAAAATCGCATTGCCACCAGTACAGTTCATGTCACAGAGGTATAGAATAGCTAGCCGATTTTGCCGTTACCTTTCTGACGCGGGCCTACATTTCCCAGACTCCTCGCGTCCGGAACGCCGCTTCGGTTTCGTTTCCTCGCGAGAGTTCGGGGCACTTAGGTCGCGGGAGGGCAGTGTCTGTGGACGAGTTCGTTAGGCATCCCGCGGAGCCCGTGGTCCCGAAGTCAGGCACTGCAGGCTGAACCCTGAGATGCACTCCCGTGGAGGTGGGAGTATCAGGAACGCCTGAATCTGTGACTTAGGTGGCCGCGTCTCCGCTGGGTGTGCTGCAAGCCTGCCAGCTTTGGGAGCCTGTTGCGACCCTGGTTTGTGGTTGATGTGATGTGTGTGATTGTGTGCTTGCCTGACTGGAGATGTTTCTTGACAGTGGTTGTGACAGCCCCACGTGTATCGCGGAGGAGAGGAAGGGTGTTGTTGTAACCAGGTGGTAGGGTGTGTGTGTGTCACTTGGAGGTTGTTAGACGTGCCTGGTATCCTGTGCATAACTGGTTTGGCTGTGTAAACGGGTGTGATGGCAGTGGCGCTGAGATGGTAGTCGCTGGTTTCCGTGGCCTGTGACTTTCGTGGTTTTCTCATCTGGGTGGTTGTCTGACGTGTGTGTGTGTGTGTGTGTGTGTGTGTGTGTGTGTGTGTGTGAGAGAGAGAGAGAGAGAGAGAGAGAGAGAGAGAGAGAGAGATTGTATATGCTGTTTTCATGAACGTCAATAAAGTAGAATTACACCCTTGTAAAAGAGTGTCGCTGTCCGCTGCAGTTTGTTTGTTTTTTGTGCACGCTTGGATCCTGTTTAAGTGCTCAGTGTAGCACTAAACCATGAAATTGTGGCTCTAGCTATGTGGCTGTGGAGATTTGATTCCATGTGACTTTGTGTGGTCTTTAGTATGTTTTGTACCTATGATCTTACCCTAGTTCGGTAGGGTACAGCGGTAAAATTTTGTTTGGCATTCATTTGGGGGCTGAATCTTTCGAAGGATCCTGAATTTCTCGTGACTTTGTGTCTCTCCCCAAATCCCTCCCAGAATTTAAGGACTTAGCCTCTGTTTGGCCACAGTGGTTACTCATCCATTCAGACATGGCCAGGATCGATTCAGCTCTGCCATCCCTCCTCATCCCGCCTGGGAAATAGTTTTGTTGCTGGTTCCCAGTGCTCCTTGATCTTATAGCCAAGGAAATTGGCAAACAGAAAACTAGAGAATTAAGACTCCGAGTGAAGCTATAAGCCTAGTATTTAGATGATACTTCGAGATTCGCTAGCACCCCAAGACAGGATGCTAGGAACGGGTTTCAGGAGTGGGAAATAATTGCTGTGGAGGCTAGAGCCCATGACACTGCCCTCTAGTGGGCAGCTTTAAGTCGACATAAATCAGGCCTGAAACAGCTTGACCTTGTCCGTATCCAATACTAGTCTCCAGACTTTGTATTAGATGAGGGATGGATTGTGGGGTTGGAGGGAGAGGGTGTAATTTAGACTATGACAAGAATGACATGGCATCTCGGTTTACTCTTTCTCTTAGGGTACAACACAGAAGAGAAAAGATGGCCGTTGTATGTTTAGAAGAGAAGTTTGAGGTAAGGAGATACTTGTTTCTTCAGCTGCCTTTATTGTGTCAAGACATGATCTTCGCTTCATTGTTGTTTTTATAAATATCTCTACCTATGTCTTCTCTTATAATGAGAACAAGGCAATTTATTTATTTGTTTGTTTATTTATTATTTTTGAGGCAGGGCCTCACTGTCCGGTTTGAACTTCTTTATATAGACCAGACTGGCCACGAAATCATAGAGACCCGACTTTAAAACAGAGAGAGAAATTGTAGTTCTGTTTTTAAAAACTTTATATATTTTTATTTTATATGCATTGGTGTTTTGTCATGGGTATCATGTCCCCTGGAACTGGAATTACAGACAGTTGTGAGCTACCATGTGGGTGCTGGGAATTGAACTCAGAACCACTGGAAGAGCAGCGAGTGCTCTTAACTGTTGAGCTATCTCCCCAGCCCCATAAAGACCCATCTTTCTCTTCCAAGTTCTGGGATTAAAGACATGCGCTAAGCCAATGGCTATTGATTTCTATAGTTTGAGATTAATAAAAATGTATAGTTGTAATAGGTGTTTTCCAGTAGTGGTTAAATTTATAAAGAATGGATTTGATGCTCATGGAATGTAAGAGCATTCTTGTATTGTTTATCTTTCTTAACGTTTGAGGGGTTTTAGCTTTTTAAATTTATGTTTTTATCAACACAATCTTGTTGTACAGCGCAGACCAGGTCAAACTCTTGCCCCAGCCTTCATGAATGTGCTGCCCTATCTTTGTCTTCAGTTTTGTTTGCTTTTATCTGTTTATCTAGTAAATAAAGTTTTGTGGTTTTGTACTTGAATGAATATGTTCCATGTGTACAACTAAGAAGATACTAAGGTCAGACATAGCAAGGCCTAGTACAGCATGAAAAAAAGGCTCCATCCTTTTACAGATGAAGCTGGGATTACAAGGCATGGGCAGGAGACGCTAACTTAATTAGCTCTCTGTAATCCTCAGCCCTTCTCTCTGAGCCACTGTGTTTCCATATCCGGGAGCCTCCCTATGTTTCTCCACGCCTGCTAAACTCATGATTTAATGATGACCCAATTTAATCTGCTCATTGCTACTCACGGCCAAAGGTGAACACGGCCCTGCTCTCCCCTGCTGCACCTGCTGGCTCCCTGGGTCAGAGTGATTCTGGGTGGGCATGGTGGCTAGTGCCTCCTCAATCACCATGCCTGGCTGTTAGGGGAGTCCTGGATGGGCAAACCATCTCCACACCTAGCAAAACTTCTTGCTGGAGAGAAATGAGCCCTCCTTAGCCTGGGCGGATAATTACCCTCCCTGGAACAGCCTTGATCGGCTTCACCTGTGCAGTTCCATCACCAACATCTTCTGTGACCCGCTCCCAGGTGAGAGCCTCTCAGAAGCTCTGTGACCCGCTCCCGGGGTGAGAGTCTCTCTCAGAAGCTCTGTGACCCGCTCCCGGGGTAAGAGTCTCCCTCAGAAGCTCTGTGACCCGCTCCCGGGGTGAGAGTCTCTCAGAAGCTCTGTGACCCGCTCCCGGGGTAAGAGTCTCTCAGAAGCTCTGTGACCCGCTCCCGGGGTAAGAGTCTCTCTCAGAAGCTCCCCAGCATACAGTTTGGCTTCCATCAGCGTTCTCTTAGGAACTCCAGCTTGGCACAACTCTGCGACGTTTGTCTTTGAGGACAGACAACACTCCCCTTGGCGTTACCTTTTGACTCTCCCCTGGGTTGCGCTCCCACTTCATGGGCTCTTTCCGTGCTGCGCAGTCACAGATCTGCCAAAGTTTTCCTACTGCACCAAGATCTTGTCCAGCCAAGAGGCCCAGCAGCACCACTAAAGCTCCACCCCAGCCTCGGGTGTGGATCAACCTTTCGTGTAACTCCTCTAGGAATACAGTTCTGTCTGGCCCAGTGAACGGGGTTCAAAAACAGGTTCCTTCAATAGCAGCGGAGCCTCTACACCCTGCTGTTTGTGAGGACCGCAGCCGGAGACAAGCAGGTGTTCCTAATGGCTCTGACTTCCCTCACGCTGTCGCGGCTTCTGCAGCCTTTGCCTTATGGCGGGGGCGGGGGGGGGGGGGGCGCTACATTACTCAGTCATCCTGCCTCCACAGCAGCCAGACCGATGCCATCTGCCCCTGTGTCCCACAGCTTCACAAGCCAGGCTGGGACCGACTCTTTGATTGCTTAAGTTTTCCCCAGTTCCAGCAGCCCAAGTGGTGCCTATCCTGATGGTCCTAGTTTCTCATATGGGACCCTTGCTAAGGCCCCATCTGCAGGCTGGATCGTAGATTGTCCTCTTTCTGTATTAAGGCTGGACTCGAGTAGTATCTTTAACTGCTTTTACCAGCAGTCTCTCCTCATTTCATCTCAGTCACTAATGAGGCTGACTTGGCTGCGTCTCTCTTGTTGCATTTGCTGCCCTCTCGGCCTGGGATGCATTTCTATCTACACACAACAGTGGCCAGGAGGCCTCTGCTGCTGTGTGGCAGCAATCTTGACCCTTGTGTGCTAATTTAAAAGGCTGCAAAGCTCCCTGTAATATATATTGCCTGAATATATGAATGCATGCCTGGTACCCTCAGAAGTTAGGGAACATTGGAATAGAAGTGAAGTTGGGTGGTTGTGAGGCACCATATAGATGCTGGGAACTCTGGTCCTCTTCAAGAAGAGCAAGTGCTCTTAACTACTGAGTCATATATCCAGCTCCACATACAGCATCTTTGACTAGGAATACTGATCTAACAGATTTTTATAAGATAGGGATTCCTCTGATTTTATAAGATAAGCAAGTTGGTACATAACAAAAAGAAATCTTTGAATTTCTCAGTATGTGGCTTTCCTTGTTTGAGTTAGGGCTTTCTGGGGAGCCCATGCTGGTCTTGAACTTGCTTATTTGGCTTCCATGGCTCCCAGACTCACTCTGAATTCCAGCTGACCTCAAATTTATCTTGTCTTCATCAGCCTCTCATCCTGGGATTGCAGAAAGAGCTTTAGAAACCTCAAGGTTAGGAAATGGCTAGGGACTAACTGCAGAGAGATCAGGAATGTGGAACTGACCAATACTGGTAACTGGATCATTTTGAAACTCAATATTCAGTTGTGAGGTTGAATGTATATACTTGGGATGATATATTTCTATTTTTCTATTTTTTTAGATGGGAAAAGGAGATTTTAAGAGTGATATAATGGTGACTGTGAGGACTCAAGATTCTTTAGTATTGTAAAACTTGTATAAGGTTGTACCAGCCATGTCTTTCCACAGTTTGAAAGTCACAGTTCATGAAACAAGACTCTGAGTCTGGAATGTGAATTTCCAGCAGGGGAGGCTAGGGACTGAAAGAGCACGCAAGATGTTCTGAGAACCCAGGGTGTCTCTTGCCAAGGTTCTTTAGATACAGCTACTTGCAAAGATAGAATACAATCATTAAACTATGAGCGTTTTGCTTATTAGGTTGCCAGGGATAACAAAGACTGTGAAGTATGGGAAGAAACATGTGTGAACATAACAAGCCCCTGTGTCTTTTTGTTTGTTTGTTTTTCGAGACAGAGTTTCTCTGTGTTGCTTTGGAACCTGTTACGGAACTTGGTCTTGTAGACCAGGCTGGCCTCAAACTCACAGAGATCCACCTGCTTCTGCCTCCCGAGTGCTGGGATTAAAGGAGTGCACTACCACTACCCAGTCTTTTTTTTTCCCCATGTGTCTTAAGAAATAGAACATTCTAGCTTCCTTGAGGAAACGTCTGTTGTCCTCATGGGCCGTGGGTCAGAATGTCTAGATGTGGAATGTGTTTCTTTCACAGTTAAGGCTGTTGGCAACTGGGTATGACAGCACGTGCCTGTGATCCCAATACCAAGGGAGGGAGGCAGAATGCGGAGTTCAAGCCAAGATTATCCTTGGTGATATAGTAAGGTCAAGGCCAACCTGGTATCTATAAGAAACTGTCAAAACCAGGAAATAACATCAAAAAGATTTTACAGGGAAAAAAAATCATTTTTCTTATTCCTAAACAGCAGAGAGAAACAGCATTTGTTGAATGTGTGATATCCAACTTACGTGTTTTTCTAGGGTATTTGTATATGCTGTTTCATCAAAGAAACCGGGGCATTGTATGGACTGTATTCACTCCAGACTTACAGTATAATGAGATGCTTTATAAGCAGAACACACCCACAGGAGAAAACTGGAACCTGCTTACACCTCATCACTTAATTCTGTGCTGTCTATGTCAGAGCCTCCGTCTTTCGCTTGGCAGTGCCCATTATGGGGTCTCCTTTCTCATCGTTCCCTCCAGTGAGGAGCCGTGTTGTTCATTTCTACAGCTGGAGCTGTGTTTGTTTCAGAAGCGATGTGCAATAGTGTTGCTTTGAATTCTCACGGGAAGAGTGGACATGCCTGGACTCTACTCAAAGGGATTTGTACAGAGAAGTGATGTCTGGAAAGCTGACTTGGGGTCAGTTGGTAAGAATTTCTGTCCCTTGTATCTTATGACCTAAGTTTTTTTAAAAAAAAAAACATTTATTTACTTTATGTGTACGAGTTTTGCCTACACATGTTCATGTGTACATGCATGTAGTGCTTGTGGAGGCCAGAAGAGGATGTTGGGTCCTCTGGAACAGATGGTTGAGAATCACCAGGTAGGTGTTGAGAATTGAACCTAGGTCCTCTGGAAGAGCAGCCAGTGCTCTTAACCTCTGAGTCAACCCTTTTCAATTTCTGAATTTAAAGTTATTTAACAGTGTTATGTGGGCTTAGTGTCTGCCTATGCCTGTAATTTCAGCACTCCAAAGGTTGAGACAGGAAGATCGTAAGCTTCAGGCCAGCCTGGACTACATAAGATGAGAAAAGGAACAGAGAGGGACAGCGTGGCTCAGGTTCCTACATCATAGCACTCAGAATCGCAGCCCAGACACCAAGCAGCAGCTTTAGCTTTTCACTTTTCATGTGGCTTTTTCAGAACGCTCAGACTTACTTGAGCAGAACAGAAGACCATGCGTTTGCTTTGTCTCTGAGTTGTCAGTTGTGGGTTTTTGTTTCTTTGTTTTTAGCTTTTAGCCTACCAGTTCTTTAAGCCTTCTCGCCCTCATTTTTAAGCTTTTTATATTTTCCCAACTTATGCTAAATTAACAGAAATAATATTTTTTAATTTTTTGAGATAAGGTCTCACTATATAGCTCTGACTGACCTTGAACTTGCAAGGTTGACCAGGCTGGCCTCAGACTCACAGGGATCCACCTGCCTCTGCCTCCTGAGTGCTGGGATCAAATGGATGTGCGACTATACACCATGATGTCTGGCCAAGATTTTTTTTTAAAAATTAAGATTTATTTTTAAAATTTTGCTCTTGCTGGGTGTGGTGGCACATGCCTTTCGTCCCAGGACTCCAAAGGTGGAGGCAGGCAGATCTCTCTGAGTTCAAGGCTAGCTTGTTCTACAAAGCCAGTTCCAGGACAGCCTGGAAAAACCTGGTCTAAAAAACCAAATAATTAAAAAAATAAATTTTTTCTTTTATGTGTTTTTTGTCTACATGTATGTCTTTATACCAAATGCATTGTCTACAGAGCCTAGTAGAGGGCATCAGATCCGCTGGAGCTGTAATTACACGCAATTGTTAGTTACTATGTAGGTGCTGAGAAACTAACCTAGGCCTTACAGAATAGCAGTACTGAGTTATCTCCACCCCTCCACCCGAGGCAGGATTCTTACTGTTCAGGAACAATAATTAAGGCGCACACCACCACTTCCTGACTTGAAAACTTTCTTAATCTCACCCTTTTTCACTCCCAGGCGAATCTTCATTGTTCTCTCATCTCAGGTACCCATTATGTATTTTAATATAGGAAGCCATTCTAAGCTAATGCATGTGTATACATACATATCAATATCACCACCACCATCATCATCATCATCATCAATCACAGCAAGTGTCGCCATGCCTCGTGACTAAACTTTTCTTTTTGGGTTTCTTGAGACAGGGTTTCTCTGTATAGCCCTGGCTGTCCTGTAACTCACTCTGTAGACCAGGCTGGTCTCTAACTCACAGAAACCCTCCTACCTCTGCCTTCCGAGTGTGGGGTAAAAGGCATGCACCACCACTGCCCAGCAAAGCTAATATTTTCTATTCTGGATAGCAGCATCAAAATCACTTAAGTTGGTTTTTGACTATGGAGGCATGTATAGAATAATATAGAATGGAAAACCGTATTGCTTTAAGGAAACTACATTTGTAGTAAACTTTGCTTTGAATAGTAGATAATGATATGGGTGGGAGGTAGTAAGCAATGTTTGGAGAACACTAATAGATGCTTGTTACTTACAGATGTTCTTTTCCTGTTGTCTTTTCTGGTATATTATTTCTGTTTCTCAGAAACTACTTTTCTCTTTCAGACTTGACTTTTAGATGTTTGAATAAGGACTTACCTTCAAAATAGCACATTAAGGAATCAGAATGATCTCAGTGGGAAGTGAGTGGCAGGTTTAAAGACTGCACCTAAGACTAATACTAATTCTGGGAGGTATTTGGAAGTCAAAGACAGGCTAGAGAAGGAAGAAGAAAATCAGAAGTAATATTACAGGCAAGAGATGATAACATATGACAAAATGTCCGTTTTCAGCCCTCATACTTATTTATCTCAGCATCCAAGAGCTTATTCTACGGAGAAACCCTATAAATGCGAGGACTGTGGGAAAGCCTTCAGACGGGCTTCACACCTAACTCAGCATCAGAGCATCCACACTGGGGAGAAGCCCTATGAATGTAAGCAGTGTGGGAAAGCCTTCAGTCGTGACTCCCAGCTAAGTCTTCACCAAAGACTTCATACCGGCGAGAAACCCTACGCATGCAAGGAATGTGGAAAGGCTTTTACTCAAAGCTCACAACTTATTTTACATCACAGGATTCATACTGGTGAAAAACCATATAAGTGTGAAGAATGTGGGAAAGCCTTTATTCGAAGCTCACAACTCAGCCGACATCAAAAAGTCCATACTGGTGAGAAGCCCTTTGAATGTAAAGACTGTGGAAAGGCTTTCCCTCAGAATTCGCAGCTTACTCTGCACCAGAGACTGCATACTGGAGAGAAGCTTTACGACTGTACAGAATGCAGGAAGGTCTTTACTCAGCTGTCCCAGCTCATTCTCCACAGGAGAATCCACACTGGCGAGAAGCCCTATGAATGTGTAGAATGCGGGAAGGCTTTTATCTGTGGTTCCCAGCTTTCACAGCACCGGAAAACTCACAATGGAGAAAAGCCATATGAGTGTAAGGAATGTGGAAAGGCTTTTATTCGAGGCTCACTACTTATGCAACATCAAAGAATTCATACTGGCGAGAAGCCCTATAAGTGTGATGAGTGTGGAAAGGCTTTTATCCGTGGTTCCCAACTCACTCAGCATCAGAGGGTTCATACTAACGAAAAGCCGTATGAATGTAAAGAATGTGGAAAGACCTTCAGTCATGGCTCACAACTAACTCAACACCAGAGAATTCATACTGGTGAGAAACCTTACCAATGTAAGGAGTGTGGGAAAGCCTTTAACCGTGGATCACTGCTTACGCGACATCAGAGGATTCACACTGGTGAAAAACCCTACGACTGTAAAGAGTGCGGAAAAAATTTTAGTCGAGGCTCAGAACTTACGCAGCACGAGAGAATTCACACTGGCGAGAAACCCTATGAGTGTAAGGACTGTGGAAAATCTTTTATTCGTAGCTCACAGCTTACTCAACATCAGAGAATCCATACCGGTGAAAAGCCATATGAGTGTAAGGAGTGCAGAATGGCCTTCACGCAGAGCTCACACCTTTCCCAGCACCAGAGACTGCACACTGGTGAGAAGCCCTATGTATGCAGCGAATGTGGCAAAGCCTTTGCGCGTGGATTACTGCTCATACAGCATCAGAGAATTCATACAGGGGAAAAACCGTATCAGTGTAGGGAATGTGGGAAGGCCTTTATTCGCGGCTCCCAGCTGACTCAACATCAGCGAACTCACACTGGAGAAAAACCTTATGAATGCAAGGAATGCGGGAAGGCCTTTGGTCATGGCTCTCAGCTTACTCTACATCAGAGAATCCACACAGGCGAGAAGCCCTATGAATGTAAAGACTGCAGAAAGGCCTTCGCTCAGAGCTCACATCTTTCTCGGCACCAACGGATTCATACTGGTGAGAAGCCATATCAGTGTAAAGAATGTAAGAAGGCCTTTACTCGAGGGTCACAGTTAATGCAACATCAGAGGATTCATAGCAGTGACAAACCTTTTGACTGTAAAGAATGCGGAATAGACTTCAGTCATCATTCACAAATTTTTGTTTGAGTTAACTTATTTTTTTTTTTTTGATCAGCATACCGTTTCCTGGTCATTATCAGTGAAGAAATCTCACAGATGTGAGTGTGGGATTCATGAGTTTCAGCATTTGGAGAATTATATGGGAGAATGGAAATGCTGATATAATGCGCATAGGGAAGCATTTGTTTATAACTATACTGCATTTTAGAAATTAAAATAGAAAGTGGTTCTGTTACTGTGGTATATAAAGGTCTTTAGCACAGAAAACATCTGTGTCAACATTATAGTGGTCCTATCAGTTCACTTCCTTTGTGACATTTGTTATAAATAGCCTTGCTTTGGTTTAATCGTTTGTAAGATAGATCTAAGGCCATTTTTTTGTCTTATCGTGTCTAAACATGTAAAAGCACTTAGAACAGTGCCTTGAACATAGCAGATCATAAACATTAGGTGCTATTTTTATTATTGTAATTCCAGAGAATTTGCATGAAAGAAGGAACTATGTAGTTAACATTAAGAATTCTTTCACTATTATTTGTCCTAAACAAATTATTTGGGTGGGAGGCATTATACACTGTCACCAATGTGAGAAAGCATCCATTCAAATCTCATGCATTTATTATAAGAGAAATGTATGGAGACACTCTGTGGCATTTGTAGGTTATTGAGCACCACTGTTCCTGACTGTAGGAGAGGTGTGGTTTCCCATAAAAGTCCCAAGCTTACATGTTTCACCCTCTTTGATGTCAACTCAAGGATATTTATAAATGATGAACTAAATACTCAAGATTAATCTAGGAAATAAAAAAACTTGAATATTTAGTTGGTTACCTAAAATAAAAAGTTACACCCCTAGACTGTATTTCATTTACAGTGAAAAAGTCTGATGTGTTTGTACGGCAGACTGCTGTCCACAGCTCGCATTTCCATGTCGGTCACAAGAAACCCAGGCAAAAAGTCCTGTCTCCATCTCCATCGCAGGTCAACAAGATGAAAACGGCATTTGTATGAGTAGAGTATTTAAGAAACCCTTCCTCTGTTTCTTTTCCCTTCTTAACACTGTAGGCATCTGAGGTGGAGCCCAGATAGCCTCATGAGGATTTTGGAAGTGGTATCTGGGTGTTTTGGATGATGGAGGCTGCAACCCTGCTGATTTTGTGAACAGTCATTCCAACTCTGCTCTGCCTTTGTATTCTTTATTTAAAATTAAAGTGACCCTCATACTTGTTGACGCTCTCCTAGTACTCTGAAAGATAGCCCCCCTCTCCCTCCTTCCCTCCCCCCTCTTCCTCTCTGTTCTCTTGAGAGTTTCTCTGTGTAGCCCTGGCTGTCCTGTTACTCACTCTGTAGACCAGGCTAGCCTCAAACTGGGATTAAAGGTGTGTGCCACCATGGCTAGCAATGAAGCTTGCTTTAAGGGCATAAAATAATGTTTGCCCTGGAAATAGGCTGCTGGGAATAGGTGAGATCTCAATATTGATCTAAGGCCATGGACAGAGAGGGCATATTGAGAGTGAGCTACAAAACTGAATTTCTTATTGTTTCAGGCAAGACATTTGCTCAGCCTGCGTCCTACTGTCTTATAAGGTAGACCAGATACCAATCTAGGCAGCAGTGTTAGAAGAAATAACAGGAATGATACAGAACATGCATGCTCAGTATTTCTTGCTGGTTTAAAAAATATCTTGTGCTGAGTGGTGGTGGTGCATGCCTTTAATCCCAGCACTCGGGAGGCAGAGGCAGGTGGATCTCTGTGAGTTTGAGGCCAGCCTGGTCTACAAGAGCAAGTTCCTGGACAGACTATGTTAAATGTAATTGTATCAGGCATGGTGGCATACCTGTAACCCCGACACTTGCTGGTGAAGGTAGGGAGCTGAGGCAGGAGGAGTTAAGGTTCTGGGTCATAGAAACCCTGTCTTGGAAAACAAAACTAACAAAATGGTGGGATAAAATGCAGTTCTAACACAGGGGAAAACTGAAAGTTTAGTTTTGGATATGTTAATTATTTAAGTTTTTTTTTTTTTTAAAAAAATTCATATCTGTGTGTCTTTGTGTGCCTGAAGAAGCCAGAAGAGGATGCTAGACCCGCTGGAGCTGTACAGTAGTTGTGAGCCATCTGATGCGTGTTCTGGGAACTGAACTTGGGTACTCATGAATACTAAACACTCTTAACCACTGAACAGTCTCTCCAGTTCCAAGGGACTGTTAATCTTGAGGTGGTTTTCAGACACCAAATGAAAATACTGTGTAGTTGGATGTATAGCAGCTTGTATTATCCCAAAGTTAATAATTTAATATTATTAGTTATACAATTTAAAACCATGAAGTAGGACGGGATCTTTAGGGACTTGATGTAAAGAACAAGAACTGAACTGTGTATTATCCAACACTGGGATCAAGAAAAGGACAACAAAGGAGCGAAAATGGGGGCTCAAAGAGATAAGAGGAAAATCAAGACTAGAAGTCCAGAAGCTAAATTAAGGTGACTAGGATAATCATGGTAACATACTACTGGCAGGTTAAATAATACTTGAAAATGTCGTTGGGTTCACCAGAATTGACATTGTTACATAGAGAAACTAGATTTATTGTTTGGGGGTGAGCATAAAAAACTGAAGAAAGACTATAACCAGATACAGCAAATACATGTACATCACTTAGGGAACAAGCAGTATAAAGTGAGTGCTGCCCTGAAACCATGTCCAGGGCGGTGCTTGGCCATGCCAAGACTGACGGCCACACTAAAGCGTGCTCCCGTGTCCAGGGAGGTGCTTGGCCATGCCGAGGCTGATGGCCACACTAAAGCGTGCTCCCCAGGTCCTAGGAGTCACCACCCAAGGCTTAAGGAAACCGAAAGCTGAATTTGGGACCGCAGTATTACAAAGACAAAAGGTGTGAGATTGCAGAGTATTCAGGCAATGATGGGTACACAGGAAAGGCTGGAGATAAGGCAGGGGATCACTGCCACCCGCCAGGTGGGCCCTGTATGTGAGTGTGAAACCGGTGAGTTAGCTAAAAAGGCCACCACTTGCTTGTTTTAAAGGTCTATTTGTGCATGGGGCTACATACACGTGGGTGCACCTAAAGATTCGTGCAAAGAACAGTGGGTACTCTCTATGATTCTCTAGCTATTCTGTTCTCTCCCTGAACCTGGGGCTTCCTTTTTCTTCATCAGACTGGGATCCGGCCATCCCCACTGATCCTCCTATGCCTCCCCACACCCTTGCTGAAATCACGGGCTGGTGCAGGACATTGGTCTTTACCCTGGCCCTCATGATTACTCAGCAGGTGCTCTTGACATCTGAGCCATCTCTCCAGAACCTAGGCTGCCATTTTCGTATGACATTGTCCCCAGGTTATGGTCCTCTTGATCACTGAGCTGTGTTTAGATTTGTTGCTTTTAAGGAAAGGGAAGAGTTGTGTTCTGGTTGCCTGTCTTCTGTGCCTCTTCTCTCTAAGTCTAAACTGAGTGTCTAGTGGAATTTGGGGGCAGGGAATAAGAAGAGCTCTCTCTCAGAAAGCTGCCGTCAGTTGGAGGAAGTCACCCAGAAAACTAACATGGGAACCCCTAACTGTGAGGAAGAAAAAGTCATGCCTGGCCACACAGGCAAAGAAAACTGTCTCAAGAGTAACTCAAATTTGATAAGGTCCCTCTTGATCACAAAAGCCCCATTTGTTCACCTAGCTAGTTCCTCAGGCTATGGCACGTACACCCCAGCAGAACAGAGCAGTTACTCTGCACAGGCAGCCCTGTTCTCTGGGTTCTCCAGGAGAAAGAGTGCATGAGCACCCACAAAGTCGACCTAATTCCCATGGTGGCCACTGAGCAATTATTGTAGTCGGACTTTTATCAGTATTGTTAGCACCCCAGTAATGACATGGAGACTTATTATTATGAAAGCTCGGCCAATAGCTTAAGCTTGTTTCTAACTAGCCCTTATAACTTAACCCATATCTTTTAATCTACATTCTTTTACATGGCTTGGTTACCTTTATTCTGTATTGCCCATGCTTCTTCCTCTGTGTCTCCTGGTATCTCTGCCCTTCTTCCCAGAGTCCTCTGTGCCAGGAAATCCTTCCTAGCTATTGGTCGTTCAACTTTTTATTAACCCAAATAATGGTGACATATTCACAGTGTACAGAAAGATTATTCCACAACAACTTACGCTTTCTTTCCTCCCTACTTGGCCCTTATCAACTTCTCTGGTCCCAAGACCATCCACTTAGAGCGGCTGTCACATCACTGCATTGTGCCTCAGGGTGGGGATTGTTCTGCAAAGTCTCCTCAAATAGCCCTAAAGCAACCACGATGGCCAATTTGATTCAGACTCCAAGCATCTGCAGTTGTAGCAGCTAGGCTGTAAATCAGCACCAGCTAGGGAAGCTGCTGGCAAAGATTAGATACTCGGTTCTCAGGATTGTTCTCAAGATCTAAACAATCCTGTCTGTGTCATTTCTGCACCTAAGTGGTTGCCATGCTTCATGGTGCAGGGTGGGCACAGTGGGCTTTTCGCAGACCCCCAGGCTGGCGTGGCAGGTTTCAGAAAGGGACATGGATCACATCACAGTCAGGAATTAGGCAAGTCAGGATTGGTGCTTCTGAGGGATATGAAGATGCTTGGCTCCACCACAATCGCTGCCACCACCTGGACTTTGTTCCCACAAGAGCCACCCCCCCCCCATCCAAGCCCATCTACCCCAGCAGCCTCCCAGTGGACAGCCCTTTCCCACAGCATCAGCTGACCCTACAGCCATAAGCTCCACCCACACCAGTTGGAAGAACAGGTGAGTGATTGGTCTCCCAGGTGAACTGCCCCAACCTCCAGGCCCTGGTTACATCCCTGCCCCTCCCCCTCTCGTCTCAGTCACAGCAATGCAACTGGGCCCTGTCTCAACTCTGGTGAAAGCCCACTACTCTGGTGCAGACCCCAACAGCTGGCCAGCAGGTGAGAGACCTGCAGGTGGGCTGCACCACCACCTATGCCACCCACTGGTCTGTGTTCACACAAGGCCCGCTCCACTGTCCACTCCCCACAGACAGCCCTCTCTGGCAATATCATCTTACACCTGTCAGAATGGCTAAGATCAGAAACACCAATAATAGCTTATGCTGGAGAGGATATGGAGTAAGGGGAACACTCATCCATTGCTGGTGGGAATGCAAACTTGTACAACCACTTGGTGGTTTCTCACAAAATTGGGCATCAATCTACCACAGGATTCAGCAATACCGCTCTTGGGCTTATACCCAAAAGATGTTCAATCATACTACAAAGATATATGTTCAACTATGTTCAGAGCAATATTATTTGTAATAGCCAGAACGTGGAAAGAACTTAGATGCCCCTCAACTGAAGAATGGATAAAGAAATCGTGGCACATTTACACACGAGAGTACTACTAAGCAGTTAAAAAAAATAACATCTTGAAATTTGCATGCAAATGGATGGAGCTAGAAAACACCATCCTGAATGAGGTAACCCAGACTCAAAATAATGAATATGGTATGTACTCACTCATAAATGGATACTAGCTATAAACAAAGGATATTGAGCCTAAAGTTCATGATCTAGGAGGAGGCCTCTTGTTCATCCCAGCTACCCAGAACCAAAATAACCACACAGAAACTACATTAATTAAAATACTGCTTGGCTCATTAGCTCTAATTTCTTATTGGCTAACTCTTACATCTTATTTTAACCCATTTCTAGTAATCTGTGCATTACTATGAGGTTGTGGCCTACCAGCAAAGTTTCAGCACTGTCTTTGGCGCAGCTCCATGGCTTCTCTCTGACTCTGCCTCCTTTCCCCCAGCATTCAGCTTAGTTTTCCCCACCTACCTAAGTTCTGCCCTATCAATAGGCCAAGCCAGGTTTCTTTATTCACTAATGGTAATCACAGCATACAGAGGGAAATCTCACATCACCTAGAGAAGCTAAGTAACAAGGTGAACCCTAAGAAAAACATATAGATCCACCTGGAAAGTCAAAATAGACAAGATCATCTGAAAAAACTGGGAATATAGGGGTGGGGGAAAAGGGAGGGTAGAAGGAGAAGAGGAGGCTAGAAGGGGAGAACTTGAGGGAATGGGATAGTTGAGATGGAGGAAGGAGAGAGATGAGAGCAAGGAAAGAGATATCTTGATTGAGGGAACCATTGCGGTGTTAGCAAGAAACCTGGTTCTCAAAATATTCCCAGGAATTCACAAGGATGACCCCAGCTAAGACTCTAAGCAATATAGGAGAAGATGCTTGAACTGGCCTTGCCCTATAGTCAGACTAATGAATATCTTAAATATCGCCATAGAACCTTCATCCAGCAACTGATGGAAACAGAGGCAGAAACCTGCATCAGGGCACTGGACTGATCTCCCAAAGTCTGTTGAAGAGTGGGAGGAATAAGAATATGAGCAAAGAGGTCAAGTCCTGCTGTCTGGCTAGATAAGCTGAGGCAGGTGAGGGAAAGGCCCAGCCAGGGTTTTACCCAACTATGGAGGGCCTAGAGAGTGGGTATCCTCCCAGGTGGCTGGTCACTCAACTCTTGGTCCTCAGTATTGTAACAAGCTGTGTTTTTTGTTTTGTTTTTGTTTTTTGTTTTTGTTTTTCAAGACAGGGTTTCTCTGTGGCTTTGGGGCCTGTCCTGGAACTAGCTCTTGTAGACGAGGCTGGCCTCGAACTCACAGAGATCCGCCCGCCTCTGCCTCCCGAGTGCTGGGATTAAAGGCATGCTCCACCACCGCCTGGCTAACAAGCTGTGTTTTGGAGTTCCATTGAGGCTGCAAGAAGATAAATGAGTTTGGGGGCAGGATGGGACTTGCAGGGTCTGCTGGATGGGGGTTGGGATCCCAATTCTATGTGTGGCCCACAAGACAGCTAGAGGTTTTCTGTCCAGTCCAGTCCTACATCCATTAAGACCCAAAGAAATCACACAGAGGTCTATATTAGTTATAAAGTAATTGGCCTAGTAGCTCAGACTTCTTGTTAATTCTTATAACTTACATTAGCCCACTATTCTTGTCTACATTAGCCACATGGCTTGGTACCTTATTTGGTGAGGCAGTTACATCTTGCTTCTTCTGTGGCTGGGTCACGACTGCAGAATGAACTTTCCTTTTCCTAAAATTCTCATTGCCCCGCCTCTACTTCCTGCCTGTTCACCCCACCTATACTTTCTGTCTGGCTACTGGCCAATCTACATTTATTTAAAATATAAGTTACAGGGTACAAACCATTGTCCCACAACACTTCCCCCCTTTAAAAAAAAAAACTCTGAATCTAATATCCTTTGTTTAGCTTTTCTCCTGACCATTAGCCATAACAACTTGTAACAAACATTCTAAACAAAGGAAAATGTCCATAGTCTAATTTTTGAGAATGTTGGCATAGTTTTTCAGGCTACTTCCTGCTGGTTGGGGGCACTGATAATCTTATGGGCACCTAAAGAAAATTTAGAATTATGATCAAGTCATGACTAGAGTATCTAGTAAGGCTTGATTATCTCAGGCAGCAGTCTTGAATCTGTTCTGGATGTAGAACTCTGACATCTGGGCCATCTGTTCCTACCAGAGATTTCTCAGGTGGTCTTCCTTAACATCTGTGTGATTTCCATCTTTACGTGGCTTTAACCTCTATCTCTTTTATTTTTAATTTTTGGCTTTTTGAGACAGGGTTCTCTATGTATCTTTGTCCTGGAACTCCATCTATAGACCAGGGTGTCCTTGAACTCACAGAGATCTGCCTGCCTCTGCCTCTCAAGTGCTGGGATTAAAGGTGTGTGCCACCACACCCAACTGCTCTTTTCCTTTAAGGACTTTATTCTTTTTTCTCCCAAGCCGACACATATTTTTAAACACATTGTAAAACATTGAGGTTTTCTTTGTCTGAATCTACCTTTACTGTACATCTCTCTTTTTCTGACCACATGAGTCTTTAATTTGCTAAGCAACATGGCTAGAATTAAAGCCATGGCTTTTACAGCTGAATGCAGCCCATTCCTTAGCTTTCTGAAATTCAAGCCTCATGGTGGAAGTACTGACCAGAGTCATGTTTATCACCACAACTCTATGATGTTTCAAGGTCCCTGCCACCACTAAAAAGCATGAGGTCAGATTTTCATCAACATCATTTAAATGTTTCATGGCAGGACCTCTTAAAAGAGCTGCAAGGTTTTGCAGCTAAAGCTGAGTCAGGAAGCCTCTTTTAAATGAGATGCACTTGCCTCTAGCAAGCAGAGCAAACCCGAGAAATTGCTGCTACCAAGAAGCCATGCTTAACCCTGTTCAAGCTCTCACAGGTTTTCTGTGGACGCACTTGTCCACATGTTGGGCACCATTCTGTTCGCTGAGGTTTCTGTGCTGCCTGGTTCCCGCAGTCGTTAAGTCCCAAAGAGATGCACAGAGGTCTGCTTGGTTATAAACTGATTGGCCCACTAGCTTATGCTTCTTATTACCTATTATATTAGCCCAGAATTCTGTTCTCATCACCCCACCTCTACTTCCTGCCTGGCTACTGGCCAATCAGCATTTTATTAAACAAGTACAAGAAACAAATGTTTACCTGGTAAAACCATTGTCCCACAGCAATAGATAATGCATCTCTTAATGCTCATCAAGTTTCTGTTTGCTGTAGATGTGATTAATATAAACATCCACAACTGGCCACAGCACAGGGCAAAAAGGACAGAAAAGGGCAGAATTCTCATCCTCAAATGGAACATGCGTATCACACCCTGTCCTCTTAAGCATCAGGGATTATTGTGGAAGAGTGTTGTGTAATGTTTTACTTCACTTCTCACAAGTTAAAAGGATTATGGTATTTTTCTCTCTCTCCTGATCTTAGGACCCTTCCCCTTCCTCAATTACTGAGACTACAAGTTTCAGTTGAGTTCATACACTTTAACTTCTGTTCCCAGTTTGTATATGTCTTACCAGGTTTCCATTTGGCTGACAAACACACTCAAGCATCAATGATAACCTGCTCCAAATAACCGAGTCCTGGACTTGCTAAAACTTGATATGGACCAATCCAGACAATGTGATTGCTGACTTTTCAGCTTGTCAATAAACCATATACTTCTAAATTTCCTCATTGCTTCTGGCCAATATTCTAGCCTTCCAGGGCCCTGAGAACAACATTCATTTTTTTTAAGTTTGTGGGGTTTTTTTGTTTTTGTTTTTGGAGACAGGGTTTCTCTGTAGCTTTTGGAGCCTTGTAGCCTGTCCTGGAACTAGCTCTTGTGCACCAGGCTGGCCTCAAACTCAGAGATATCTGCCTGCCTATGCCTCCCAAGTGCAGGGATTAAAGGCACCACCCAGTGAACAGAAAGTAATTACTGGTGTAGGGTACGAAGGTCAGCCAAAAACAAACCCTAACCCTGAAACCAGAGCCAAAGAAACACACCCTGATCCTGAGACCAGAGCCAATTGGCCCTGAAATCAGAGCCAAAAGGCTAAAAGGGACCAATGAAACCGGAGCCAAAAGATTAAAAAGGGCCAGCAAAAGAAACACACTTTGGCCATGAAACCCGAGTCAAAGAAACACACTCTGCCCTGACCAACTCAGCAAAACAAACAAACAAACAAAAAACAGCCAATCCCTGAGCACGAAATCAACCTCCCTGAGCACAAAACCATCCAATCTCTGAGGTTGTCAAGCTCAGGGACTGAAACCTGACCAATTCCCACCTTGAAAAACTCCACCCCTAAGAAGCCCTAAATAAGTCCTATACCTGTTCAGTTGGGAGTTGCCCTTTTCCACCCCAGCAGAGGCAGCCAAACTTCTGGATTTCGCCCTCCCAATAAATCTCCTGAAAAAGGTTTAGGGGATGACCTTCTTTCTCTGGAGTAGTTTTGCCAGAGCACGAGCAGAACTGCTACATTCTGTGGGGGAACTCCCCTAGCAGAGTGGGGCAGGACTGCTACATTCCTTGGGGAAGCCATCAGAACAACGTTGTAGGTGTCCTGGCTTCCAGCAGCCAGGATACCTTTCCCTTCGGAGTTATAGATACTGCTTCCGACAACCAGGATGCATTTCTCTTCAGAGCTGTAACACTCAGAGGTATAGCCTGGCTTCTAACAGCCAGGATACTTTTCCCTTTTGAGCTGTAGGTATAACCTGGCGTTTGATGGCCAGGGTAATCCTTCCCTCCAGAGCTGTGACACTGACAACTGGTACCTTATGAAGTGGGTTACAGGTCCTGGTATAAATGGCAATGAGAATCCACTTACACTCTGAAGTTTTTGTTAGTATATGTTTTTATTGTGGTCTTTCTCATTTTTGAGATAGGGTCTTACCCTGTAGCTTAGACTAGCCTTGAAGTCATGGTGACCCTTCTGCCTCTGCCCTTCCAAAGGCTGGAATTAGAGACATGAAATGCCATGCCCCATCATGTAGTATATGTCTCTCAACAGAAGTACTGGGTATGCATAAATATGTTAGATTCAACCAAGAATGCAAACACACCCACAGGTCTGTTAATGTTTGCAACAAATAACTGACAGAAAAAAGACTTGCTATCATGTGTATTATATGGTTTCATCATTCAATTAGTTGGCACTATATCTATCCCAACAGTATTCTCATTAACATGGTTAACACAGTCGTCCTTGTGAAGAACTTGGTAAGTGTTCCACTGAATTTCTTCATGAGAAAGTTTCTATTGTATCAAATGGATGCAGTTTCTTCTTGGCATGTAGAAAGGTCCTTCTCTGGGTCCTTTTCTGAGCAGTAATGTGTTGCACTGTCACTTACGTTACAATAATTTTTACTTACAATAATATACATAGCATCCCATTTCACAGAAACAACAATTACAGTAAGACAAGACCTCAGTGAGTTTTTCCTCATAATGTTTAAGTGTGAATACTCTGATGCACACTGAGCACTGACTTCTGAACAAAGCCTTTTCCACAGACTACACACTTATAAGGTTTATCTCCACTGTGTGTTGTTTGGTGTTTATTTAAGTTGGACCTATCAGTGAAGGCCTTCCCACATTCAGAACACACGTAAGGCTTCTCTCCTGTATGAATTCGCTGATGCACTTGAAGCTGTGATTTCTTAGTGAATGATTTCCCACAGTCACTACACTCATAAGGCTTCTCTCCAGTATGAATTCTATGATGTGTAATCAACTCTGACTTCTGTCTGAAGGTCTTCCCACATTCCGAACAGACGTAGGGTTTCTCCCCTGTGTGAGTTTTTTGGTGCTTACTGAGATTTGACCTGCCACTAAAGGCTTTCCCACACTCAGCACACACATAAGGTTTCTCACCTGTGTGGATTGGCTGGTGCACCAGGAGCTGAGATTTAGAAGTAAAGGACTTCCCGCAGTCATTGCATTCATAAGGTTTCTCTCCGGTATGAATTCTTTGATGAGTGATGAAGTTTGACTTTCGGATGAAAGCTCGCCCACATTCAGTACACACGTAGGGTTTCTCCCCTGTATGAATTTTCTGATGCACAATCAGTATTGATTTCTGATTGAAGGCTTTTCCACATTCGTGGCATTCATACTGTCTCTCTCCAGTATGAATTTTCTGGTGTATATTGAGGTGTGACTTCTGGGTAAAGGCTTTCCCACAGGTACTGCAGCTATATGGTTTCTCTCCGGTATGAATTCTCTGGTGTATCATCAGGTCTGACCTCTGAGTGAAGGCCTTTCCACACTTTGAACATACATAGGCTTTTTCTCCTGTATGTGTTTTCTGATGTGTGATGAGATTTGACCTGTTAGTGAATGCCTTCCCACATTTACTGCACACGTAAGGTTTTTCTCCTGTGTGAATTCGTTTGTGTACATGGAGTTGGGACCTGGACGTAAAGAGTTTTCCACAGTGACCACATTTATAAGGTTTTTCTCCAGTATGGATTATCTGGTGTGCAACCAAGTGTGCCTTTTGGATGAAAGCCAGCCCACATTTCATGCACACATATGATTTTTCTCCTGTATGGATTCTTTGGTGCACTGTGAGAGCTGACTTCTGGGTGAAGGCTTTTCCACAGTCACTACACTGATAAGGTTTCTCTCCGGTGTGAATTCTCTGGTGAATGATTAATTCTGACTTGTAGGTAAAGGCCTTCCCACATTCTGTGCAGACGGAAGATTTCTCTCTCACTTGAGCTTTTTTAAGTGCAATGAGGTTGGAACTACCATTGAAGATTTCCCCATACTCAGCAGACAGATAGGGCCTCACTCTTGTGTGAATTCGCTGGTGGACCTGGAGCTGTGACTTGGAAATGAAGGACCTTCCACAGTTAGTGCACTCATATGGCTTTTCTCCTGTGTGAATTCTGCGGTGTGCAGCCAAGTGTGTCTTCTGGATGAAAGCCTGTCCACACTCGATACATATATAGGATCTCTCTCCTGTATGGATCTTCTGGTGCATCTTGAGTGTGGACTTCTGTGTGAAGGCTTTGCCACACTCAGTGCATGCATGATGTCTCTCTCCTGTGTGGATTTTCTGATGGATAATGAGGTCTGAGTTGTAGGAGAAGCCTTTCCCACACTCACTGCATTCAAAGAGCTTTTCTCCAGTGTGAAACCGCTTATGTCTGAAGAGAGAAGAGACTTGGAAAAAGGACTTTCCACAGTCATTGCATTTATAGGGTTTCTCTCTAGTATGGGTTTTCTGATGTGTAATGAATTCTGGCTTTTGTGAAAATGCCTTCCCACATTCAACACATACATAAAGTTTTTCTCCTGTATGAGATTTCATATGTACTTTGAACTGTGACTTCTGGGTGGAGAGCTTTCCAAATTCAGCACATTCATATGAATTCTCTCCAATATAAATTTTCTGATATTGATAAGGTACTTGTTCATAATTGAGGGCTTTTCCACATTGATTTTGGTCCCATAATTTCTTTCCTGTTACAGTATGCTCAGCATTGGTATAAGATGAATTTTTATCATATTCAGTAATCTTTTTAATTCTCTCTGGCCCGTTATTTTCATTATGACTCTGTAATTCTAAATTATGCTTCAGATCATTCCCAAGTGAGTCACACTGATGGGGTCTTTTGGGGGGCAGAACAATGTATGGGTTCACATGAATTATTTTTCTAATGACCTTAGGTCCACAACGACTCTTTGTATCCAGTGTCTTCTTGATGAAGATAACATCACTTGCCGACTTATTTTCTATTTGCTGACAGGTCTCTTTCTGGCCACCAGTTTGCTGCAATTCTTCTGGAATGAAATATGAGAAAGCATCATGTAACGCATCTTCTTGCTCAATGTGAAACATGCTATTTTAGTTTGCAGTCCAGCTAGAAACAGCTACAGCTAGCAGAGGTTACATGGCGTGGTGCAAATGGCTCACCCAGGATGAGCACAGAGACATGATGAAAAAGGTTGTGGTGGACATGAAACATCCAGGTACACAAAACATCAGTTAGAGGAAATAATTAGATACATGTATTATGTACAAGCAGATGTGAACAAAATAAAGCAAAGAACAAGGTAACACAGAGCAAACTAGCATGTCTATACAGTTAAATAGCTCAAATTTATTTTAGACCTCATAACATGGATGATTTTTAAATGTTTCCATTATACAGAGGGAGGAGGATGTGGGCAAAAGAGAGAAAAGGATATACAAACTCCATATCGTAAGTCTAAAACAGAAGATTATAATTAAATGCAGGCCTCATCAGTAAAGTACAAAACAGCAGCAATGCCGGGCAGTGGTGGCGCACGCCTTTAATTCCAGCACTCGGGTGGCAGAGGCATGCAGATATCTGTGAGTTCAAGGCCAGCCTGGTCTATGAGAGTTAGTTTCTAGGACAGGCTCCAAAGCTACAGAGAAACCCTGTTTCAAAAAAAAAAAAAAAAAAAAACACCAAACAAAACCAAACAAACAAACAGCAGCAACAGAAAAAAAATCAAGTAACCAGGAAGAAAGACCAGGTCATATGTGGACTCACTCAGGCAGCATTAAGATGAAGCTTGGTAAAGGGTGATTAATAGTGTCAAACACAGCAGACAGATACTCCTTAGGTTCAGTGAGAAGGATTCTCAAATCATAAGCTAGAGGAAAGGCAAGGTAAGCTGGGAAGCAATGAGAAATCTCATGTAGTAGCCACAAAAAAAGCAGGAGGAGCTGGGGTGGAGATATGGTTCTGAAGCAGCTCACAGGAAAAGAAGAAAATGGGATGTAGGAGTATAAATGTGTATATCACAAAGTAATTATGACAGAAAGATTCATAAATACCTGTGTATATAAATAAAGACTAAGGCCATGGAAAGGTGTGAGGAAAAAAGTCAATTAAAAAATAAAAGTAAGGGGGTTGGGGATTTAGCTCCGTGGAAGAGCGCTTGCCTAGCAAACACAAGGCCCTGGGTTCAGTCCTCAGCTTCAGAAAAAAAAAATAAAAGAAAAGAAAAAAAGAATGAGGTAGATTAGCACACACTCTAGAATCTATAAAGTTAAGAAGACAACCCGAGCAGAAGGCATTCAGTTACTTGAGAAGTCAGTGTTAAGGGTCCTCAATCAAGCATACAAGAAATGTAGAACTTCCCAGAAGTCACCTTAACAGCATTCCTAAGGTGTCAATCCTGCTCCAGATGGCTGAGGTTTTCTCTCTTGTCTTTTCTGAGGATCCCTTGCCTCCCACCTACACAGGGCTGACATGGGCTCTCATTTTGCAATGCCCATGTCTCCTTTCCCTTGCTCCAGCACGAAAACCTCTGTCTTGGGAACCTGATATCCTGTTCACAGAAAACAATAAAGGACTGGGCCCAACTACTTATGTTTCAGAGTCCGATCTGTTGGGTCTTAGTGTGTAACGAGAGTTTGTTCTTAAGTAGCCACAGATCTCTATGAACAGAGCCATCCTGAGAGTGCACAAAGGAGAAAGAGAACCCTGTTGCAGGGCTGGGGAGATGCTCAGCCATTGTGGGCACTTGTTCTTGACTTGGTTCACAGCAGCCACACTGGGCACTCACTCACTATAGTGAATGTGATGCCCTCTTCTGGCCTCCAAAGGTACTGCATTTCCATGCGTGTGAAATAAAGAAAATAAACAAATCTTAAAAGAATCCTAGTCAAACACAGACAAAAACCATGACATATTCAAGACACCTCACAGCGGCATCCAACTGAGAACAGAATACGCTCAGTGAGACTTGGTTACAGACAAGGGCACTCTGCTTACCTACTGAGCGCAGGTGACTGTAGGTCTCCTGCATCACGTCCCGGTAGAGGCTCCTTTGGTGGGGGTCTAGGTGCTGCCATTCGTCTCTGCTGAAGTCTATAGACACATCCATGAAGGACACTGACCTCTGTAAGAGCAAAGTCCTGTTCAGTGTAAACAGACTCGGGGGCGCGTGGAGAAACATAGTTAGAAATGAGGAATACAGATTGTGTTTTTGTCTTTCGCTCATTTGTAAAAGTCCCTGGAGAGCAATGCCAGAGCAATGGTCAAGGAGAAACACTGACACTCATCTCACGGCCAACACAACAAATAAACTACGACATGTTGGTGGAAACAAGCAAAGAAGATTGCTGAGGACATCAGAGGAGCCACAGGAACCCCAGAGTACAGAAAACCAGGATGGTTAATTCAGCCAACTGGACACAATTTAGAATCGTAGGAAGAGAGCATCAGTGAGGGGCTGTCTAGACCACAGGGCCTATGGGAGAGTGTCTTGATTATGTCAGTTGGTATGGAAAGCCCACTGGGGTCTGCACCATTTCCTAAGTAGGAGATCCTGAGCTGCATTAGTGGGGGGCAGAGCGAGGGGGCTGAGCACAAGCATGCATGCATTCTCTTTGCTCCTGACTGGAGAGGTGCTCAGCTGTGTCGAGTTCCTGCCACTGTGACATCCCATGACAGTAGCCTGGAACTGTGAGCCAAGTTAACCCTTCATCTATTATGTTGTTTTTGTGAGGTTTCTTTTTTCTCTTTTAGCCATAGAAATAGGAAATGAAACTAGGGCAGAAGTCTACATCTTCAGTCCTACGGTTCCCTGCAGGCCTCACAGGTCTAAGCACAGTGAGGGACTTGCTTGGAGACTACACGGTTATTCTTTCCAAACAGAGCTGACACTGTGTCTTGTCCCCTGTGGTTCATGCAAAAGTCGTATTGCACCACCTTGCTGGGTATAGCTTGTTCCAGGGGTCTGAGTTCAGCCCTTGAAAGACAGGGTGTGGTAGACAAATTGGAGAGGCAGACTGGAAGGTTTTTACAGTAGTTTGCTGCCATAGGAGAATATAACAGAGCTATCTGGGGGACAGTGGGCCACCAGACAGATGGGTCAGAGTTGATCTTTGTTTATTTTTATTTATTGGGAAATAAATACTGTAATTTTTTGTATACTATTATCATCAGTAAGATCCAGCCATCATCATTTCAGGTGGTTGTCAAATTCCCACTCCTAAATATGCAGCTGTAGACTCTTCCTTCCTCCTTTCCTTTCCTTTCCTTTCCTTTCCTTTCCTTTCCTTTCCTTTCCTTTCCTTTCTTTCTTTCCTTCCTTCCTTCCTTCCTTCCTTCCTTCCTTCCTTCCTTCCTTCCTTTCAAGATAGGGTTTATCTGTGGAGTCCTGGCTGTCCTGGAACTCGCTCTGTAGACCAGGCTGGCTTTGAACTCATAGAAATCTACCTGCCTCTGCCTCCTGAGTATTGGGATTAAAGGCGTGCAACACCAATGCTGGGCTTGTAGGTTTCTTGTTATTCTTATTTCTGAGCAGATTTTCTCCCATTCCTTTATTTTTAAATAAGAAAAGCAGTTGCTGACAGATAGGCCTGGAACTATCAAGTGGGCTTCAGTGTTGCTAGGAGCTGGACTGATAGGATTATCCAGATCATGGTACTCTCTGTGGTGTTACACACACACACACACACACACACACACACACACACACACTCATAGGCAGTCAACATTAAAGAAGACTCACTGTCTGGCCACTGGGACAGAAGACTGCTATGGAATATTCCTTTACACTGTGTGTCACTATGTCGCTTATATATGTCGCTATGATTGGTTTAATAAACAAGCTGACTGGCCAATAGCTGAACAGTGTGTTTGAGACCAGCTGCAGGACAGGAAAACTCCACCTACAGAAGACAAAACCAAAATATGTTGTGGGATATTTTGATCACACTCTGACACTCCCGAGACTGCCAATATAGTTTATTTTGAATCAGATGACAGAGCTAGCTAGTAGCTAACCAAAATTAGCCATAGAGCTTTTGGAGGACTGAGGATATATAGAGAGACACAGGAAATAGTAAGGAGGGGATGAGAGAAAGGCTCAGTCCTTTTGGATCAAGGAAGGAGAGAGACTGGAGGTCACTGATTGCTTCTCCGTCATTTCTGTGATCAATCAGGTTCTTACCCTGGTATCTGACTCCCAAGTTTTTATTGATAAAGAATATTTAGATAAACACTTGAAAGACCATTCTTTAATTATGCCTAAGCAGACAGAAATCACAGCACTATTCAACTGCAAAGCAATAACCGTCCTCTTATTCCCACCAATACGGATGACTGTTACTTCTTAATCCTGGCATAGCAGTCAGTCCTGGCTCCCGTCTGACATACAATGACTGAGACATCCAAAGCTGAAACTGCCCATCAGAACAGAAATGTCTTTAATATTCAGCTGAGACTTGCTATTTGTGGTCAAAGCCTGAAATGAAATCCTACCCTTTCTTAGAGATCAGAAAAAGACTTTTTTTTCCCTAGGGAAGAATGTTATTCACAAGATGCTCTGTATTTACCAACATTTAAAAACAAACTGCAGTGTGTGTCCAGCACACTAACTACTATTTTTGAAATCAGAAGAAAAAAGTAGTTGTTTTCAGGTATATAATGAAGCGAATAACCCATGGCAAACAATGTAAACTGGCCATCTACACTCGGTGACAGGGGCATGCAGAGAATGAGGTGGATGAGCCACCGTTCATCTTTCCCCTGCGAGCCTTTCCACAGAGGAATTTTTGGTGTTGCTTTTGGCTCCCCATATCTGAACTAATAGACACTGCCTATGCAAAAGAACTGAATCATTCCTAACAAACTATCACTGTATCACCAGAGGGATAAGACCTTCAACACTAATGAAAAAGACAAACATCAAGTGCTACGCAAATGAATATTAAAAAACTAAAAGCTGGGCAGTGGAGGCACATACCTTTAATCCCAGAACTTGGGAGGCAGAATCAGGAGGATCTCTGTGAGTTCAAGGCAAGCCTCGTCTACACAGGAAGTTCCAAGCCAGCCAGGGCTGCATAGTGAGATTCTGTCTTTAAAAAAAAAAAAATAAATAAATAAACCACAAAAAAAGCCCAAAAAGCAAAAAGCAAAACAAACAAACAAAACCAAGAGTCTTTCATCATGCTCCACCCTCCGGCCTCTGAAGCCAGGGACACTTGCCCGGGTGTTTCTTAAGTTTATGGTAGAAAGATCAAAATTTGCTTCCTTAGAGTTTGGTTGCCTCCTGTGGCCTATCTGCTCTTCCTCTGAGACTCTAGCAATAAATCAGAGGCAACTATTTTGTGGAGGAAGTCCCACCCCGGGATTCCTCCTGCTGACCTCACACGAGCTTCCAAGATCCCCTGGTGCCGAAGGTGTTGAAGAGCAGTTGCCTGACATGGCCCCCCTGGGTCTCGACCCTGTTCTCTCCGCAGCCAGAAGCTTACTGGTTCTCTATGAAATCAGTCAGAGATGTATGGACGAAGTCATCTGAAGTCTGGCGGAAGATCTTGTAAGGAGCCCCACAGAGATACCAAGAAACCTGGAAAGATTGAGTCCTTAGTCCTTAGTCATTCACCACAGAAACACATCTTGGGCATCTGAAGGTACTAGAAACTACAGAGCGGTGTTCCTCAACCGGTGGGTCACAACCCCTTGGGATTAAAAACCCTTTCATAGGGGTTACCTAAGGCCACTGGAAAAAACAGATATTTATATTATGATCTCTAACAGTAGTGAAATTACAGTTATGAAACAGCTACAGAATTAATTTTATGGTTGGGGTCACCATAACACGAGGAGCTGTATTAAAGGTCACAGCGTTAAGAAGGCTGAGAACCACTGGTCTAGAGGAATTGTCAAAATACAGTTAAGTCGCACACCCCCTGGCTTTGCTCCTGCAGGTCTAACTAGTCCCCAGAGCGATCCTGGGTTGTTGTACCACAGGGACTAACTCAGTACACAGTGCTGGGAGAGTAGGAAATTTAGAAAATCTGGGCCTCGGGAGACATCCTAGAGAGTAAAAAGAACCTACTACCTGACAACCCAAGCTCCAGCCCCAAGACCCACATGGTGAAAGGAGAGAAATGGCCTGTGCAGTTTGTCCTCCCTCCCCCACGCACACCATGGCATGTGCTCAGGCACACTAACACACATTACATAAAGGCAAACATCTTAAAATAGACATCAAAATGTAAAGACAACATAACCAAAAGAAGTAAAACACATATACCAAGTGTACTCAAGACATTGATTCTGGAATTGGCGCTGCTAACTGGCTGCCACCCGGAAAAAATCATCGCACGCTGTGCAGAGCACAAACTCAGGCAGGTCTGAAAATTTAAATACATGCACTTTCAGATGCCCCAAAAGTATTGCAAGTATTCTGGAGTCCGCACTGCGCACCACCGTGCCATGGGCACGTGCTACAGCTGGCTCACCCCAGATTAGAGAAACAACAGCCGAAGACAGAATCACCTAAGTCCAAACTAGTGAGACCGATGAGTCCCCGGGGCTCGCTTACACAGTACAGGGGAAGGGTTACTGAAAAGAGCAATGGTGACCCCCAAACAGCTACATCCTTCATGGATGACAACCTCATGGGAGCTGCATCACGAAGTCCTGCTTTTAACTAATCTAACCTTCCACTTCTTATATATAGTAGCACATCTCGAGATTCCTTTCCTAGAGACTCTCAACAGCGCCATGACATTCCCACGGACCTATCACTCAGTCTTGCTCTAGTGTCAGAATCTGGAGCAAAGTCCAAGACGGTATCTAGTTATGCACGGAGGAAGAAGCTTCCATCCATCACACACATACGATGAACTGAAGATATAAAAGATGGCACGCATTTCTGAGCAGACCACATCATATGATAAAATATGCCATCATGGGGAAGGGGGAGCAAGACAACTCAGATGGTAAAGACACTTGCCACCAAGCCTGATGGCTCTAGTTTGACCTCAGGGGACCATGTAGTAGAAAGAGAGAACCAGCTCCCATGGGTTGTTCTCTGACTTCCACACTTGTGACATGGCAAGTCTGTGCTGCCCTGGAACACAAACAAATAGCTTTAACACACACATACATAATGAGTGTGTGTGTGTGTGTGTGTGTGTGTGTGTGTGTGAAGCTATAGCTCAGAGGTAGAACATTTGCTTAGCATGCTTGAGGTTCTGGGTCCAACACCTCCCCCCCAAAAAAGAAAGACAAAGAAAAAAGATGCCACAAAATTGAAATAAAGATATATATTATTGGGCTGGAGAGTGGTTAAGAGTACTGCCTACTCTTCCAAAGGTCCTGAGTTCAATTCCCAGCAACCATCTTTAATGAGATCTGGTGCCCTCTTCTGGCCTGCAGGCAGAGTACTGAAAATACTGTATACATAATAAATAAATAAATCTTTTAAAAAAAGGTATGTATTATTTTTATCAAGAGACTAATAGCTTCTTTCTAATAAAAAAAATCTAGCAATTGCTTTTAAAAACCCAAGGGGTAAAAATTGGACAAACCATAGAAAACTTGCAAAAAGGAAAGGCATTTGGGAAATTAAGTTATTTCACAAAATGAAGATGGACACTTGAATTGCTATAATATCCCCGGAGCTATTTAGTCATACCCATTATTAAAAATAGTGGCGCAAGCCTTTAATCCCAGCACTCAGGAGGCAGAGGCAGGCAGATCTCAGTGAGTTCAAGGCCAGCCTGGTCTACAGAGCTCTAGAATAGCTAGGGCTACACAGAGAAGCCCCATCTCGAACACCCCCCCCCCGCAAATACTCGTAAGTGGAGGGGGGCAGTAAGGGCTGGTAAGATCAAAACACAATGTATACATATGGAGAATTTTCAAATAATAGGTAAATGTATTATGTAAAAATATACATGTGTTGGTAACAATACACTTATAGCAATATATACCATCCCCCACAACTAAGCAGACAAAAAAATCTGTATGGTCATATGATATATTAAAATATATGCTTATTATACCACAATACAACTAATTAAAAGAACGAATTATTTTTATGTAATAGATGTGACATTTATGAAAAGTGATTATGGCATAGGCCATAAAGTATTTTTCAACTCGACCCACTACCCAGAGACATTTGAAACAAGAAATTCACTTTAAAATGACTCCTGGATCAAAGAAAACAAATTTAAAAAAGAAAGCCAATTATATTTGAACAATAATAAAGAGAACTCTACAGAACAAAGGTCGCAAATCCTTTACATTAAAGAAGGCTATAAATTAATGAGCTAAACTTTCAGACTAGAAAGCAAACAGATAACAGACGCCACGGTCTCACGGGTCACTCAGCACAGTCCCGCTCGTCCCTCACACCCGTTACCCGCCCACCCTTCCACCGCCAAACTCCCATTATTGACCGGAGAAATCCTCCCAGGGACAACCATCATCCCGCAGTCACCACGGCAACACCGCCTAACACCCACGCACACTACTGACGCCACAAATTCTAGCTGAAACCAACCGGAATCATTCCCGAAGACTTCTTGTTATTAACAGAATCCACAACAGAAATACTCAACAGCGGCAGCGCGGGCCAGAAACCACCTTCCGGAACTACGGCCACTTCCGGTCTTCCAAAAAATGTCCTCCCGGGCTATTATTAGTGCGCATGCCCTGCGTTACCTGGGCAGCTAGAGAAAACCAAGGCGTGCTCGCACGCACGGACACACACACACACACACACACACACACACACACACACACACGTGTAGCTTCAAGAGGCTCTGCATACGATTCCTTAATTGGCCCGGAGAACATGGCCGCGCCCACACTTATTCGTGTAGGCCGCCATCTTTGAAGTTTGCCCATTCCGTACAGCAAAGGAATCCAGGCCGATTTCACAGAATGAGCTAAAGAATTATCAGGTAGATAGAGTGCTGTGACCTTTGTATGTGCATCATCCAAGAGGAAGAAGGTACTCGACATGGGATCATGTTATATTCTGTTATATTTAGAATCCTAGTTGCCATGCTGAATAAAGCGCCATCTGCTGGAAGAAACCGGAGGGTACAGGGGATCCCGAACAGACAAAAACGTTTAAGAGTGGGCTGGAGGGAGAAACCACTGGGAATGAGGGAGAAACCAAGGTGGTACAGTCCGCTCTATAGAAAAAAATCATTCATGAAAAAGGTTGACAGTTCAGGATGGAAATCTGCTCCGGAGAGAAACCCCAACAACCGAGGGAGGCGTCAGAATCAGGATCACAAGCAACTGGAAGAGTGTTAAAAATTTTTTTTTTTTTTTTTTTGCTTTTTCGAGACAGGGTTTCTCTGTGGTTTTGGACCCTGTCCTGGAACTAGCTCTTGTAGACCAGGCTGGTCTCAAACTCACAGAGATCCGCCTGCCTCTGCCTCCCAAGTGCTGGGATTAAAGTCGTGCGCCGCCACCGCCCGGCGAGTGTTAAAATCTTTAATGAGAAACGACATTGGGAAATAGGGTACAAGCTGGGGTCAGTCCTGTGGACTATACCACAACGGAGGGGAGCAGTGGCAGTGTCCTGAAGGAAGCAGTGGAGTGCAGGCGTGAAGTCCAGTCTTCTGTGATCTTCCATCTAACCACCTTCAGTAACGTAGCAGTTGCCCCAGAGGGACAGAGAGCAGAGACTCAGAGAAACACAGGATAGAGGACAAGGGAGACGGAGGGGAGGACAGGGGGGAGGGAACACAAGGGAAGGGGCAGGGGTATTTGTCACAGAGGGACAAAGGATTGCCTCTGGGTAGAGGGGAGGCAGATGTGGCACATAGGTTTATAAAGGTAAAAGGGGAAACCTCGTGTTAGGATGAAGTGTTTACTTTTAATTGGGCATCTTAATTAGGTGAGCCAAAAGAGGCTTTTGATTCCTGGACTTTAATACTTCGATATAGTCAGCCTCAGAAGGAGGAAGTGGTCAAATAAGGGAACAGACCTTGGTAGCTAGCTTTAGAACTGTAATCTAACAGTTTTTAGCAAGGCAGAGGGAAGGGGGTGGGGAGAGAAGGGCAAGGCCTGCCAGGCCCTGTTTGCTAGGCCTAGGGTAGCTAGAGCCCTTAAGTAGTTTAATGCCAGGGATGATGGCTCACACTTAAAGTCTCAGGACTTCGGAGGATGGGGCACCAGGCCAGGCTGAGGTATACATAGAAGGTAGGGGGATGGGGGAGGAGGAAAGAAAGAACTTAAGATGGCCACCATGTGACTAAAAGCACCAAAATTCAAAAGTAATTGGTAGATAGCAATGTCCTTTCTGTGTAAAGGAAGCCTTAATGCAATACCATGGCTCTCTAAATAGGTAAGTAAACTCAAAGACTAACCAGAGAGGCCGAGGTGGTGGCTCAAGCCTCAAATACTTAGACAGGTTTTGCCATGACAGGCAGCTCACAAATCTTTCTATAAATTCTAGGTGATCTGGCTCCCCCTTTTGGCCTGTGCAGGCACTGCAGTAATATATGAATTCACACACACACACACACACACACACACACACACACCACACACACCAAATCTTTAAAAAAAAAAAAAAGGCTGACAATAGTTTTAATGGTAATGGAACAAATAAAACTTTCTTACATTGCTGGTGAAATTAAATAGTATGACCACTTTGTAAAACAGTCTGGTAGTTCCTTACAAAATTCAATATTTGCTTATAAGATTCACTGACTCTACTACCACATATCTCCTAAGTTAAGTGGACGCACATGCTTATAGAAAGAACTGCAAGCAGATGTCTGCTTTATTCAAATCAGCTAATCTGGAGAGGAGGGAAATATCCATCAGTGACTGGACATGCAAGCTCAGACACAGAATTCATAAACGGGATATCATTCAGCAAAGAAAAGAAATGCTTAAGAAGAAAAGAGTATATTTGAGTCCCATAAACACCTTGCCAAAACCAAAGTAAAAAAGTATACCTACTATGTAATTCCATTTACGTATTGGAGACTGGATCTCCCTATATAGCTCTGGATGTTCTGGAACTCCAAACTCACTGTGTGGACCAGGCTGGCCACTATCTCACAGAGATCAGCCTGCCTCAGTTTCCATGTGCTGGGATTAAAGGTGTGCCACCACCGCCCAGCAACTTGTGTTTCATTTGTAAGGAACTCTTCATGAAGAATACCTCACTTATTCTGTGGATGCCCACAGAAAACCAGGGTGGGGCTTGATGTATAAAAATAATCCAGGCAGAGTCAGGTGGTGGTGGCGCACGCCTTTAATCCCAGCACTCAGGAGGCAGAGGCAGGTGGATCTCTGTGAGCTCAGGACCAACCTGATCCACAGGTGTTAGGCATTTCTTTATGGTTTATTAAAATCCCACGTAAAAATGTTAAAGAACAAAAGGGGAACCTGAGCCGAATCGCAAGCCACCACCAACCCCTGCCATTGCTCATTTACAGCTCAAAAAGGCTGCAGACTTCACGCTCCGCCTCTTCTCTCAGTATCAGTCCATCCCCAATATAAACCCCGCCTCTGAACCAAAAAACTCTTCTGAATTGGCTAGCGGACATGAGCAAGTTCCAGACAGCCAGGGCCACACAGAAACAAAAAACAAGCAAACAAGGTCTAGGTCGTAAATATGATGCCGGTGCTATATATTCATGTTGAGTCTCGTCAAACAGCTCACTGTTAAGTTAGTGCATTCCTGGCCGGAGAGGGGGCCCGTGACGAAGAGTACTTTCTCTTCTCGCAGAGGACATAAAGTCAGGTCCCACCACCTACATGGTTGCTCACAACCCTTTGTAAATCCAGTTCCCGAAGATCTGATGCTCTCGCCTGGCCTCCACAGCCACCTACTGCGGGAAAGAAGCCTTTTAAAGGTGTGTTTTACAATAAACCCATACGACTGGTGTCTTTTGTTGTAGCGAAATTGTACCTCAGTGGACTTGATTTTTTTTAAAAAATCCAACATAACTATGACTAATAAGGCATCAGAAGGCTCATGCCACACGCACGAGTTCCCGGGTTCAGTTCCCCGTAGCCGCTTTTGCTACACACAACCTAATTGTTTTACTGTTTCAGAGTTGCGCACACATCACTATTTCCTAATTTAAGAATATTTTCGCGGGATAGTGGTGACACAAGCCCTTAATCCCAGCGCTTGGAGGCAGAGGCAGGTGGACTTCTGTGAGTTGGAGGCCAGCCTGGACTACGGAGCTAGCTCCAGGACAGCCTGGGCTGCTACAGAGAGAAAACCTGTCTCGAAAAACAAAAACAAACAAAACATTTTTTTCACTGCAGGGTGAAGCTAACCCTTAGTCCAAACATCTGAGACAGGGAAAGACGGATAAGATGAACTGCAAATCCAGCCAACATAGTGAGTTCCAATCCTGGAGAGATACCCAGACTCTAAACAAACAAACAAATAAATTTGAATAGGAAAAAACTTTTAAAAAAAAAAGAAACTAAACTGTAAAAGAATCCCATGCCTACTCAGGAGCAATCATTCATTCACAATTCTTCCTAAATCTGGCAGTTTTTAATAACTAATATTTATTGTCTTTTTTTTATATGCAACCTAAATGAGTCATATAAACTCTATACTGAGGGAGGCAAAACGGGAGACCTATCGACATCCTAAACATTCTTCCTTCAGTGAGTTCTAACGCCCACAAGCGTCCCAACACTGGGTGTGGTCTTTCAGAAATCACTGAAGCAACTTTGTTCCAGGAGATTAGTGCCACGCACTAGTCCCTAGACTACATTTCCCAGAAACACGTGCGACGACACACAACTTCCGGCGCCAACCTGGCCTCCACTTACTCAGAAAGCAGTGGTTTCCCGAGGTCGGCCCCTTACCATGGAGGGGGCTTGTGTCCAGGATGTCAGCCCTGCGTGTTGTGAGAGTTTCGGTCCCACCTTGTGCCTGTGTTTAGGAAACTTGGGCACGCAATTGCACGTGCGGAGCGAGCCTCTCAACCTGCCTCAGGCGGTGCCCTGGCGGGAATCCGAGAGCGGGCGCCATTTTCCCCGCCAGGTCCCACCGCGGACTACATTTCCCAGAAACTTCCGCGCACTCAAAGCAGCCCCTTCTTTTGCCTGCGGGACCCTCGTTGTCCGGGGACGGGAAAGTGCGCGGGGAGCGGCCTAGACCCTTGTGAGGCTCCGCAGGTGCGACCATGGGTTCTGAAGGGAAATACCAGTTGGTATCCGAGCTGTCAGGCCGGTGGGAGTTAGTCTAGCTGGGTGAACAGTAGCGAGCTCTTGGCTGTGCGTGAGTGTGACCTGAAGTGACCTTAGGGCGCCACGAGTGCGCGGGTGTGATTTTTAAGTTTCTCAGTGAGCATTCTCAGAGCCGTGTGTGATTGATAACTGTACGACCGTGTGTATAAGTGTGTGTGATTGCGTCCCCGTGTGTTTGGACTGATGGTGTGTAACGGCATAATTTGTTTATGAGGGATCTATCAGAGAGTTAGTAATTACGCTCGCAAGACTGTTAACTTGAGGGGGAGATGTGTGTGTGTGTGTGTGTGTGTGTGTGTGTGTGACTGCATATGTTTGAGTGTGATTATGTAACTTTACGTGATATAGTGAGTTGGAAGATGAGTCCCGTTGCCAGGCTGACTGTGTCTCTCTCATGAGGCTGTTGTGTTCTGCTAATTGTGTGTGATTTTGTATAATTCTCATGAGGGGAACTGGAGGGGATTGTCACTATTGTGTGATCCCGCAGTGAGTGTGTTGTGACCATTTGTAGCACCGTGGTTTTCTGTGTTGTATTTTAGGGTTCTGTAACCGTGTGGATGTGGCTGTATTCTCAGGGTAGACGTGTTCCTGTGGCTTCGACCATATGTTGCAGGCTGTTGTTTGGGTTAGGTGTGGGTGTGAGGATATATGGGATCCCCGTGGTGGGTGAGTGACTGCAGCCGTGGTTTGTAGGTGTGGGATGCCTCTGACTGACCAACTGGCTCCAATCTTCTGTTCTGAGACCCCAGTGAGCTAAGGACCAATTCCAGCCTCGGACAACATAGGCTTCGTTCCTTTTCTGACTCTAGGAATATCACGACAGCCTAGATTTCTTCTCCCTGGGTGACAGGTATGCATCCAGGGTGACCTTTTATTAAAAGGCTTAGGCTCTCATGATCCCTTCTTTCTTCCCCAGCTCTGCCCCTCCAGAAGTACCCAGTGGAGAAAAGAGGAATGGCTGTGGACCAAGCCAAATACAAGGTGCACTGGGCTTTCCCTTTTGCTTTTCTCTGGGATGGTCTTGCTTAACACTGACTCATAAAATAACCTGGTTCTTCAGATTTTCCATTCATGAAAATGGTGGGAAACTCTGCATGGACACCCGCCCTGTGTTTGCTCTGACTTCATTCTGTGTAATGGTTACATGTTAATTTAGGAAACAGATAACTTGTAAAGTTTTTGTTTCTTTCCAAACACACATCTCAAACAGGGTTATTTTAAAGAATTTCTGAAACAGAGCTGAGTTAAATTTTCCCTGCACGGCAACAACCTCTGCTCAGTTTCCTTCTCCAGTTATTTTCAAGGGTGGGATCTTTACAGCACCGACCACTGCGTATATTCCCACTAAAAGTTATGCATGGCAGTTGTATAGTTTGGTTGTTGTTTGCTTTGTTTTGTTTTTTGAGACAGGCTGTGTAGGGGAATGTGCTACAATTGTGGAGCTGCAAAGATATCCTGGGACCCCAGGCTGTGCTGAGAGCCCCAGTAGGACAGCTCTGGAGGGGCGGAGCCACAATAGGACAGCTCTGGAGGGGCGGAGCCACAATAGGACAGCTCTGGAGGGGCGGAGCCACAATAGGACAGCTCTGGAGGGGCAGAGCCACAATAGGACAGCTCTGGAGGGGCGGAGCCACAATAGGACAGCTCTGGAGGGGCGGAGCCACAATAGGACAGCCCTGGAGGGGTAGAGTCACAGTAGGACAGCTCTGGAGGGGTAGATCCATAGTAGGACAGCTCTGGAAGCTGGAGCTGCAATGGGACAGCTCAGCCCTCCAGGAAAGGTGTCCTGACTTTATTGGGAAGCCAGGCTTCCTGAATCTGGGGTGCGGTTAGATGTGGTCTCCTGGTAGGATATAGCAATCCTGCTCTTCTGGAGAGCCACTACAGCTGTGCCCTTAAGGGAACATCCGAGCAGAGCTATCAGCTTCTTCTCCAGCCCAAGACATGACTTCTTTTGCTAACACTCTGCTAAAGGGGAAGCCCATGCAGAAATGTAGCGGTCTCCTGCCCCGCTTTGCTCAGTGCAGAAATGTAGCGGTCTCCTGGCCCGCTTTGCTCAGTGCAGAAATGTAGCGATCTCCTGCCCGGCCTTGCTCAGCGCTCATGGAGCTCCCAGCAAAGTTCTGGTCTCTGCTTTGTTCTGGCCCCCGAGGGACGTCCCAGCCAGGTTCTTCTGTTCTTTACCAGTGAATGAAGATTGCCACCCAATACTCTTTTGAGAGAGAGATTTATTTGGGAAAGAGAAGTCCAGGAGAGTGACTGCCTCTGCCAGGGAGGGATAAAAGGTGGCCTCTAACTCAACCAGCAGAGAAGCGTATATAAGGCTTCTTAGGGGCAGGGTTTTCCCAGGGAGAAGAGGGATTGGTTAGTTTTCCCTGCTCAGGGATTGGTTAGTTTTCCCTGCTCAGGGATTGGTTAGTTTTCCCTGCTCAGGGATTGGTTAGTTTTCCCTACTCAGGAGCACAGATGGCTCTGATTTCATGGCCAAACTGTATTTCTATCACTGGTTCTTTTTAGCCTTTTGACTCTAATCTTAGGACCAGGGCATATTTCTTTTACTGGATCTGATTCTAGAGACAAAGTGTGTTTCTTTGGCACTGGTTTCAGAGTCAGGGCACATGTCTTTAGTCCTGGGTTCAGGAATAAAGATGTTTCTTTCCCTGGCTCAGGTTAGATCCAGGGTGTGTTTCTTTCACTGGCTCTGGACTCAGAGTCCAGGTGCTCA
>NW_026068048.1:1519412-1520700 GCF_014885135.2 Alexandromys fortis
CTTTGAGCCATCTCTCCAGCCCTTGTTACCTCATTTTCTACATGTCCTGTCTCCTCAGTGGCTAGCTGGTATCTCCTCTACTCTGCCCTTCTTCATCCCTCAGTTTGATTGTCCCACCTAACTTTATCCTGCCTTGCTGTAGGCCAGTCAGCTTCTTTATTAACCAATGAGAGGTATACATAGTCACAGTATACAGAAGTATTATTTCATAGCATTTCTCTCTGTTTGTCTAATTAAAAAGGAAGGTTTTAGCCTTAACATAGTAAAACTGTATATAACAAAACAGTTACTAAATAAGAATTACAGTTACAATATCTAGTTTATTTGTATTTGGCAAAATTAAAGGAAATACTCTACCATCTATCTTATCTTTATGAGTCCAAGGTTTTGTATCAACTTACTTTTTATCATAACCAAATAAAACTATAACTATCTAGTCTTCAACTCTGTCAAAGACCCAGAAGGGCAAAATGTTACCTAGTGACAGGGACATCTTGCTGCTTGGGCAGTCACCCAAAGATCCTCTGTAACTTTGGGGCATTCAGCTCTAGCCTACAGGCCTAGCGTGTCTACAGCCTCCTGTGAAGCAGGGAATTCTGAAGGACTGTCTTACCTTGTCTTGGCAAAGTTTGGCAGTCACTTTTTTTTTTTTGCATTCTGCTGGTCCAGTTTGGACAGCATATTGTCAGCATTTGAGGCAAGGGTAGTTTCTCTGCCCACATGACTAGCTTTTGCATAAAAAAAAGCAAACTCGATATGGAGTTTTTTCTGCCCGTCATCTTCTCTGAACTAGATCAGTGCTGCCAGGAGCAGATGTGTCTTTCTGTCATGAAAAACCTTAGGTTATTAAAAATATTAAATGCCGCCGGGCGGTGGTGGTGCATGCCTTTAATCCCAGCACTCGGGAGGCAGAGGCAGGTGGATCTCTGTGAGTTCGAGACCAGCCTGGTCTACAAGAGCTAGTTCCAGGACAGGCTCCAAAATCACAGAGAAACCCTGTCTCAAAAAAAAATATTAAATGCCATATTCTGTACATCTTTGAAGACTATCTAACTATATCTGTGTATGACCTTGAAAACATACCTAACATGACTTTAAGTTTGACTATTATAGACGACATACTATTAATCTGTATTTTTTAATTATACATTTAAAATGAGCTTCATAAGAACAGTACTTCAAACAAGAGTAGAAATATACACACAGTATAACAAAATTAACTTTAAAATGTTATCAATAAACTAAAATCTATACCAATGTAAAATATTCAAGATTAAAAATTGTTTTT
>NW_026068048.1:1523593-1551894 GCF_014885135.2 Alexandromys fortis
TAGCTTTTGCATAAAAAAAAGCAAACTCGATATGGAGTTTTTTCTGCCCGTCATCTTCTCTGAACTAGATCAGTGCTGCCAGGAGCAGATGTGTCTTTCTGTCATGAAAAACCTTAGGTTATTAAAAATATTAAATGCCGCCGGGCGGTGGTGGTGCATGCCTTTAATCCCAGCACTCGGGAGGCAGAGGCAGGTGGATCTCTGTGAGTTCGAGACCAGCCTGGTCTACAAGAGCTAGTTCCAGGACAGGCTCCAAAATCACAGAGAAACCCTGTCTCAAAAAAAAATATTAAATGCCATATTCTGTACATCTTTGAAGACTATCTAACTATATCTGTGTATGACCTTGAAAACATACCTAACATGACTTTAAGTTTGACTATTATAGACGACATACTATTAATCTGTATTTTTTAATTATACATTTAAAATGAGCTTCATAAGAACAGTACTTCAAACAAGAGTAGAAATATACACACAGTATAACAAAATTAACTTTAAAATGTTATCAATAAACTAAAATCTATACCAATGTAAAATATTCAAGATTAAAAATTGTTTTTGGATTAAAGTAGATTCAATAATCTACCCTTTTATCCTATCATCTCTATATTTCCTCTTTTCTTTTTATAAGGAGATCTCTGAATCTAATCTCCTTTGTTCAGCTTTTTTCCTGACCATTACCAATAAGTTGTAACCTGTGGGGGCCGAAATATGCAGGCCCATATTCTTTTTTTTATGGTTAATAAAAGGGTTATTTATTAAAAGGGAAAAACTTACAGATCACCATTCTAGACAACAGCCTCCTGCACAACCAGGAACAGAGTCTAGCAGCCAGAAATGGAGGTGGAAGCAAGAGAGGAGCAGGCCCATATTCTACATTGTTTGGTGATCAGAGAATCTGAGCGACTTAGAAGGCACAATTTACACAACAATAACCAGCCCCCCTTAAATGATAATATCTATAACCCATTTTTTGAGAATGTAGGCATAGTTTTCTAGCTATTTCCTGTTGACTGGGGGCACTGACATCTTCCAGGGAACCTTGAGAAAATCAGGATAATTGTTAAGTCCTGGCTGTAGTGTTCTGTAAGGCTGGATCATCTCATACAGCAGACTGGAAGCTGTTCTGGATGCTGGATTACCTGGGCCATCATTTTTATTGGTGTCTGGTCCCCTTGCTCTGAATAACCTTTTAAAAGTAATATACATATCTGTATTAGTACGAGTGTAGATTGTGCATTGTACACAAGTCAGTTAAAGATGATTTTTTTTGTTATGTGTTTGAGCAGGTAAAATATGCACCATGTATCTTGTAGTTCTTTTAGGTTTATTTTTTTATGGTAAAGTACACATCTAAACAGGAAGCTTCCCTAGAGAAAAAGGAATAGTTCATAATAAAAATAACTGGGGCAAGCCTTTAATCCTAGTTCTTGGGATGCAGAGGCAGACAGATCTCTGTGAGTTCAATACCTGCCTGGTCTACATGACAAGTTCTAGGCCAACCAAGCTACCTAGTGAGACCCTGTCTCAAGTAAAATAAATAAAATGCAATGTCATATAAAGTATAGTGTACTCAAATTTTTCTTTGGGCTGCCAGCTCACAAATAGCATGGAAACTTATTATTAATTATGAAAGCTTGGCCTTAGCATAGGCTTGTTCTCAACTAGCTCTTATAACCAAACCATCTCTATCCATCTCCATTCTGCCGTGTGGCATTACCTCTCTTGTATCCTGCACCTTCTGTTTCCTCTCCACGTCTTACTGACAAATCCACATTCCTAGATTTCTTCTCCCAGTTTCTCTCTCTCTGCCCACAAGTCCCTCCAATTCTCTCCTGCCTAGCTATTGGCCGTTTAGCTCTTTATTATACCAATCAGAAGGCATCTTAGACAGACACATCTTTACGGTATAAACGAATATTCCACAACAGTATAAGTAGTATTTGTTCCATATTCCCACTAAGGACAATTCCAACGAGGAAATTAGAGTTAGTTATTATCTGACTGCTTTAAGCATTCATTCTAAGACTGGTACAGTTTCTAGGGTATTCCTTTCCTTACCCAGCCTTATTTTAGGCATTCATTGTAAGACTGGTACAGTTTCTAGGTTATTCCTTTTCCTTACCCAGCCTTTCTTTAAGCATTCATTGTAAGACTGGTATAGTTTCTAGGGTATTCCTTTCCTTACCCAGCCTTACTTTCTCAGGGCCTCCCCTGTGTAGCAAGTCTTTATGCCACCAACTCCCAAATAATGACACAAAGACTTATTAATTATGAAAGCTTAGACTTGTTTCTAGTTAGCTCTTACAACTGAAATTAACCCGTTTCTATTAATCTATGTGTTAACACATGGCTTGTGGCTTTTACCTCTCCTTGTGCATGTCCTGCTCCCTCTGCATCCAGCTGGTGACTCCACCTTTCTTCTCCCTCTAGTCCTTTCTGGCCCCAGAAGTCCCACCTAACCTCTTCCTGCCTAGCTGTTGGCCATTCAGCTCTTTATTAACCCAATCACAGCGACACATCCTCACACAGAGTAAAGGAATATTCTGAAACACCCCTGCCTCTAGAGCAGCCTTGAGGAAGACTGGCGGTATCCTGCAGTACTTCCCACCATGGCTGAAGGAATGATGGTCTTACTCCCTGACGTTCCAACCTTCCTCACGAGAGATAGGTGCAGTGCTGTGAATTCCTGACCTCCAGCCACTCAGGAGCTGCACTTGCTTTCCTTGTGCTGTGCTGACATTTGTGGCTGATAAAGATTACTGCGCAAGTCTTGGTTCCCTGTTGACTCTCATGCTAATCCTGCATCACCACTCAGTACCTCTGATTTTCAAACAACATTAATATTTTCATTCAGCAAATGACTGTTCATCTTGTATTGACCTTTTTCCAGGCACTGTGATGGACAGGAAACGGTGTACTGAGGGAAGTGAAAGTAGAATTATAGAATGAGCTTGTCCTTCCTAGTCTGTGACTTGTTGAGGTGGCAATGAGTCACTTAGCTTGCAAGACACATGGAGAAGCCAAAATCATGTCTACAAACTAGTATTTTGCAGTGAGAGAATGGGAAATGGGGTCGGTACTTCTGAGTGTTGAAAGATGTCCTAACTTATGGGGCCTATGGAATCATTAGTAGCTGATACAGACCTTTGAGACTCTAAGTATTTAAAAACATGTTTAGTTGAAATCCAATGGGAACTGTGGGTCACGCTGATTTTTGGTTTTTGGTTTTTCAAGACAGGGTTTCTCTGTGGAACAGCCTTAGCTGTCCTGGAACTGGCTCTGTAGACCAGGCTGGCCTCAAACTCACAGAGATCCTCCTGCCTCTGCCTCCCGAGTGCTGGGATTAAAGGAGTGCACCCTCACAACCTGGTCATGCTGACTATCTATATGAATCATTCATTTTATTTATCTCAGAAATAAGAACAAGTATGATAGTGGATGGTTTTAATCAGTCTCATCAGTGTATATAAGCTGTTGAGATTGTAAATCAGAAATCAAAACATTTAGTCACCAGAAAAATAACTTGTATTAGTAAGAAATGATTTTTTTTTCTTGGTGCTGGGGATTGAAACCAGGACTCTACCAGTGACTACTCCCTAGTCCTGATGTTTTGAGACTTTATCTCACTATATAACCCAGGCTGACAACTCAAAGTACTCTTGTCTCAGCCTCTCTGGTGCTGGCATTATGGCATGCATCAGCATGCTTGGCTTTGTCATCTGTTTCTGAATGAACAGAGAATCCAGAGGTACTGGTTCTTGACATCAGAGCAATGGCTCATTCGCTGAACCCCACAGCACAAGCACCAGAGTTTCAGGAGGAGTTTTTGTATTATACAGCTAGGGTGTGCATTTATTGTTTCAGAAATCGATGGTATTCAGCGACGTGTCCCTGGACTTCTCTCAGGAGGAGTGGGAGTGCCTGGGCCCTGCTCAGAGGGACTTGTACAGAGATGTGATGCTGGAGAACTACAGCAAACTGCTTTCCGTGGGTAAGAGCACCCGTACCAACCACTCAGCGAGTTTCTCAGCTGCTTTCCAACTTTGCCACCTGAATTCCTGCTCCTTGTTTGCACATGGTTTCAGCTGGGCTGAAAAAGAAGCCCAGGAAACAGGCCGCTCCCGTGGGCCGTGGCTGAAGCTTCATCTGCGTCTCTGGCTGCTCCTGTCATGGCATCTCTTGCTTGGTGATCGAGGGATTGGATCTGTTTCCCACAGCATAACGATGTCCCATATCTTTTCTTGTGAGCAGGACTTCACGTTCCCAAGCCTCAGGTGATCTCTTTATTGGAGCAAGGCAAAGAGCCCTGGATGATTGGCAAAGAGCTTACAAGAGGCCTGTGCTCAGGTGAGTGAGAAGGAAACACTCAGCAGTGCAGAGCCTGGGGATACCTCGCTGCGGTCGAGAAAACAGCACCTGGGACATTTATTTTGAAAGCTTCTGCCAAGAAAGCTAGGTCTAGTGAGAAAACCAAGTTCTTTAAAAAAAAATTGTTTTTAGTTGCATATATTTATTTGTTTGTTGTATGAGGTTAGTGTGTGGAGATCAAAGGACAACTTACTGGAGTTGGCTCTCTGCCCATCATGTAGGTCCTGGGATCAGACTCGGTCATCCAGCTTGTCGTCGTTTTTACGTAACTGACACCTTAGTCTTTCCTCCATCCAGAGGTCCAGTAGCTAAACCCCAGCCTTCTAATAAACCAATGTGTGGTGTGTGTGCAGATGTGCACTGCTGCCCGCAGAGGGCAGAAGAGTTCATACATCTGGAACTACAGTCACAGGCGGTGTGAGCTGCCCTGTGGATACTGGGAACCGAGCTGCCAGACTTAACCACCAGCCTGTCCTTCCAGAACCAGCCATGAGGCTCTCTGAGACCTATTAGTGAACACCCTCAGTAGCAGTACAAAGATTTGAAGCCCTGTGGCAGAAATCAGGACAAAGACCAACATGCTAATGTGTGTTTATCATCCTGACTGTAGGCAGACTTCTCTGTCCCGTCTGCCAGCTCACGAGTAACCACCCAGAGACTTATTACTTATGAAAGCTCACCAATAGCTTAGACTTGTTTCTAACTAGTTCTTCTAACTTAAACTAGCCCAGTTCTGTTCATCTACTTCTTTTATGTGGCTTGATCACCTTTACTTTGTAAATGCCCAGGCTGCTTGCTCTGCACCCCTGGCGTCTCCTCCCTTCTTCCTCCTGGTGTCCTCTGCCCCCCAGTTCCTGCCTAGCTATTGGCCATTCAGCTTTTTATTAAACCAATCAGAGTGGCACATCTTCACAGTGTACAAAAAGATTATTCCACAATATTTCCCCGTTTTTTAATCTAAATTGATTGAGGCAAGATAATCCCAGAATCAGCTAGTTCCATAGTAAGACCATCTCAGGGACATTCCTTTAATCCTAGGCTTGGGAGGCAGAGGATCTCTGAGTTCAAGGCCAGCCAGAGCTAGATCATGAGACCTTGCTTTATTATCTAAACCCAAAACAAATGAAAGACCAAATTTATTATGCCACAAAATATCCAGGAATTTGCCATGGATATAGATAAATATATAGTATAAAATATATATATATACTGTCTCTAAAATACTTATATTATGATTCATAACAGTAGCAAAAGTATAGTTATGAAACAACAATGCAAATAACTATGGTTGGGGGCACCACAACAAGAACTGTATTAAAGTTGCAGCGTTATGAAGACTGAGAAGCACTGTACGAGACAGATCTTAAGCGCCTATGATAACCACCTCGAGACAGTAGATTCACTTTAGTTTTAGTTTTTCCCATTTCCATTATAAAAGTTTTAAGTTTCTCCAAATAGGAAGGGAAGAGAACATTTTCTACTTTTTGCCTTTCAGCTCTAGAGTCCATGTGTGAAAGCAAGTTATTATCTCTGAAGAAGGAAGTTTATGAAATAGAGTCGTGCCAGAGGGAGCTAATGGGACTTAAGAAGCATGGCCTCGAGTACTCCAGTTTTAGAGACGTTCTGGAATGTGGAAGCCAATTGCAATATCAAAGTGACCATTTAAGCCAAGAAATACTCAGTCGTGAGTACATGCCCACATTTGTTCAACAGACTTTCCTTACCCTACAACAGATTGTTAATAATGGTGAGAAGCCCTATGAGTGTAAGAAATGTAGGAAGGTCTTTACGCAGAACTCACAGTTCATGCAACATCAGAGACTTCATATTGGTGAAAAGTCCTACGAATGTAAGGAGTGTGGGAAATTCTTCAGTTGTGGTTCGCATGTCACTCGTCATCTGAAAATTCACACTGGTGAGAAACCATTTGAGTGTAAGGACTGTGGGAAGGCCTTCAGTTGTAGCTCATACCTTTCTCAGCACCAGAGGATACACACTGGTAAGAAACCTTACGAGTGTAAGGACTGTGGAAAAGCCTTTAGCTATTGTTCAAATCTTATCGACCATCAGCGAATTCACACTGGTGAGAAGCCTTATGCATGCAAAGTGTGTGGGAAAGCTTTTACAAAGAGCTCACAACTTTTCCAACACGTGCGAGTTCACACAGGTGAGAAGCCTTATGAATGCAAGGAATGTGGCAAAGCCTTTACTCAGAGCTCAAAGCTCGTTCAGCACCAGAGAACCCACACTGGGGAGAAACCCTATGAGTGCAAGGAGTGTGGGAAGGCCTTTAGTAGTGGCTCGGCGCTTACAAACCACCAGAGAATCCACACCGGGGAGAAACCCTACGAGTGTAAGGAGTGTGGGAAGGCCTTCACTCAGAGCTCACAGCTTCGGCAGCATCAAAGAATCCATGCTGGTGAGAAGCCCTTCGAGTGCCTTGAATGTGGGAAGGCCTTTACCCAAAACTCACAGCTTTTTCAGCACCAGAGAGTCCACTCAGATGAAAAACCTTATGAATGTAAGAAATGTGGCAAGGCTTTTAATAAATGCTCAAACCTTACCCGCCATCTGAGAATTCATAGTGGAGACAAGCCCTTTAGCTGTAAGGAATGTGGGAAGACATTCAGTAATGACTCAGACCTTGTTCGCCATCAGGAAATTCACGCTAATGAATAATAAAAATTCATATTTGAGAGTTACTTTCTTGATGCGGTTGATTAGGTATTTATATTTTTAATCATAACTGTAGGTTAGGGATTCCGAGTCTGCGTTTGCTCTCTTCTCCCACCCCAGTGCTAGGTGCCTAATCGCCCTTTATTTCTCCATTGCTGGGCTTTGTAGTACCGTTGTTTATATTTTCTTACAGTTTTAGGACTGTCTTTTATCATCTTCTAAACTGTTTTTGATGTTTGCACTAATATCACAGTGTTTTAATTGTGTAATCTGTAGTGATTTTAAGTTCCTTATAGAATTCCAGTGTTGATTTGAGGCATGTCAGTCTTTTTGCTATATTTCATGAGCTTTATTTTTATTGTAAGTGGAAAAAAAAATGAGAAAACTAGAAAATCCAAAGCTGAAACATCAAAATGAACTGCTATATTGATTGTAGACGACGATTGTCAGTTTGGTGGAACTAATTCTGCTGGACTTTATTTTCTAAAAGCCATGTAGTTATGGTATTTGTGTTCTTCCTTTATCTGCTTTTATCATGCTAGAAACATTATAACAATTGCTTTTCCAGCAATGAAACGTATCTTTTAAATGGCTATTATTCATGTTATGGTTGCTTCTAAATTTTTGCATTTATAAAAGAAGTCTCCATTAATATGACCCCAAACTTATGTTTGGATGTTTGATGTTTTATTTCTCTGAAAATCAAAAGCATTTCTTTTAATGCTGAGTTTATTCCCCTTTTCTTCTTGTATGCCATGCTCTTTCTTCCTTTCCATTAGCCCTAATCCTAATGCCATGGCAGAAAGTGTTAGCAAAGTGTTATTTTCTCACACATGGTGAGCACTCGTTCTTTATCTTACATGTGCGGTCGTGGACATGCCGTGGTTTGCTGCGAGGACTCGAACTCGTAACTATAAAGACTGCACATCTACTCCTAGCATACAGTATAGGTCTAATAAAAGGTTTCTCTGTTATCATTAGCATACTGTGTCATAATTTTCTTTATGATTTCTGGAAGGTGTGTGTGTGTGTGTGTGTGTGTGTGTGTGTGTGTAGAGCTGGGGATAGACACCAGGGCCTTATATGTGCTAGGCAAGCAGCCACTCACTCATGAATTCTAGGCAAGTGTTTTATTGTTAGCCCACTTCTTCTAGCTTCTGGAATGTACTTTTTTGGTTATTTTGAGATGTGGTTTCTCTGTGTAACAATCCTAGCTGCCCTAGAACTCGCTTTGTAGACCAGGCTGGTCTCAAACTCGCTGAGATCTGCCTGCTTATACCTCCCAAGTGCTGGTATTAAAGGTGTGCACCACCACCACCTAACCTTGGGATGTACTTTTAACTGCCATTTACCTTTATCAAAACTGGAGGATTTGTGATAGAAAAATAAATAGTTATACGAAATAAAGCCTTTCCTCTACTACTTATTGAATTACAAGCGGGAAACAGTTGTGTGGTAGTCTTTATTTAGACTTAGTTCCCATTCATATTCTCTCTCTCTCTCTCTCTCTCTCTCTCTCTCTGGGACAATTTTACTTTGTAGCTGTGGCTGGTCTGGAACTCACTATGTAGACCAGGCTATCCTGGAAAACAAAGATCTGCCTGCTTCTGCCGCCTAAGTGCTGGAATTAAAAATGTGGGCGCTACAGCCAGCTTCAGACTTAATTCTTAATGTTGTTCAAATGATGTCAGTCTGAAATTCTGGAAGGTTTTGGCGGGTAGTTGAAGTCACAGCTGTCAAAACAGCAGGAAGAGATGACATTGTTTTTCTTTATTGCCCCAAAGCAGAAAACATACAAGTATTGTGTGGCGGTATTCCTGGGGGAGGCCTGAGCAAGCTTCTATTCACCTTTGATAGGGAACCAGTGACAGCCAAAGTGAGGATGTTCCCGAGGTCGTGGTGAACCAGAGTGTTACTGGAGTTGCATGCAGGAGCGTGAGGGAGGGGTATTAGCGATAAGAGCAGAAGTGATTCAGAGATAGCCGCATCCCAAGAAGCCCATCCTGGGATGGGTGAACCTCTGGAACATTTCCTCTTCCAGGCTGCTCAGTTAAGGTCCGTCCTTACTGCTTGTATAAGCTTGGAAAAGGAGGGACCTGATGAGTCTACTCAGTTTCAGGGATTTCTTAAAAGTTTTTGGGTTGTGTACTTCCTGATTTGTAAGGAGCATTCCTGCACAGAAGAATATTTCACCTCCCTATAGAACATCCTCCAAGATGGAATGTCTTAGCTCAAAAGATGCTGCTTTGCAGCAAGTCGTATTCTTCGACAAGAATGGGAGGGCACAGAGATGATTAAATATCTGGGTATTAAAATAATTTTATTTTGGACACAAGTTAAAGAAATGAATCCCTATAGAAGTGTTAATCTAATCTTATTAATAAAAACTGGAGTTTCAGTTTCTGAAAGGTAACTGAATGTTTCTGAAAAGGTAGTACCTTCCTCTTCTGTTCATCCAAAAGGGCCAAGATTGTGTCTTAGCCCTGCCTGGCCACTTCCTGTCCTCTCTTTACAGTCCTCCAAACCTCTATGGTCAGCTAGTGACTGGCTCTGCCCTCTAACTCCAAGCGAGCTTTATTTGTCAAAACACAAAGAAAATATCACACAACACCCTATTCTACATCTTGTCCCATAATATAGGGGATTGGAGGAGGAAGATGTAGTTATATAAAATGTGATTAGATGGTTATGGTGGCTCATACCTGTTAGTGCCTAGAGATGCTGATGGAGGCTGATTGAGAGCTTGATATCATGATGGTCTGTGTACCAAGTCCCTGTCTCCAATAACATGATTTTAAAGAAATTTTTCAGAATACTCAACATTTCCACCTTGTCCTGCCAGCTTTAGGACTTTGGAATTGGTGAATCCAGTTGACCCTGTTTACTTAAAATGGAATTCATATGCACACATCCAGGACCTAGAAGGACATGTCCAAGTGAACTGCTGCTGACTGGAGATTACTCTCTGCTTGGTTTTGCTTTCTATAGTACAGGTAGTTACTTTTCTAAAAGTTCACTTAAGGGGCTGGAGAGATTGCTCAGCAGTTAAAAGCACTTGCTGCTCTTCCAGAGAACTTAGGTTTGGTTCCCAGCACCCACAAGACAGTTTCAGGGACCCAGTAACACCTGGTGCATAAACATACAAGGCAGCCAAAACACCCAGACACATAAATAAAAATTAAGACCTCACTTAAAACAGAACCCAACTTTGAAGATGCGGCAATTGAAACCTCACACTCACCCCTTAAATGCAAGCCCTGAAACAAACCACCCAAAGCAGTAACACGGACTGAAATAGTCACCCTAAGACAACCGGGTGGTGGTGGTTCACACCTTTAATCCCAGCACTCAGGAGGCAGAGGCTGGAGATCTGAGCTCTGAGTCTACAGAGTGAGTTCCAGGGCAGCTCAGAGAAACCTTGTCTGGGGAGAGAGGAGGGAACAAAAACAAAAAACAACCAAGTAAATAAGAGAGTCACCCCATACACCCGCTGTGACTTGCAGTTTGGCAGGACACACTCAAAGTTGTCAAGCAACAGCCCACCATCAGAGGATGTGATTTCAAATTCAGAAGCTCAGTAAACGGACAGGCTACCCCCGTTGATGCGCACGCGCAATGGTGTGCAGCCATGGTCATGCACAAAAAGCACACACAGACATTCAATCACTGTCACCCCCACGCTGAACCTTACATCGTCTCACACAAACCCACCCACACCAGGGAACTCGCCTGGAGCGGCTAACAGGTCCCGGCGCTCGCACTAGCCGAGCATCTTGAAGCGCCTGAATAAAGTGGAAAGGGTTGCGCAGCAAAGAACTCTGGGGCTGGTAGTTCTGGGGGTCCAGAAGGAGCCTCTAGCTGAGAATATCTGATGCGCGGTCGCCTGTCGAGCCTCGCCCTCTGGCTGGGCCCGCTGTGACGTCACGGGCCTGGGTCACAGAGTCCTTTTGTTGGCCTGTGGGGCGGGGAGGTGAGGGCCAGTGGAGATGGACCCGGTGGACACCGCGAGACGGTGTGTGTGTACCTGGGGACACCGTGAGATGGTGTGTGTGTGTGTGTGTGTGTGTGTGTGTGTGTGTGTGTGTGGTTTTTCGAGACAAGGTTTCTTTGTAGCCTGTCCTGGAACTAGCTTTTGTAGACCAGGCTGACCTCGAACTCACAGAAATCTGCCTGCCTCTGCCTTCCGAGTGCTGGGATAAAAGGTGTGTGCCATCACCGCCTGGCTTAGCCTGCAGCTCTTTATTTAGAGGTGAGTTCTTGTGAAGTTTACCACATCCACTTGTTACGCTAACGGAGATGAGAAAGACCAGCTATTAAATTATACAGCTTTTGGACCTTAGAAGTTAGAACTGGCAGCTGGAGAGACAGCTCAGTGGGTAAGAGCATTTGTTCTTACAGAGCATCCAGGCTTACTCCCCCATGGCGCTCAAAACGTAAACTCCAGTCCTAGCGCACCCAGGCAGCCCTCTTCTGGTCTTGGGCGCTGCGTGGATATTATGCACAGGTACGCATGAAGGCAAAACATCCACACACAGAAGGTTCTTTAAACTTCTTGACTAACAATTTTAGGAATTAGTACAATTTAAGTATGCGAGGCTTGAATGAAGCTAACACGAGCAACATGAAAAATGTCGCTGTGAACATTACAGGTTACACAGTGTGGCGTATATCCGTTGATACAGTCATTTCTGAGCACCTACAGTATTGCTGGCGTTGTGCTCGCCCCGAAATACATCAGGGAGCCAGACAAACTCTAGCTAGCTGTCTTAGGTCTTGCAGTCCTGTGTGGGGAGACAAGAAATAAAATGTGTGGGGTAAATGGTAAGAATAACAATCAAGATCAGGACTGAGGCTAGAGAAATGGCTAGGCAGTTTATGAGCCCTTGTCTCTTCTCCAGAGGACCTGGGTTGGGTTCCCAACATCCATGTCGGGTGGCTCACAGGATTCCAGCTTCAGAGGGATCTTATGCCCACTTCTGGCCTCTGTGCGCACCTACACATATGTGCCAGAGAAACAGACACATGAATACATACACGTTACTAAAAGTACTAAAATTTGCAAACTACAACAAAGATCAGGCTATAATTTCTCTCTGTGTAGCCTTGGCTGTCATGGACCCACTCTGTAGACCAGGCTGGCCTCAAAATCACAGCAATCTGCCTTCCTCTGCCTCCCGAGTGCTGGGATTAAAGGCGTGCGCCAACCACTGTCTGGCTGATTTCCTATCCCTTTTATTGACCTGTCTTGTTCCTATCTTTTCCTTGTTTAATAACTATAAGATCTTTGCCATGTTAATTTGGACTACTATCCCATGCTGTCTGGCAAAATTTTCTGTGCTGATGGTAATAATATTCGCTTTCCCTATCCTGCACAGTAACTGATAACAACACTTGGCTTCGGGATACTTGAATTGTTCATAGGGATAAAAGGACTAAATAATTTAATTTCAGATAATTTAAATTTGTCATGGGGCTGGAGACGTTGCTCAGAGGTCAAGAGCACTGTTTGCTCTTCCAGAGGACCCAGGTTTGATTCCCAGCACCCACATTGCTACTAATAACTGTCTGTAACTCCAATTCTCAAAGACCTCGCACCTGTTTTTGGCCTCTGTGAACACTGCATATAAATATGTGGTACATAAACATTTATACAGACAAAACACATAAAAACAAACAGCCATAAAATAATAAAAAATTAAGTTGTTACACACAGTGACTAGTATATTGAATAGCATAGTTCTAAATATTTTCCCCCTCAATATGTAGCCTCGACTGGCCTAAGACTCATTGTGTAAACCAAGCTAGCCTCAAGATGACTGAGATCCAACTGCTCCTGTGTTGTAGAATATTATTTTAAGATGTATTACATTTGTTTATGCTGTGGAACATTTGTTTTAATGAAGCAAAGATGTGTTGCTTCTTTTATGAAGCATTTGCCTAACTGTGAAGCTGTGATTCTTTGCCTGTCTAAAAGGCCTGATGGAGGCCAGGGGGTGGTGGCATAAGCCTTTAATCCCAGCACTCGGGAGGCAGAGGCAGGCAGACCTCTGGGAGTTCAAGGCCAGCCTGGTCTACAAGAGCTAGTTCCGGGATGGGCACCAAAGCTACAGAGAAACCCTGTCTCGAAAATCCAAAAAATAAATAAATAAAATAAAATAATAAAAAAATAAAATAAAAGGCCTGATGGTCCATTAAAGAGCTGAACGGTCAATAGCAAAGCTGGAGAAAGAATAGACGTGGCTGCCAGGCCGAGAGAATAAATAGGAGTAGAAATCTGGACGAACGATGAAAGAGCAAGAGAAGAGGGAGAGGTGGATTATAGGGCCCGGCCACCCAGCTACACAGCTAGCCAGGGAGTAAGAATGAAACAAGGACCTTTTCCCACTCCGCAGGCTGCATTTTTGTCTTATTGACCATGTACTTGGCTTTACAGAAGCTTCTCCATTTTGGGAGGTCCCACTTACTTGATGAGCTTGGTATGAGCTCACTCATAAGTGGATACTGGCTGTAAAGCAAAGGATATCGAGCCTAGAATGCATGACCCTCAGAGAAGCTAAGTAACAAAGAGAACCCTAAGAGAAACATATATAGGTCTCCCTGGGAAGGGGAAATAGACAAGATCCCTGAGAAAACTGGGAGCATGGGGTGGGGGGAGAAGGGAGGATGGAAGGAGAGGAGGAGGAAGAAAGGGGAGGGGGCAGGAGAACTTGAGAGAATGGGATAGTTGAGATGGGGGAAGGATAGAGATGGAGAGCAAGGAAAGTTATCTTGATTGAGGGAGCCATTATGAGGCTAGCAAGAAACCTGACATTAGAGAAACTCCTGGGGATCCAAAAGGATGACCCCAGCTAAGATCCTAAGCAATAGTGGACAGGTATCTGAACTGGCCTTGCCCTGTAGTCAGACTGATGACTATCTTAAATGTCACCATAGCACCTTCATCCAGTGACTGATGGAAGCAGATGCAGAAATTCACAGCAGAGTGATGTGGGGAGGTCATTTGTCAATCTGTTGTTTCATTGGTTATTCAATAAAGAAAACTGCTTGGCCTGATAGGTCAGAAAATTATGTAGGTGGAGTAGACAGAACAGAATGTTGGGAAGAAGGGAAGTGAGCCAGACGTCATGCCTCTCCTCTCCAGGCCAGACGCAATGAAGCTCCAGCCCAAGATGGACATACACTAGAATCTTTCCCGGTAAGACACCACTTCGTGGTGCTACACAGATTATTAAAAATGGGTTAAGCAAGATATGAGAGTTAGCCAAGAAGAGGTTAGATATAATGGGCCAGACAGTGTTTAAATGAATACAATTTGTGTGTTGTTATTTTGGGTGTCAAGCTAGCCGTGTGGGAGCCGGGCAGGACAAAAAGCAGGCCTGCTAGCTCCATCTACAGCAGAGCACTGGGCTGAGCTCCCAAAGTCCAGCTGAAGAGTGGGAGGAGTGAGACTATGAGCAAAGAGGTCAAGACCATGATGGGAACACCCACTGAAACAGCTTACCTGAGCTAATGAACCAACTCCAGCCAGACAAGGAAGGAACCAGCAGAGGACCAAACTAGGCCTCTGAGTGTAGGTGGCAGTTGTATGTCTGGGGCAGATTGCGGGGCCACTGGCAGTGAGACCAGGATTATCCCTACTGCTTGTACTGGCTTTTGGGAGCCCATTCTCTCTGGCGGGCTACCTTGCTCAGCCTAGATATAGTAGAGAGAGTCTTGGACCTTCCCCAAAGCAATGTGCCTTGCGCTCTCTGAGGAGTGGATATGGGGCGGGGTGTGGGAGAAGGTAGAGGGAACAGGAGGAGTGGAGGGAGTGGAAACTGGGATTGGTATGTAAAATGAAAAAGGTAGTTTTTTTTAAAAAAATAAAAAAGAATGAAAGTGAAATATACAGAAGTAAGAAAAGGAAAAAAGCCCAGTAAGTTGGAATACCCAAGCTTCTTCCTAAGGTCCAGTGCAAAACTTACCCCAGCAGCAAGAAGTGAGGTTTTTACAATCGCCAAGCCTTTCCCTGGCACACATAAATTTCCAAGATATGCCTTTCTATGTAAGAATCCAGAAACCGCATAGTACAATTGTGCATGCCCATAAACCCAACACTCAGAAGCTAAAGGCAGTAGAATTGCTGTCAGTGTGAGTGTAAAGTATTCCTTTACACTGTGTGACTGTATGTCATTGTGATTTAATAAAGAAGCTGACTGGGCAGTAGCTGAACAGGATAAAGTAAGGTGGGGGAGCCTGTAGTACCAGCACTACAGGACAGTACATGAGCCAGGAACTAAGCTGAAGACTTATAAACACACGCACACAGACAGACAGAGACACAGGGACATGGGTCATATTGATACAAGAATGCCAACTTTATTGTGCTCCAAGGAAGCTTATATAGGGATTCTTAACTGATAGCCATGTCCCAGCTCTCGGGATCTTTCAGCTGCAGGCCTCACCAGAACCCACTCCCCTGCCATCAGGGTCTCGTGCTCAGAGCAGCTGCAGGCGCAGGTAAACAAGTTGTTTTGCTCAGTTCACTCCCGCAGGCAAAGGGTCTGAGGCAGGCAAAGAAAGTCAAGGGGCCAGGGGTCTGCAGCCTCCAACAAGAGCCCAACTGACAATGATTGGAAACAGAAGGGCAGAGTCAGAAGTCACCAGGAGATGCAGAGGGAGCAAGACAAACTGGAGGATAGGTATGGCCAAGAGATACGTGGTAATACATAGATGAATAGAAATAGGTTCATTTAAGGTGTAAAAGCTAGCTAGTAATAACTCCAAGCTAGATCAAACATTTATAATTAATATTGAGTCTCCATGTCAGTTATTTTGCAATTGGAGGGTGGGAGAGAGAAGTCTGCCTACAAATGGTATTCCAACGTGGGGCTGGAATTTCCATATAAGACATGAAAAAGCTATGAAAGGATTCTAAACACAGAAAAACAGAGTCAAACATGGCTTCTTGGTAACTGCATTTTCTCAGATAGACCCTATTTGCTAGCAACAAGCAGAGACACGGATCCTTTAAGAGATGACTTCCAAGCTCAGTGCTAATGGCAAAAAAAAAAAAAAAGGGTGTGACTCTTTTAGCAGGCCCTGATACCAAACACATACATGGGTTTTGTAAGCTGTAAACAGAGACTGCACTTCGTTTCCTGGTCACCCAGACCCAAATAATCACACTATATTGATGTGGGATGTCCTTCTGTATATGTGTGGCTTTTATTGGTTAATGAATAAAGCTTTTTGGGTCAATGGCTTAGCAGAGTAAAATCAGGCAGAAGAGAGATATTTAATAGAGAGTAGGTGGAGTCAGGGAGAAGCCCTGTAGCTGCCAAAGGAGAAAGACATGCTGAAACCTTAGGAATCTTACTGGTAGGCCACAACCTCATGGTGATAGAAATGGGTTAATTTAAGATGTAAGAGTTAGTTAAAAAGAAGTATGAGCTATTGGCCAAGCAATGCTATAATTAGTAGTTTCTCTATGATTATTAGGGTCTATAATAATTAGGGCCAGGAAATGAACGAGCAGTCTCTGGTTACACTATATTAATTACAGCACTGTTTGACCAATGGCTCAGGCATATTCCCAGATAGCTCTTACATCTTATGTTAAACCGTTTTATTAATATGTGTATTGCCACAAGGCTGTATCTTACCAGTGCATCATGTTACTGCTTTGATAGTTACATGGCATCTCCTCAACTCAGCCTACTCTTTATCTCTGTTCAGATTTCCTGCCTGGCTTTACTCTGCTAAGCCATTGGCTGAAACAGCTTTATTCATCAACCAATAAACGCAATACATATACAGAAGGACATCCCACATAAATGAGCAGTGGGTGGGGCACTACTTGGTGACAGCATGGACCCAAAAATTTTCCAGAGTTTGGGCAGTAAATGTGACTCTAGTCACCTGGTAACTGCCATGAAGCTAGGCTCTTGGGGAACTAAGAAGGTCAGAGCCAACTGCCAAAATAGAGGCAGAGGTCCTAGCCACACTGCTTAGCAGTTTAAAGGTTCATGTAGTCAGAAAAAGATTACACATATGCAATAAAAATAGATTAAGATAAAAAAAACTCTAAATGAGTTATATAGTCATGTTAGGTATGTTTTCAAGTTCATACAGATATTTTAGATAGATGATCTTCAAAACGTCAACGACCTACAGAATATGACATTGAGTATGTTTAATAACCCAGGTTCATGACAGTGAGACACCTCTCCTCCTGACAGCACCCATTTACTTTAAAAGAAAATGATGGACTTAGAAGAACCTCCATATAGAGTTTGGTTTCTTTTTTAAAATAATTTATTTTGTTTTATTTGCATTGGTTTAAGGGTGTCAGATCCCACTGGAACTAGATTTAAACAGTTGTAAGCTGTCAAGTGGGTGTTGGGGATTGAACCTGAGTCCACTGGAAGAACAGCCAGTGCTCTTAACTGCTAAGCCATCTCTCTAGTCCATAGAGTTGGATTTCTTTACGGCAAAGATAGTCATGTGGGCAAAGTAACTGACCTTGCCTCAATTGCTAACAGTATGCTCTAAAAATTGGACCAGAAGGATGCAAAAAAGACTGCCAAACTTTGCCATGACAAGGTATGACAGTCCTTCAAAATTTTCTGCTTCTCAAAAATATCTGTCAGATAGGCTAGGTCTATAGGCCAAAGTTGGACATCCCAACATTACAGAAGAACCCAGATGTCCCTGACCTTAGGTAACATTTCACCAGTCAGGAGTCTTTGATGGAGTTGAAGACTAGATAATTATATATATCTCATTACTTACGATAGAAGGTAAATTAGGTACAGAGCTTTGGATTCGTCAAGAGAGAATAGAGTATTTTCTCTAAATTTGCCAAATACAAATGGACTGGATATTGTAAAAGTAATTCTTACTTGATGACTTTTGTTGTATATAATACTACTGTGTTGAAGTTAAAACCTTCCTTTATAATTAGACAAATTAGACAAAAAGGGGAAACACTGTGTGAATGTATGTTGCTTCGATTGCTTTAACAAAGAAGCTGATTACTGTACAAAATCCTACAGCCTTTAAGTTACCTGCCTACTTGGGTGTGGCCTCTTATACTATAAATGCTGATGTAAAGCACATATTGCCTCTCTTCTTCTTCTTCTTCTTCTTCTTCTTCTTCTTCTTCTTCTTCTTCTTCTTCTTCTTCTTCTTCTTCTTCTTCTTCTTCTTCTTCTTTTTGGTTTTTCGAGACAGGGTTTCTCTGTAGCTTTGGAGCCTGTCCTGGAACTAGCTCTGTAGACCAGGCTGGCCTCGAACTCACAGAGATCTGCCTGCCTCTGCCTCCCGAGTGCTGGGATTAAAGGCATGCATCACCACCACCCAGATTGTGCAGAGAGCTGTGATCTGTGAATCTATCCCTAAATAAATAACCCTTCATTATATGCAATTCTGAGCTAATGTGGGATTTCTGTTTAGCCTCCATCTTCATTTGGTGCTTCATGTGGATCCGAACTCCACACCTACTGGGTGGATTGGTCAAAAAGGTCCAAACAATCCACAGCCCAGAAGGTCTCCCACCCCTGCCCGCTTGGCTCTCTTTCACCTACTAAGCAGTTTTTTTAAACCCCCACCACAGCAGAGGTAAGTGCGCATGGTGACTCATGCACATTCCCCACCCCACTGCCGCATTCTCTGCCACATGGCAACTTGCACAGCTTCCGGTTTGTGCTTTCCACTCCTGAGTTCTAGGCTCCTTGCTTTGTGTATGGAATTTATTTAATTGCTTGTAATTTGTCAACCAAAGCATATTTGTCAGAATTTAACCAGCACCAAGGCAGAAGACCAAAGTGGCACAGAACTGTTTGTGGCTCCTCCAGTTGAGCCGCTGCTGGTCACAACTCTGCAACCACAACACCTGCTGGACAATAAAGGTTATTACACCTAAAACAATTTACTGGACCTCACAACACAGGTAAATATTTTATTAATAAATCAATAAATTTGAAAGTTATAAAATGGCACACACATTACCAGGGAAAATTTTAGTAATCTTTTTGCTGATACTATGGATTGTATTCTGCAAGGCTTATATGGTTATTGTGATACACGTATTTATTGGATATTTTAACTCAGTTTTTTCTTTATATTATATCCTTAAGAAAATAGTTTACAGGGCCAAGAATGAGGCATTTTAGAAATGATACAGTCTTTACAGACTAATAATGAACAGCTAGCTGATAGGATTTGATACCATCAAAAATCAATATTATTGCTTAGGTAATATTATATCTTTCTGGACTCTTTGATGGAGTTAAGAATAGTTAGTTATAGTTTTCCTTAGTTATGATATAGATTATTGTAATTTTTACTTGATAACTGTTTTGTTATATATGTAATTTTGCTATGTTAAGTTAAAGCCTTCCTTTTTTGTTTAAACAGAAAAAGGGGAAATGATGGAGGAAGGTCATTGAGCAATAAAGAAACTGCTTGGCTGGCCCTGATAGGTTAAAGCATAGGTGGGAGAGTAAACAGAATAGGATGCTGGGCGGAAGAGGAAGTGAGGTCAGACTCTGCTCTGCTCCCGGAGAGACCCGACAGCTCTGCTCTCTGGAGCAGAGATGCCATGCTCAGCTCTTCCAGTTAGACCCGACAGCTCTGCTCTCTGGAGCAGAGACACCAGGCTCCGCTCTCCCAGGCAACTCCGACCCAGGATGGATGGAGGCTAGAATCTTCCCGGTAAGCGCACCTTGGGGTGCTTACACACATTATTAGAAATGGGTTAGAACAATATGTAAGAGCTAGCCAATAAGAAGCTGGAACTAGCTGGGCCAAGCGGTGTTTAAATGAATACAGTTTGTGTGTTGTTATTTCGGGCATGAGCTAGCCAAGTGGCCGGGGTGTTGGGGACACAGCCCTGCCGCTCCTTATTTCAACAGGAAAGGCAGGTTGCAAATCTGAAGATTTAAGTAAGGTGGAACAAAGCTCTTTTAATTCTATCCAAAAGGCAGAATTATATGCTATTCTCATGATACTAAGGGATTTTAATGAGCCTCTTAATATAGTTACTGATTCTCAATATGCAGAAAGAGTTGTCTTGCATATTGAAACCACTGAATTTATACCAGATGATACAGAATTGACTTCATTATTCATATAGGTTCAGGATATAATCAGGAATAGGCTTTGTACCATATACATAACACATATTTGATCCCATACACGGGTCTGTTAGGTCCTCTAGCACAAGGTAATGCAGAAATCAATTGATTATTGATTGAAAGTGTGTTGAAGGCCTCAGAATTTCATAAAAAACATCCTGTTAAAAGCAAAGGATTAAAGAAAGAGTTTACTGTTACATGGCAACAAGCTAAGAAAATTATAAAGAGATGTCCTACTTGCTATTTCTATAACCAAACACTGCTACCTGCAGGGAGTAACCTAAAGGGTACTAAAGGAATGAAATATGGCAGATGAATGTGTTCCACTTTGCAGATTTTGGGAAATTAAAATATGTACACCACACCATTGACACTTATTCAGGTTTTCAATGGGCAACTGTTTGAGCTCAGAAAAGACTGATTCAGTACTCACACATTTATTAGAAGTTATGGCCATCATGGGTATACCTGTACAAATAAAGACAGACAGTGGTCCAACATATGTCCCTAAGAAAATGAAAGGGATTTTTTTTGTTTTTGTTTTTGTTTTATCGAGACAGGGTTTCTCTGTAGCTTTGGAGCCTGTCCTGGCGCTAGCTCTTGTAGACCAGGTTGGCCTCGAACTCACAGAGATCCACCTGCCTCTGCCTCCCGAGTGCTGGGATTAAAAGCGTGCATCACCACGGCCTGGCATGAAAGGTTTTTTTGCATATTATAATATAAAGCATGTTGCAGGTATAGCAAACAATCCTACAGGTCAGGCAGTTATAGAAAGATCAAATATATAAAGGATATGTTAAACAAACAGAAAGAGATGGGAAATATTCCCAGAAATAGATTGCATAATGCCTTATTAACCTTGAATTTTCTTAATGCTAATGAGAAAGGAACAACAGCACAGAGAGACATTGGATAATAGAAAAGTCTTCTGAATTAAATCAGCGGGTGTATTTCAAGGATGTGTTGACCTCACAATGGAAGCCAGGAGATATGCTACATTTGGGAAGGGGTTTTGCTCTTGTTTCCACAGGAGAAAAAAAGTTATGGATCAAATCAAAATTAATAAAAATTTGGTTTGAAAAAGAGAAACCTCTTTAGAAAGAGAAATGGTGACTCATCCACACAGTTGACAACCATACAGGTGGTAAGGAAACCTCATAAGGATTGGGGCAGGTTCTGTTCTTGTCTTTGCAGGAAAATACTTATCTTCAGAAAGTCAAGAGACCCTGGACATCTAGATGCCTAAAGAAGAAAAGATCCTGATTGGATCACCAAACAAAGACAATTATCATTTATGAGGACAGATCATTTGAGGATAATAATCTCTGAATTTTTTTATTTTTTCAGACAAGTTTTCTCTGTAGCTTTGGAGCCTTTCCTGGAATTAGCTCTTATAGACCACGTTGGCCTCAAACTCACAAAGATCCCCCTGCCTCTGCCTCCCAAGTGCTGGGATTAAAAGCGTGCATCACTACTGCCAAGCTGAATCTTTGGATATTAACTAGAATAATAGTCATAACTCACTTAAAAAAATCAAAGCTGGCTTTGGAGGTGGCTCTGTCTTCTGAATGCAAACACATTTTTAAAATAAAAATTCAGAGTTTCTGTCTCATGTCAGGAGCCATGATATGGGACAGAAAAAAGAAAGAATTTAGAAAAATATTTAATTTTCTTCATATCTATTTTTGTCTCTATCATACCTTACATTGAATATATGTCTGTATAAATAATGTTTAAGTTTTCCACAATGAACAATGAATTTCCCTGCAGTAATCTTTGAAGTTTCCAGGAAGAAGATGGGGCCCCACAACAATGGTTCCGCCTGGTTGATATGGCATCATGGTGCTGATAGCACTACTATAAGACCTGTTTGGGGTACCAGTGGCTCAAGATGGTCCCAACTTGGTTAGCTGAAATGGTGCAATTTTTTTTACAATGTTCTGACCAGAACTCCAAACAGGAACCTCAAAAAAAAAAAAAAACCCTACCAAAAACTCAGAGACTATTTACAATTATATCAGACTACTGTCTTGAATCTTAACCATCATATTACTTTCATGGGAACCCATAGAAAGAACATCATCTCCGTGACTGCTGGAAGTAATTCTAGAAGACAACATGCCCTCTCCCAACAAAGGTTGTCCTCAGGGCTAGGGACATCATTTAGGGATTGATTATAATTGGTATAGGGTTGGGGATTGGGGGGGGAAATTATGTAGTCTCAGGTATCTCTTTAAAAAAAGTAAATTGATGGGATAATAAATTAGTGAATATATATATATATCAATATTATTTATAGGAAATTTACATTGTTATAGATTCTTATATATTGATACAAACTTAAATTATATTGAATATGTTTCTATTTTTGTTTATAATATTTGTATACCTAGGCAAAGTTATTTTGTCCTATTGTATGCATGCATGCTTCTACCCCTGCTTAAGACATTTTGTAAATTGATACAATTTTAGAATATATTTATCATATTGCAATATACATTTCTACCTCTGATCAAGGTACTCATACATTATTTACATTTTGAGGTCATTGTCCTCATTTGTTGCACAGTTGTTTAAAGATAGTTTAATATTCTAATATGAAGTCTCAGTCTTTAAGTCATATAGGCATTTAAAATTACAGGTCAATAGTCATCCATGTTTGTCATACTTATAGTTAGACTAATCAGGTTCTTTAGATATACAGAGACTGTATTCTGCATAAATAGGTGACCTTCAACCACTTCAAGGATCTGTAGAATATGGCATTTAAATAACTTAGGGCTCTGTTGACATGAGACACAATTGCTCCTGATGGCCCCAATCTATTCCCAAGAGAATGTTGAGCACTGAAGACACTCCACTTGGAGCTTGTTTTCTTCTTGGCAAAAGTGGCCTTTGAGCAAGGAACTGCCCATGCATCAGGCACTGACAAAATGCACAATGTCCAGACAGGACAAACAGGATACAAGAAAAAAGACTGTCAAATCTTGCCAAGATGTTTTGAAAATTTACCTGCCTCTGAAAGTGGTCTGTCAGTTACTCTAGGCCTTAGCTAAAGTTGGTTGTTCCAACATTGCAAATGAGACTTTGGGTGAATGCCCAGGTAGCCAGTTGTCTCTATCATTTGTTGCACATTTTGGAAGTTGCTTGATTGCACTTCCTGCTAACTCAAGTAATATTATTTCCCTTCTCGGGTCTTTGATGGGGTTGAAGACTATATAGTCATAGTTACTTTCCTCCCATTACTTGATATTTGTTCTTATTGTATATAATTTTGTATTAGACTTAGAACTCTCTTATTTTAAACAAAAAGGGAATGTACTGTAGGAAATCCTACAGCCAGTAGCCTTTAAGTTACCCACCCACTTGGGCATGGCCTCTTATACTATAAATGCTGATGTAAAGTACAAGTTCCCTCTCTCTTCCGGCTGCTGTATTTGGTTCCTGTTGCCCATTCGTGCAGAGGACTGTGATTTGTGTGTCTACACCTAAATAAATAACTATTATACTCCATTCTGAGCTAGTGTGGGATTTCTTTTAGCATCCACCTTCAGCTGATTGACCAATAGCCAAACAAGATAAGGTTAGGCAGGAGAGCCAGACTGAGAATGCTGAAAGAAGGGTGGAGTCAGGAGTTTCAAGTAGACACAGAGGGAGCAAGATATGCTGGAGGACAGGTAAAGTCATGAGCCATGTGGCAACACATAGGATAGAAATGGGTTAATTTAAATTGTAAGAGCTATTTAGTAATAAGCCTGAGATATCAGATGAGCATTTATAATTAATATTGAGTCTGCATACCAGTTATTTGGGAACTGGCAGTTGGGAAAGAAAAATCCACCTACATTGGAGGCCAGCCTCAAATGTCTTAACACTACCCACAAAACCTCTAACAGCAAGAATAAAAATAAAAACAAAAAACCAAGAATATAGACACTGAAAAAAGCTTTGTTGAGATACACTGAACTTTGCTCCTGCTGTGATCTGGGTACCAGTCCTTATCTGGCATTGTGCATAGTTCCTCTCCTCTTCAAAACTAACCCAAATGCAATTGGACTTTTCTTTTTTGAAACTGAGAGTCAAGTATTCCAAGAAATATTTTTTTGTTGTTTTTCTACTGCTTTCAACTAGGGAAAGAACTATGTAAAAGATAACAGGCTTTACAGTTTTACAGCTGGCCTCAAATGCTGTATACTGATGATTCTCATTATCCCAATTCATGTTATATAGACTCTGAGCCAGCTTGTTGTTATGATGACAAGAAGGCCTAAGAAAATCAACTGAATTGAGGGGGAAGCTATCGCCCCTTTTGAAGGCATGCCTTAGGTGACCTACTTCCTCTTACTAAGTATCAACTCCTACAGCTTCACTGTCCACTGTCAACTAGAAATCCATTAATGGGCTAAACATTTGAAGAGGTCTGAACACCAAGATCAAATCACTCGTAAATACATGTTTTGGAGTCCAAGCTCTCAACACATGAGTCTTTAAGAAAACTTCTAACCATTACAGTAAACAAAGCATCTTCAATCAGGCTTGTTTATATGAAAATTAAACAAAAATAACACACAAATGCTATTTTAAAACCAATTCTATAAGGCCACACATCCTGCACCTATTGACTTACTTTAGAAAAAGCAGGCAACTAAAGCTTTAAAGTCTTAGAACTAATTTTGACAACCAGACTTGTCAGCTCTGTAATATTTGCTTTCATCCTTTTATTAAAGAAGTATTACAGGTCAATGTAACAACTCCCACAAAACCCATCTACATCCTCAAAGGCAACCAATACCATAAATGGTATTACTGTTCTTTGAACTGGTTTATTAAGTTACAAATATTATACCATTATTCACTGTATATTTTACTTTTTCCTCTCAAAATATTGTGGCCTATCCATGTAACTACATGTGAATTTTGTATATTTTACAGTATAGTATCCTATCATAGAAATAAACATACTGATCTATTTGTTGATGAAAATGTTACACTTTGGAGCAATACAAACCATGATTCTGGGAACATACTGATATATTTCTCTTTGTATACAAACATGGGTTACACACTAAAAGTAAATAGACTATTCCATGTTTGTGGGGTTATTTTTGATACTCTTACTCTAAAGTGACATATTCTGCTTTATTTCCATCATAGTTTTAGGATTTTATCTATTTGGATTGTGTGTGTGTGTGTGTGTGTGTGTGTGGACATACATGACAAGGCATGCCATTAGAGGTCAGAGGACAACTATGGGAGTCAGTTCTCTCCTTCCACCATGTGGATTCTAGGGATCAAAGTCAGGGATCAGGCTTGGCAGCAAGCACCCTATGAGCTGAGTCATATATGTATGGTTGAGGAGTAACATGTTTAGGTAATATGAATTTTACACATATTGAATAGGCTAGACTCATTCCAATGATTTCAGTAGCACTACCCACACACAAAATGGCCAAGTCTTGAATTTCTCTGCTAATCCTCAATTTGTTTCTGATAGTTTGCTTATTCACTTGAAAGAATTTAAATGAGAAAAACTTTAAATAATGTAATGATATCTAGTATTGAGCATCTTCCCTAGTTATTTTGTCAAAAAAAATGTTTGGTTCTTATTTTTTGTCCTTTGCCTTGTTGTATTACTCTGAAACCAGTTTATGAATTTCTTTACAACCAATGTGTAAATTTTGGGTAGATGTCTAACAGAGGTAGAAATTTGGAAGAGTACTTGTATTTTTATAATTTGCTAACTCGAGTTTTCAGGCATTCTTTTGTAACCATCAGCAAGTTTTGGAACTTTGTAGACATGCCACCCAATTACTGATTTTCTTATTGACACGTTCTTGTACAAAACCTACTTTTTCATAGTCTCATATTGCCTACCAAAGGTTGTTTCTTATCTTGCTTATCTTCTTATCTTGCTTCATACAAGGAGCTCAAGTATGTTGATACTCAGCAGATACTTTCAGATTTGAACGAGAATACAGATTAGATATCAATTAGTTTATTCACAGTTCCTCAGTCAGTTTCCTCATACAATTGGTGGTCTCACTGAGAATTCTCTAATAAATATGTGGGTTCTTCACAAGGCTTTCCTATACTCATAGCTCTCTGCCCTAGAATGGATCATGTAGTGTACTAGAAGGTGTTCATTTCATTGGAAGGCAGTTCCTACACTCAGTGTTCAGGGAGATTCTAGTGAGTGTGGATTCTCTGGTGTCTAACAAGGTGTGACTTTTGGCTGAAAGCTTTGCCACACTCGATACAGTTATAGGGCTTTTCTCCCGTGTGCTTCCTCATATGAAGAGTCAGAGATGAGATCTGAGAGAAGGCTTTTCCACATTTGCTGCAGTCGAAGGGCTTCTCGCCCGTGTGACCTCGTATGTGGATGGTAAGGGATGAGCTCTGGGAGAAGGCTTTTCCACACTTGTTACATTCGTAGGGTTTCTCACCAGTATGGCCTCTCATATGCACAATAAGGGAAGTTCTTTGAGAGAAGGCCTTCCCACATTCATTACATACATAAGGCTTCTCACCCGTGTGACTCCTCATATGTAAATTAAGCAATGAGCACTGAGAGAAGGCTTTCCCACACTTATCACATTCATAAGGCTTTTCTCCTGTGTGACTTCTCAAATGAAGAGTAAGGGATGCAATCTGAGAAAAGGCTTTGCCACATTTATTACAATCATAAGGTTTCTCTCCAGTATGAACTTTCTGATGTGTAATAAAGTTTTGTTTCTGGCTGAAGGCTTTCCCACACTCATTACATTCATAGGGTTTCTCTCCAGAATGAATTTTTTCATGAGCAATGAGATTTGATTTCTGGCTAAAAGCTTTGCCACATTCCTTACATATATAAGGTTTTTCTCCGGTATGAATTCTCTGGTGCCTAACAAGATTTGACATCTGAATGAAAGCTTTCCCACATTCACTACATCCATAAGGTTTCTCTCTGGTGTGAATTTTCTGGTGTGTAATGAAGTTTTTCTTATGGCTGAAGGATTTTCTACATTCCTTACATTCATAGGGTTTTTCTCCCGTGTGACTTCTAATATGCACAGTGAGCGCTGAGTTTTGGGAGAAGGCTTTTCCACACTCATTGCATTCGTAGGGCTTCTCACCTGTGTGGATTCTCACGTGTATAATAAGCATGGAAAACTGAGAAAAGGATTTTCCACATCTATCACATTTATAAGGTTTTTCTCCTGTATGACTTCTCATATGAAGAGCAAGGGAAGCAACTCGAGGGAAGGCTTTACCACATTCATTGCATGCATACGGCTTCTACCCAGTGTGAACTTTTTGATGTGCAATGAGGCTTTGTTTTTGGCTGAAGGATTTTTCACATTCATTGCATTCATAGGGTTTCTCACCCGTATGAATTTTTTCATGATCAATGAGATTAGATTTCTGGCTGAAGGATTTCCCACATTCCTTGCATGCATACGGTTTCTCTCCAGTATGAATTCTTTGATGTCTAATGAGATTTGACATTTTAATGAAAGTTTTACCACATTCATTACACTCATAACACTGCTCCCTACTGTGAAGTTTATGATGATTAATAAGATTTTCCTTGAGGCTAAATCCTTTTCCACACTGGTGGCATTCATAGAGTTTCCCACCAGTATGAATTCTCAAGTGTCTAATAAGGTCCAAGGTTTGACTAAAGCCTTTTCCACAATGGTTACACTTAAAGGGGGTCACTACAAAATAGGGTGAGCTATTATTAAATGATTTCATAGCATCATCATATTCAAAATGTTCCTCTGTTATTGGGCATTTTGCATTATTATGGTCATCAAGACTGTGTTCTAAACACTTTCCAAAGCAGTCATGTTCACAGAGATTGTGTCTGGAAGGGATGGAATCTGCATTTGGAGGAAATGCATTTGCAAATTTCTTAGGACATTCACTGGCTTCATCAGTCACTGTTTCCTTGAAAATTTGTCTCAAGAGTTTGTTCTGGGTTTTCTTGTGCTCATCAACTTCCCAATTTTCTCCTAAAATAAATAGCAAATAAATATCACTAAAGATTTTTTCCAATATTGAAATATTAAGTATATTTGAAAAACATATTTCCACAATTAAACAAATGCATATCTCCCATTTTAATTTAATCTTAAAAGTATTTTCATT
>NW_026068048.1:1552137-1564035 GCF_014885135.2 Alexandromys fortis
AATATTAATTTTAATAATCTTTATATATATATATAAATAGCTATTTAGGAAATATAAAAAGGAAAACTATATAATTTGAAAAAAAAACTAAGAAAAATTTAGTAAGAAATATCCAAACACTGTGTGAAGACTCAAAAATGAACACATAATAGCAAAGCATTGTAGACTATGCCTAAAAGTTCAGCCCTTGAAAGATTGAGGCAGAAAGGTCAGTGATTCAAGATCAGTCTCAGCTATACAGCAAGTTCAAGGCTTGTGTGGGTTATATGAGAACCTGTCTCAATACAATAACAGAAAAGAAAGATAAGTTCAACTCTGTGCTGCAAAAAAAGATATAATACAGTACTAACTCCAGCACCTCAGAATATGGTTATCTTTTGGCCTCCACATGCTTGTCTTCACACACACACACACACACACACGCACCTGCACACACTCAAAAGCAATGCAGACACACACACACACACGCACCTGCACACACTCAAAAGCAATGCAGACACACACACACACACACACACACACACACACACACACAAATGAATAGTATTGAAAAATAACACCTTGGGTTGATGAAATAGCTCATCAGATAAAGGCATTTGCTACCAAGTCTGATGACCCAAGTTCTATTGTATAACTAGTCCTAAAACTTCAACATGTGCACCATAGCACACATGCACCCACATACATGTGCATGCATACATACACACACCCCCACACACAAATAAAAATGTAATTAAAAAGTTTTAAAGGGTGACGACATCATAGTTGTAAGAAGAGCTCACACTGTTACATGCTTTAGGAAAACACCTTGGGAAACTTGGGAAATGTCTCAGACAGATTAACCATTTGTTGTTCCTCTCTCCTCACCTGTCTGCTTCCCTCCCACTAACCTGGACAGTATCTCTTTAATACTTCTTTCTCCACCACGCATGGTGCTTCCTCTTGTTCCAACTTGAAAATCACCTCAGGTTTGGTGAGTGGAGAGCCTGTTGGGGGAGATGACACTAATTTGGGTATACACACCAGTAACAAAAAACAGCCCAGGAAATGAGATAGGCCTGGGGAAGCCAGGCGTTCCAACCTCTGGGAATGCTGGACCCTAAAATATCATCAGGATTCTGCTTTGAAGTAAGAGCATGGACAGGACCAGTAACAAAGGCATCTCAAGGCAGACCTCACCAACATTCTGAAGTTTCACCTATTTTAGAAAAACGATGTCATCTCACCCACGTGACTAGGAAAAGGACGCCATCTCACCCACTGTGACAAGGTTGCTGTAGTTCTCTAGCATCACGCTCCGGTACAGGCTCCTCTGAGTAGGGTCCAATCGCTCCCATTCTTCTGCGGTGAAATCTATAGCCACATCTTTGAATGTCACTGTTCCCTGTGACAACACACGTACACTCAATCTGAAGTTAATCCATTTTAAAGACATAGGAAAAACATAAGGAATCTCATTCAGATATTATTCAGAAAAAAAAGAGGTTATAAAAGGTGCCCATTTCTAGACAAAATAAAACAAATACCATATTAGAAATATTCTGTCCATTTATGATCATTTAATAGAAAGTAGACTCAGTAATATCTATATACAGTAGAATTCTGTTCAGTCATAAAGAAAAATGGCATCACACCTGATGAGCAAAGTGTGGCTGGGACTTCAGTCTTACCTGCTCCCCCAGTGGGCACGGCATGCTAGGGAGGTTCTAGCCTTGCCTGTAGTCCTGGTGAGTTCGGCATGTCCAGGAAGCCTCACTCCTACCTACCATCACACCGGTAACCAGTTTCTGGAAAGCAACTGCCCCGCATCTTCCATAAGTGAGGTTAGTACACCTCGTTGCCACCACCCATCTCTACCAGGTGATAACAATAACCTAGTATCCTTCACAGTGAAGACCATAAAGAGACATTCATAACACACAAATGCCCACTCTGAAACAATAAGGGTAAGTTAAAAAAGAAATAAATTCAACCAACAGCTCCAGATGTACAAGTCACAAGACAATACACACACAAGTGACATGAAAAACCAAGGCAACCTAACTCCTTCAAAAGTACTACTCCATAGTAATGGCATCCAATGAAAGTGAGCTGTATGAAATCACCCCAAAAATAACTTAAAAGAAGGCTATGTATGTTCAAAGAACTTAGAGAATAAAATAAACTTTTGAAAAGAATCCCAAGAAAACACAAACAGTTGATTCCAATATGAACAGAGACACATGACATGAGAGAGGGATTCTGCAAGAAGACAGAAGTACTGAAGAAAACCCAAACTGAAATACCAGAAATGAAGAACAGAGCAACCAAATGAAAAGCTCTGCAGAGGTCTCCCCAACAGAGGGCGCTGAAAGGGAGCCATAGGATAGAAGCAAACAAAATTCAAAGTCACTAGTTCATCCCTCAAAAGCACTAAGGTGGAAAACCTAAAATCAGGAATAAATTTTGATATGTGTATTTATTATCTATCATAACTACACCTCCCAGGGTCTCACCACACTGCAGAAACCAATTGCTCTTGGAACAGCTGCATCCCAGCAGTAGACAACAGACAGAACAGGAACCCACAGCACCGCTGGACGTTCCTTGCTCATAATGTTGTGTCAGCGTTTTTTGTTTTTTTTGTTTTTTGTTTTTTTTTTTTGCTTTTTATTTATTTATTTACTTATTTATTTTTGCCTATTTTGGGTTTTGGTTTTTTGGGACAGGGTCTCTCTATGTAGTTCTGGCTTTCCTGAAACTTATTCTGTAGACCAGGCTGGCTTAAACTCAGGGATCTGCCTGCCTCCTGAGTGCTGGGATTAAAGGCGTATGCCACCATGCCCAACTTAATTTTACTATTTATTTATTTATTTATATCTTATTTAGATTTTTTTTCTCTTTTAACCCTACAGGTCCTTTGGGTAAATATTATGGTCTCCAGTACAATGTTTTCACGAGATTCATGAGTGTGCAAATGAGTGTGCCTCTGTCTCTATACCTGTTTCTTGTGCCTTTTCTTGGGCTTTTGTCCTTCTGTTTGTTTGTCCTATTTCAATGTGCTAGTTTTTGTTATCATATCATCATATCACATAGAATCCCTTAGAAGCTTGGTTTATGTTCTAATGAGACAGAGGGGGTGGACCTGGATGGGAGGGGGTGGAGAAAAGCTGGGGGGAGGGGGAGGGGAAACTATAATCAGGATCTATTATGTGAGAAAAAATCTATTCACAACAAAAGGGAAAAATATCTCCCTTAGAGCTGATGAGACAGCTCAGCAGTTATGAACATTTACTACTCAATCATGAGGATCTGAGTTCAGATTCCTTGGCACATATAACAAGCCAGATATCCCAAACATGCCTGTAACCCAGCTCTGCAGAGAAGGGGCTCCAGCCTACCTGAAAGAATACCAGTTTCAGGGAGAAACCCTGCCTCAAAAGAACAGACAGCAAAACACAGAGGATCACACCTGACACCTTCTTCCTGCATGCATGTACCTGCACACACATAATATATGCCCAGACACACGTATACAGACACCTTTTTCCTGCATCCGTGTACCTGCACACACATGTAATACATGCTCAGACACACATATACAGACACATTCTTGTATCCGTGTATCTGCACACACACGTAATATATGCTCAGACACACATATACAGACATGCTATTCCTGCATCCGTGTACCTGCACACATGTAATATATGCTCAGACACATATAAATACAGACATCTTCTTCCTGCATCCATGTACCTGCACATACATAATACATGCTCAGACACACACATACAGACACCTTCTTACTGCATCTGAGTACCTGCATACACACACGTAAAATATGCTCAGACACACATATACAGACACCTTCTTACTGCATCTGAGTACATGCATACACACACGTAATATATGCTCAGACACATATATGCAGACACATAAAATAAGTTTAAAATTTTTTTTAAAGTTTGCTGCAGCAAAATGGCTTTGGCAACTGCTGTGAAAGACATAACATATGAGATGTTGATTTGTCTCTAGAAAAACTCTAGTTTTGTGCTCATTGTCATGTTTTATTAACTAATTTAGGTGACTATAATAAAAGAAGACTGTGATTTTATTTTCTGTTTTTGCTGTACTTTTGATTTGTTGGAGACAGAATCTGTGCTGCGGGAGCTACTTCTACTCCTTCAGCCAATAGCCTTTAAGATACCAGCCCACTTGGGCATGGTCTCTTTTGTTTTAAAAAGCAGCGGTAGCCGTGTGCTTGCTTTCTTGCTTCTGGCTCCACTTCTGGCTGTTAGACTTCATTCCTGATCGTGCAGAGGGATGTTGTCTGGGGCGGTGATCTGTAAGTTTTTCTCCCTTTAAATATATAACCCCTTTATTTATCATAATTCCAAACTGGTGTGGGATTGTTTTGTGCCTTACGCCTTCAAATCTGAAACTCACTATGTAGACAAGGTAACCTGTAACTCACAGAGATCCTCCTGCCTCTGCTTATAAATGAGCCACTATGCCTGACAATAATATGATTTTTATGTATTTAAATTTTGAGTTTCTCCTTTACCACAAATGAATCACTATTATGTTGAACAGGCAAGCTTGTAAATAGAGAAAATATATTCAACAGGGCTGGAGGGAAGGCTCAGGACTAAGAGAACTTACAGAGGACCACGCTCAGCTCCAGCAGCCATTCCAGGCAGCTCACAACTGCCTGCAATTCCAGCTCAGAAGACCTGACTCCCTCTTTGAGACTCTACAGGCTCCTTAACATGCACACGCACACAGAATCTTCTATTTAAATTTTAAAGGGGGCGGCTCCTATCTCAGGGATAGAGTACTCATGCATGGTGCCCTGTGTTCAAACCCCAACACCACAGACAAATCAACAACACTCAAGAAGGTTACTTGGGGTGACAGTGTCTACAACACAATGTCATTTTGGACAATCACTTTAGAAAACGGTTTACCACAACAATGAACTTTATACACAGACTGACATTTATAAGAAATTTCCGATTTTTCATATTTATAATTCCTAAAAATAAAACCAATTAAGTGACTATCAGCAATATGCATAAATACAAGCTAATTGAGTGAGAGAACGTGAGCTACAACTAGATGTAACAACTGAACATGGATAAATCTGATAAACATAATATTAAGCAGATAAAGCCAGATACAGACAGATCACATGGAGTATTTGACTCAGTCCCTTCCATCCAGCACATGGGGCCCAGACTGAATCAGGTCTTCAAATCTGGTGGCAAGTGTCTTTACTTTCTGAGCCGTCTCATTCTATTTCTTGGCCCTGTGCTGGCTGTGCTATGCCTGAGTCATGAGACCCCCAATGGGACCCCACGGAGCTGACTTTCCAAGGTTTCTCTATTGCTTTTCAAGCTGATTGGCTGTCCTCAGGTATCTGGACAGCAGGCAGATTTTGGGCCATTTGTGGCCTTTCTCAGAATTTTCAGGTTTATGGTGTAAGGCACCTGAAGTGAGGTGCCTGTTAGGTTAGATTCTCACATCGTACAGCGTGTTCACTTGAAAATTATCTCCATGTACCTGACGCAAAAACTAGAGGTATAACAAACTAGCAGAAACACAGTTGAGGGGAAAAACCCTCGGTGACTAAGAGAACTTACAGAAATAACCTCAATTTAAATAAAGATGCTATGAAGGGAGGGTTATATCCGACAATTCAATAGCAGAAAATCTGTGTGCTCAGCCCGACAATTTTATAAATTACAACATGGCCATCCACCAAATAGTCTTTAATACTCCACACAGCCTAACACCTTCTCTTGGGTAACCTTCCACCCTCTCAGAGCTACTATTCTGACTGTGCTGATGTTAAGCAGGTAATATTCTCATTACCCAAGCTGGCCTTGAACTTGCTCAGCAGCCAAAGCTGACATTGACCTTCTGCTCTTTTCACCTTCCAAGTACCTGGACCATGAACATATACCCAATACCCAAGCCACTATTCTGACTCCTAACACCTTTTGCAAGTCTGAATGTCATAAGAATGGAAACAGTTGGTATGTACTGATGTCTCCAGATTCTCTCTGTGTTGATGGACATAGGGATACACTCCCTTAGTGCTGTACAGAAGTGCACACTGTGTTTAGACACACTCCCTTACTGCTGCACAGCACTGTACACTGTTTAGACACACTCCCTTACTGCTGCACAGCACTGTACACTGTTTAGACACACTCCCTTACTGCTGCACAGCACTGTACAGTGTTTAGACACACTCCCTTACTGCTGCACAGCACTGCACACTGTGTTTAGACACACTCCCTTACTGCTAAGCATCCCTGCACTGTGTTTAGATACACTCCCTTACCACTGTATGGTGTCAGGTGCTATTGATGTTTATTTGTGCTCCTTCTGATTCTGGACTGCTTTGACACATACTGTTTCATCTTTAATCAAAACAAACAAAAATGTAGGTTTATCAAGTATAAGGAGCCACACACAGCATTATTCTCATTGACCCATGTGACAGCAAAAGGCTTGTTTCTGTGAGGAAATTATTGCTTTGGGGCGTTTATATAATGAAAGTGATGTCATCAACTTGTGCCCTGGTTTTCTTTACCTGGTGGAACACACTTTAATTTCAGCACTCAGGAGGCAAGTAGGAGGATCTCTGTGTGCTGGAGGCCAGCCTGATCCATAGAGCGAGTTCCAGGACAGCTAGGGCTATTACACAGAGAAGCCAATCTTGAAAAACCAAAAAGAATAATTAAAAAAAAGAAGAAGAATGAAACCAAAACGCGAGGCCCAACTTTAGCCTCTTGGACTTCATAGAACAACCACATTTGATTCCCCCATAGTTTTAAACTTCTGACACTATTTCCTTTGGAGAAAATACTGCTTCTGTCTTCTGGATGTGGGCTCTTTAAATGCATGGCGCGTGACTGAGTGCTCTGGACCAGTGCACAGGCAGAGCACAAGACGCTGGATTTACCTTGGACTCCGTCATTTCCTCTTCTTTTGGGAAGGGGCGGCCTGAGCAGGCTGAGCTGGAAAAAAGAACAAAAGTCATTAGAACACAGTTGCCCTTGTGGTTTCAGCATTATGTACCTACAACTTACAACCATTCTTGGATCCAAGAGAAAGCGGGACAATAGTCATACTGCTGAGAGGCCAACACCACAAGGGTCACGAGGCTGAGAGTGGGGTGTGCCGAGCAGGGCCACATCCATGGGGGGGCCTGGGACTGTGACTGCAGCTCTGAAAGCATAGGCCAGGACAATTAGGAAACTGCTAAGACACACAGGCTCTCTTAGTGGACAGAGCCATTTACAAAAGAATTAATTAAATGTGAACATATCAAGAAAGGTGATGTATTTCCAGGACTGGAAGGTTTATGTTAGGCATATCAGAAGTACTGGTGGTTAAGAGAATTAAATCTATTTTCCATAGAAAAAGAAAGAAAGAAAGAAAGAAAGAAAGAAAGAAAGAAAGGAAGGAAGGAAGGAAGGAAGGAAGGAAGGAAGGAAGGAGAGAGAAAGAAAGAAAGAAAGAAAGAAAGAAAGAAAGAAAGAAAGAAAGAAAGAAAGAAAGAAAGGAATCTAAACCAGAGAGGCATTAGACATGCTGGTGGAATTACAGAATTAGAACAGTGAAGGGCTGAAAACCTGACTCAGTGATCAAGACTTTGTTGCTCTACCATCAAGACCCAAGCTGGATTCCAGCAGCCACAGCCCAGAGCTCACAAATGCCTGTAAATCCAACTGCATGGCAAGGGATCCAGTGACCTTCTTTGGTCACACACACACAAACATGCACGCGCGCGCGCGCGCACACACACACACACACACACACACACACAATGGGTATATACCCACACATTAATTAGTGGGCTCCCTGGGATTCCATGATTTCCTTACTACTAACTACACAGGCTTCTTGATTCTAGGTTGTTCTGCTTCTCTGCCTGAACTGTTCTCAGGAACCTGTCTTTGCATTTGCTGATCCTTTCCTCTTGATCTAGTCTGGGCTGAACCATGTTACTGTATACTTTCCAGTGTATTTGCTATGTTCTTCAACTCTAAAAATTCCATGGTACCTCTTGTTTCTGTCTGCTCCAATTCTCTTTTTTTCATGCATTGTTCTCTTGACCCTAGTGAGCTTCTTTATAAGATTTATTTTTATTTTTATTTTTGTCAGATAAGCCATTTAGCTCTGATTCCCCAGAATTGGCTTCAGGCAATTAATCTCGTATGTCTCTGTGGGAATCTTGGCTGACTTTACATTTCCTCTGACTCTCTGTCTTCTGATGTCTGTGCATCAGACAAACTCCCAGCCTTCATGGATTGGCCTTGGGACAGACAGACATCCTGGCCAGGGAATCTGGGGCCTTCTGATGCTTCTCTTTCTAAGGAAGCAGCAGCAGCTATAGTCTTTGTCTACTCCCCCTAGGTCAGACACCTAAAGCCTAAATTGCCATTCCTCTCTTCCTGAGTAGCTAGGCTGTTCCAGACCTGATGGAGACTGCTGAGACACAGCTCTTTCACAGTCCCACAGAACCTAGGGGGAAACAAAAGGACCCAAGGCTTCCTACACCACATCTTGCTGATGTCACTCTTCCCCCTCTTCTCCCCTTCTCCTCTTTCGCCTCCATAACTCACTAAATAAATATCCAACCTCACTTTGCATGGCATACTTATCCACATCTCTGTCTCTCACCTGCCGCATGGCTCCCTGCTCAGGACAGCTGCCTTTGGGGACCTGTGGTGTGGTCTTGTGGCATGTCCATCCATCTGTCTCTCCTCGTGGAACTGGTTGCTCCAACGAGGTCTCTCACCCACCATGCGGCTCCCTGCCTGCGACTCGCTGCCTCTTGTGGCCCACTGCAGCCACTTGGGGAACTGTGCCTTTCCTGCCTCAGACTGGCTGCTCTCAGGACCTGCAGCCCTCAGCCAGCTGCCTGCCGCCATTTCGGGGACCTGTCACACGGTCTCATGGCCGGCTGCCTGCCACCACTGTGGGGACCTGCTGCCTACTGCAGCCAGCCACTCAGAGACCTGCAGCATTTTACTTTTACCATAACATTGGTGCCATGACTCGGATTTTACTTAAACCATAACAGTGGCGCCTTTCATTTTTTGTGACTTAAAACTTTCAGCAGGTGCACTGGTGCACACCTCTGAACCCAGCACTGGGGAGGCCCAGGCAGGTAGAGCTCTGTGAGTTCAAGGTCAGTCTGGTCCACGTAGTGAGTTCAAGAATAGCCAGAGTTGTATAGTAAAACCATGTTTCCAAAAAAGTACAAGATAAAAATTAAAACTTTTTTCTTCTTCTGTTTTTTTCTTTTTCAAGAACAACGTTTCTTTGCATATTCCTGGTTGTCCTGGAACTCACTATGTAGAGCAGGATAGCCTTGAACTCACTTGAGCTGCCTGCCTCAGCCTCCCAAGTGCTCAGTTAAAGGCACTGCTGGGGGCACAGAGGACCCTGTACTCACAGAGAAGCACTAAGAGAACCCAGAATGTTAAACATGCCCGATGGAGAAGATAAAAATCAAATACCTGCATCCCATCCACAAAGCTGAGAGTGTCCTTTTTTGCTCTCTTTTAGGGACAGACCTTGCCCTAATTCCCCAGAATGATTATTCCAGACTACTCCCTCCTTAAGGCGAGCAGTCACTGGTACTTTGTGGCCTGGTGACCTCTATGTTACCGGTCAGAGGCCACACTAGATTCTAGGCCTTTTAGCAAAGAACCCGCCCTCACGGTCACACAAACCATGGATTCCTGATGTAGTCACCCCTTAAGCTTTATTGTGCACCTGGAACTGAACTGTTTGTTGCCTAGAAAATTCTCCCAAACTGCACTGTTTTAAATATGCTGGCAATGCACCACCTGGCTCGGACTCCCCGAGGTCTGACCAGGTTGGAGAAGTCAATCTGTACTGAGTTTCCATTCTCATCTCTGCACTGTTCCTGTACGACACCCTTAAGGACCCCTTCACACCAACCTCTCCTCCCATCCCCCCAGCTCAAACATTTCCCACCTCAGTTAACCTGATCAAGAGAGCCCCCTAAAGTGTGCCTAGAGGTCCATGTCCCAGGCGACTCTAGATCTTATCAAGGTTGAAAACATCAATTAATTGAACATCACACCTGAGTTGTTGAACCTGGCTGCTGTCTTATGACCAGATTTATTTTATGCTTTCAGAGAAACAAACACCAGCACAGGTACTGAATTCATATACATAATTTGATCTCCTTATCAATGGAAGCAGTGTCTGTATATGGCGGGGGAAGGGCCCATAAGTCCAATAACGGAGTGCCAAGTTCTCGTCCTATTTGTAGCCCAGCAGCACCCGGCTATTGCATTGGACACACCACGTCCCACTACAGCGCCTCAGGGATCTCACGAGAGAGGATTTGACTCTTTTCATCCCGGAAAGGCAAGTGAGGCTGTCTCTAGTCTGGTCCCAATATTCTGTTGGAGGATATTATTTTTAAATGTGTTCCATTTGTTTATGCGGTGGAACATTTGTTTTAATAATGCAAAGATGTGCTGCATTCTTTTAGGGTGCATTTGTTTTATTCTGCGAAGCTGTGATTCTTTGCCTGGTCTAAAGAGCTGAATGGCCAATAGCGAGGCAGGAGAAAGGACAGGCAGGACTGGCAGAAAGAATAGGAGGAGAAAGAGAGAAAAGAAGGAGCCAGACACTGAGTAAGAATGAAAGTAAGATGTACAGAAGTAAGAAAAGGAAAAAAACAGAGGTAAAAAGTAGACATGATAATTTAAGAAAAGCTGGCCTCAAACAAGCCAAGCTACAGTCAGTAATTTATAAGTAACAGTAAGCCTGCCGCCCCCACCGTGTGTGTGTGTGTGTGTGTGTGTGTGTGTGTGTGTGTGAGAGAGAGAGAGAGAGAGAGAGAGAGAGAGAGAGAGAGAGAGAAAGGGGGGGGAGATTGATTTGGGAGCTGGGTGGCAGACCCCTTGAAGGGTCTAGAAATAAGAATATAGAAATATAGGTACCAAAAATTAGAATGTAGAAAGAGGGGGGGGAGATTGATTTGGGAGCTGGGTGGCAGACCCCTTGAAGGGTCTAGAAATAAGAATATAGAAATATAGGTACCAAAAATTAGAATGTAGAAAGAAAGACAGAAAGTCATAAACCTAGACAAACTACCAACAGCTTTCTCGGCAGTTTAAGGATCAATTGTCACAGTGGATCATTTTCTCAGCTGCTTAAGGATCTATCGACAGCAGTGGGTTATTTCATTTTACAACTGGCTGCTCTGTTTACAAGACCAAGTGTCCCTCTGCAAACTGAGAGTTAGCCCTAAGATAACACCCTGCCATCCCCACCTGTCATTAACAACAGGTATGAGCTGAGTTAACTTTTAAATGATGAGGTGTACCTGACTTTTGAGTTGTGCATTTTCCCATACCCTTCCCTACTGTACGAAACTGGCAGTGTCAGGGGAGTGCAGAGCTTTGGTAAACACCATCAGGGAAAAACAGCTCTGGCCTCAGCAGAAGAAGGACAGGTGTGGGGCAGAAAAGGGGCTTCCTTCTCACAAGATGTTACCTGTCTATCTTTGAATATATACATGCATTTATATGTGTACACACCATGCATATAAGCATGTATATTCATGTATGTTTTAGTTTCCAGGGAGGGTGGTAATATGCCTGTATTCCCAGCACTTGGAGCTTGAGACAGGAAGGTCTCCTTAGGTCAAGGTCACCCTGGCTGTAGACCGAGAACACCTCTCAATTGCTCACTCACTCAGTCAATCCACAGCAATAAAAGAAAAGCTCTAAACTGGGCGGTGGTGGTGCTTGCCTTTAATCCCAGCACTCGGGAGGCAGAGGCAGGTGGATCTCTGTGAGTTCGAGACCAGCCTGGTCTACAAAAGCTAGTTCCAGGACAGGCTCCAAAACC
>NW_026068048.1:1571099-1575369 GCF_014885135.2 Alexandromys fortis
CAAACAAAAAAAAAAAAAAAAAGAAAAGAAAAGCTCTACTTTAAACAGAAATTTTTCAAAAGGAAGCTCACACGAAAGAACAAGAGTTTGCTTATAAGCTTCCTCTTGCCCTGCAGAGATACTTAGAGTCCTTGCAGTTTAGACCGAAGCTCAGGCTTATATTTGTTAACCAAAGTGCAAAGTGCCCCCTCCGGACGGGAGGCTAAAAGAGGGATGGGCTTCCTAAAATAGCTGACCTATTCTTCCTTACCTCTAGCTTATGTCATCAACTTTTATGTATTTTGCTCAATTCCCCTCCATTTGTATTCATTTTCACTAACTCTTCCCCATGACGAGGTTTCCCTGTAGTCCTGGCTGTCCTGCAACTCCCTCTGTAGCCCAGGCTGCCTCTATCTCAGAGCTCCGCCTCCTCTGCCTCTCAACCACCTGCTCATTTTTACTTTTAAAAACTCTACACAAATGCTTGTAGAAACATTCACTCAGAGTGTTTGCTTTCATCCGATACATTTGTTCTTGTACTTTCTCTAAAATACTTGAACTTCACTCTTATCTCTAGCTTGTACCTGTTAAAAACACTAGACAGAAACAATGTTTTTGTGCTGATGAGCAGAATTTATACACCGAGGGAAAACATCAGTGAGTCTAAAGATATGTCAACACATACTTTCTAAGCATGAACACAAAACAATGGAAAACAGCCAAACTATGAGACAATACTAAAACATGTGATACATAGATATTATGAATGCAAATGGATTACCAAAAGGAAAAGTATTTTAAACAATAATATATAGGAATACTATAAACTGATAGCAGATCTGGTCACAACTCTAAAAAGCTCAGAGAACAGAATGTGTGTGTGGGTGGGGAGGACACACAAACACAGCATACCAAAAATAAAAAGGCTGGCAAAAAACCAATACCAGCCGGGTGGTGGTGGCGCATGCCTTTAATCCCAGCACTTGGGAGGCAGAGGCAGGTGGATCTCTGTGAGACCAGCCTGGTCTACAAGAGCTAGTTCCAGGACAGGCTCCAAAACCAAGGAGAAACCCTGTCTCGAAAAACCGAAGGAAAAAAAGAAAAAGCACTAACATTTTGATGCCGAAACCCAGGACTGACTATCTCCCTAGCTATCTACCATCACTTTATCTCTCAGTTCATCGGGATCTCCAATGGGTGACTCAGAGCATCCTTACCCTCCAGGGCCACATAGACTCACTGGGCCACTAAGTGCTACAAAGTTGGTGAGGATAAGATTCACTAACAGCAGAAAGAGGAGGTCTTTGTCTATTCCTCAGGGAGGAATGTTGCTTCTGTCAACCAGTCAGGTATAGTAAAAGACAAGATCCAGCAACTCCAGGTGGATCTCCAAAAATGTAAGAAACAGCTCGATACCTCAGGCTAGTACTCACTGACAGTCCAACACGGAGTTGGCTACGGCCCTTCTTAGCCCCCTTTCTCCTGCTTGTCTTAACCCTACTAGTTGCATCCTGCCTGATAAACTTCTTGTCTAGATTTCTTCAGAAACAGATCTCTAACCAGAATTTTAATCAGTTGCTATTACAGGATTACTAGTCCCTAGCTACAGAGCCCAGAGGCCAGTAACTGCCAATTATACCAACAGTGAAGATCCAGTTCACCCAAAGGACTTTGAGGCCCTGACTGAACAGGAAGTAGTCTAATAATAACATTGCCCCCTTTTCCATGACCCGATTGTTTATCAATAATAAACAAATAGGGGAATGTAAGCCCTCTTAAGCCAGACAAGTGGCCAGGCCCCTGGCCCAAGGACTTCTAACTGCCAGATTCCACCTACAGAACACTCTTAACTCCCCTTAACTGCTAGACCCTGCCCCTACTCTACAGAGTAAAAAGCCCAATCTCTGAATAGGAAATCTCGCCAATCTCCACCCTGAAAAGATCCACCACCCCCTTCCCAAGTAACTGATACAAGTCCTTCCTGTTCAGTCTGCTGCTCTTTTTCGCCCAAGCAGAGGCAGCCACCCTCCTGTTTTTTCCCTCCCAACAAATCTCTTGTGTGAGGTTTGTTGTGCAGTGTGACTTTCTGGTATTCCTTGGCTTCCAACTGCCAGGACACCTTTCCCTCCAAGCTGTAATGCTCACAGCAGTGATGGGCAGATGACAACGGGAAACCACATGACGGGACAATACAGGTAAAAGAAAAAATATCCTTGGGTGCTTCAGTAACTGATCAAGAGAAAACTGCTTATTTCAAACAACAGTGACATCAATGCGTTAGCTAATTATAGCACAGGGATGAATGACGTCAGTGACCAATGTGCATAAAATGCAGGAAGGAGACGTAAGACCACTCAGTAAAACAGCTCCTGTGCTGGGAACAGGACAAGGCAGCTCTGCTTCAAAGTAAACCAAGATGAGTTAAAAAATACATATAGAAAATTTAGGACAATACTCTTATGTTTTTAAAGAAAATATAAATCAAAGAGTAAAACCAGAGATTACTTATGAAGATCAAATAAAGGAGCTAGAAAAGGAAAACAGGGGCCAAAGAAAAAACAAACACAATTAGAAAGGTGTAGGGTAAGGGGCCAGCCAAAGAAACCCACCTGACCCTGAAACCAGAGCCAGTGGAGGGAACAAACCCTGGCCCTGGAACTGTAGGGCCATATTATACAGGCCCATATTTCTACACTGTATTTTGGAATGAATAAGTAAAGATCTTTTCCCATTCTATAGGCTGATATTATATCTTAATGGCTGTGTCCTTTGCTTTGCAGAAGCTTCTCAGTTTCAGGACATCTCATTTACTACTGTTTCTCTCAATGTCTGTGCCACTGGGGCCGTATTTGATGTGCCAATGCATTCAAGTGTACTTCTAACTTTTCTTCTGTGAGGTTCAGTGTGGTTACTTTTAGGTTGAGGCCTTTGATTCATTTGGATTTCAGTTTTGTGCCAAGTGATGAATATGGATCTATTTTCATTCTTCTGTATGTCAATATCAAGTTATGCCAGCATCACTAGTTGAATGTGCTTTCCTTTTTCCATTTTCCTATCAGTTAGGCAGTCTTGCATCTTAAAAGGAAGATAGTTTACAAACCTAATTAGATACGCAATGGCTAAAGCCTTAATTATAATATTCTTCTGGGAGATCTTGAGCTACAAAGTAAAATTCTTAAAGGGAGCAATGACCCAATTTCCAATAGAGAGCTTACAAAAAACTATGGACAGGTACTCAAGCAGGTAGAGTATATTAATCATAATTCAGCTATGGCAAGTATGTATGATAAGTACAAAACTTATTCTACAGCAGTTTTACGGAAAAACAGAAAGTTTTTATGGCTGCATCTTCCTGTTTTTGCCAGTTAAGAAATTAAACTCTTAATTTGAAGCAGTAGCTCATCTAGTACAGAGGAGCAGGATGGACCTAGGAGATGATTTAGCAGAGAACTGACTATGGTCAATGTTCCTTATACTAAGCAACAGATTAACTGATAATTTTAAGTTAGTGATTCTTGGACAATTGTGTGTGCTCAATAAAAAAAAAAAAGCCAGAGTAATAATCTTTTCCCAGCTGACCGCTGCTGCTATTCACACAACTATATTTTGCTAATGTTATAGCTAAAGATCCCTTAAAGGATGCCATGCTAAATTTTCAAATGGCTCTGCCAATGGAAGGACTGCATATATGGTTAACAATGAAAAGGAATTGTGGGGTGTGTCATGGCTCCTTGAAAACAAAAGGATAAACGTTGCAGGCAGATCTGCTGCAGGCAGATCTAGCATGGTGCCACCAAGGCACCCTTGCAATGAATTATAAAAAGACCTGACCCTATAGTAATTTGGGGGTCGAGGATGTGTTTGTGCTTTGTCACAGAAAGAAATAAAACTGGCTGAGATGACTGCGTATGCAGTAAAGGAGTGGCAGACCCGATGACATCATAGCTGCAAACGCCCCGCCCCGTAGAGGAGCCGGAGAGGAGTCCATGGTCCAGTCTCCCCGGCACCCAGAGAGGCGTGCCCGGTCTGCGGGACCTGCTGCCGCCACTCTACACTGCAGGGCGCCATGCTGCACTGGGGGAGGATGCTGAGCTGCTGCCAGACATTCGGGCCATGGACCCAGAGGCCCTGCTGAGATGACCTGACCGCGATGACTTCAATTTCCTGCAGCCTGAGTCCTGTTTGCTTTGGGGCTGAGAGGCAGACTGAACATTTGACTCTTTTAATCTCTGCGACACAGAACTCATTTTGATTGAAATATTGGACCTGAGCCAATATTTCTCTCCCCTCA
>NW_026068048.1:1576015-1578075 GCF_014885135.2 Alexandromys fortis
AAAAAAGAAAAAAGAAAGAAAAAAAAAAGATTTTTCCTCTCTAGAAAGTATAGCTCCAAGACACAGAGCCCAAAGGTATCTCTCTTCCTTAATATTTTTTGTTCACAGAGGTCAGCAGTCAGAGATGGGCTTAAAGCTTCTTCTCCCCAGATGCCTAAGACAGGAGCTCACATGATTGAAATGCTTGTTCCAAGGACGGGCAAATTTGGGTAAATGAAGGAGTCTTTGCCTAATGCAGACTTGATCATCTGTTCTGTTACAGAAGCACGAGTTTTATTAAAATTAATAAGAGGGAGTGAATTGTAGAGCCACATTATACAGGCCCATATTTCTACATTGTATGGCGGCCAGAATTTCAGGCCACAGTTTGCACCTGGCCACACAGGAGGTGGTCACCTAGCCTTTTGGGACAAACTGACACCATCCTAAGCAAAGGGTCAGGATACGCTAATGTTGCTCTGCTCCTTCTTTGTAATTTGGGAGTTCGCCTGGGAAAGAGGTGTTAATTCAGTCTGTGTGACAGAGCAGGCACAGATAGGAAGACGACAAAATGGGTACAGAAAGGTGTGGATGTGACCACAGTCACTCTCCTGGTTACCTAGGAAACAGAGTGCTAATGAACTTCCCCCTCAGTTTATGTTTTGGTATAAAAGCTGTTTGGAGGATAAACGTGGGTGAATTTTCTGGATGTGAACTCAGGATTCCAGGAGGGATCCCTGAAAACTCCCTCCTGATAAGTCATGTGAGTTGTGTCCGGGACCACAACAAGAAACCAGAGCCAATGAAAGAAACACACCCTAATCCTGAAACCAGAACCAAAGAAACCACTCGATCCTGAAACCAGAGTCAAAGAAACACACTTTGGCCCTGGAACCAGAACCGGAAAAAAAAAAAAATACTTTGTTGCTATAACCAGAGCCAAGTTTGCCCTTACCAACTGAGGATAAAACCAACCAATCCCTGAACACAAAATCTAGCCCCCCTGAGCTTGTCCAAGATCCAGGAGATTAAAATTTGACCAATTCCCACCCTGAAAATCTTCTCCTTAGAAAAAAATCTCCACTCCTAAGAAGCCCTATATAAGCCCTGTGCCTGTTCAGTTGGCAGCTGCCCTTCTCCACCCTGGCAGTCAGCAGCTCTCCTGGATTCCTTCATCCCAAATAAATCTCAAATAAATAAATCCCAAATAAATAAAATGAAAGAGTTTTGGGTAAAGCAGAATCTCTGCTAGGAAACTCTCTTTGTAGAGTGAGCAGAGAAGCAATGGACGCCTCTGAGGGGAAACTCACTTAGGAGAGTGGAGCAGAGCTCAACAGCTCCAGACTCTCTGTCCGAGAGTAGAGGGATTGCCACAGAGATGTGCAGAGAGACCATCCCCCTCCAGAACACAGCTTGTCAGGAAGTCAGCCGTCCTCCTCACAGCTGCAGGTAACCAGGATCCCTTCCCTTCACAGCTGGAGGTACTGCCTGAATTCTGACAGTCAGGGTGTCTTTCCCTCCAGAGCTATAACACTTGCACATGGCATGTATGTTTCTTCTAGCAGGAACAAAAACGGCTTAAAATTGTATTACAGTGAAACACAACGTTTGTATATATTTTATTAAAAAAAAATTTAGGCTGGGCAGTGGTGGCATATGCCTTTAATCCCAGCACCCAGGAGGCAGAGGGAGGAGAATCTCAGTTCTAGGCCAGCCTGGACTACATAGTGAGTTTCAGGTCAGCCAGAGAAATTCACAGGGAAACCCTATCTCAAAAAACATGGTCTGAAACTTACTATGTAGACCTGGCTAGACTGGAACTCACAAAAATACACCTGCTTCTGCCTCCCTAGTGCTGGAATCAAAGGAGTGCAATACCACATCTGGTTTGTATTTTAAAAATAAATTATGTACTTTGGGTGGTAAGTGGGTAAATATACATACAGATATCCTAAACTGGTTTTTAAAAATCCAGTTTTGTACACACACACACTTAGAAACAACGACTATACCAATAGTAATAAGCATTATAATAAATGTAATGGTCTGTCCTGTCCCTTTAAGAGCCAAGCCGTGCCCAC
>NW_026068048.1:1578085-1600020 GCF_014885135.2 Alexandromys fortis
CTCTCTCTCTCTCTCTCTCTCTCTCTCTCTCTCTCTGCGCTTCTCTCTCTGCTCTTCTCCCTTCTCCCCATAACCCACTAAATAAATAGCCACTTTCTCTTCATAGCACGCCAAATAGGTCTCTGTCTCTCACCCGCCATGCAGCTCCCTGCCTGGGACCAGCTGCCCTCAAGGCCCACTGCCCACTGCTGCCACTCGGGACCTGCAGCATTTCTGCCACTGCACCCCTCGGGAAACCACAGTGTTTCGTCTAAACCATAACAACAAAGGTCTTTTAAAAACATGATTAAAAGTTATTTTCTTTTTAATTATTACTTAGGCTGTGCATGCACACTGGAGGTCAGAGAGTGTCAGATCCCTGTGGCTACAGCTACAGCAATGGTGAGCTGCCTGATGTGGGTGCTGGGAATCAAACTCAGGCCCTCTGCAAGAACAGTATGTGCTCTGAACCGCTGAGTCATCTCTCCAGCCCTAATTATGGTTCTAAATGCTATTTCTCCCTGAGCCATCTTTCCAGCCCTAATTATAGTCTTAAATCCTATTTCTCATTAAGAGAAATTGGGACACCATGCATAAAATACTGACTTCATGCCTAGAGCAGGAAATGTTCAAAATAAATAGCTGGTGATAACACAAATAGAAGAAATTATAAAAATCTGTTGGGGACTCAGAAGCCACCTTGAAGGGTTATTGAAGATAAGGAGTTTGAACTTAAGATAGAAAGTAATTGCAAAAACTTGAAACACTAGTATGTTGAAATCAATGAATATATAATGGTAATACAAACAAAAGCTTAGGAAGAGATGCCAGAGGCTAGCTGGAAAATGGCTCAGTGGTTAAGAGCACAGGCTGCCTTTGCAAAGGGCCCAGGTTCAGTTCCCAGCACCCACACTACATGGCTAAAGCACCTGTAAATAACTAGTTCCAAGGGATTGGACTATGCCCTGAAGGCACTGCACACACTTGTGTGCACAAAGGCAAGTAGGCAACCATAAATAAATCTCTGTGAGTTCCAGGCCAACCCAGTCTACAGAGCAAGTCCCAGGGACACACTTTGGAAACAATTCAATATCCCTAAATCCTATAATGGGGGGGAAAAAGTCCATTTATTCCCTTTCTCTTATACAAACTGTCTCGAAATAATTGATGAGGGAGTTTTCTTTCTTTAGGAAAATATTTCAGTTTGTAAAGGCAGAAGAAATAATAGTGACAATGACAGTCCAATCATTACTTTTTTGTTGAATCTTGCCATGTAGCCCAGGTTAACCTAAAACGGGTCATCTCCCTGCCTCCATCATGTCCAGCTCTTTCTGTTCTGTTTACCAGATGTCTGAAAACCAAAACTGAAAAACCTCCTTCTTGTTGCCCATCTCTGCCCCTCCGTGGCTCCACCAATCTCTCATTGTCCCCTCCGTGGCTCCACCAATCTCTCATTGTCCCCTCAGTGGCTCCACCAATCTCTCATTGTCCCCTCCGTGGCTCCACCAATCTCATTGCCCCCCATCTCAGCCCCTCTGTGGCTCCACCGATCTCTCACTGTCTTTCAGTACCTTCCTAGTCCCGCCTTTTCATCTGCTCAGTTCAGAACTGTCAGTTGGGGCTGCGGGGGCAGGGTGTGTGTGTCATGGCCCAGAGGGAGGGCACTTGCTCTTGCAGGTTGGATTCCCAGCACAAACACAGCTCTCAATGTCCAGAGGACACTGCACACACATGATGCACAGGCATACATGCAGATAAAACACCCACACACATAAAATAAAAACAAAGCTTTTTTCAAAGTCCACACTCAGAAAATACAATAACTCATTTTAACACAAGGCCTCCCGGTTCTCTTCCACTTCACTCCTGCTGGCTTCAGGTGCTGATCTGGGTTTGTGTTTGCTCTGCTTTCTCGTCAAACCCCTAACACCTCTTTCCAGTCTCTCAGCTGGGTCAGGCTGGGTCTTCTTCAGCTGACTATAAAGTTGAAGGAGTGTGGAGAAAAAGCTTGCAGGCTCTCATCAACCATCTGCTTGCTGGCCTGTCTCTTGTCCAGTTGCTTCTTCCTTCTCTCTTCCTACTAGTGTGAGCATGCTCCACGCTAAGGCGCACTCGGCCATCTGATCCTATCAGCTCTGTCTCGTTAAGCACGTACACATTCCTCCCTCGGTTTTTTTTATAGTTCTTTCATCCTGCATATTTTGATTTTGGGGGTGTGGGGAGGTAGATTTCTTAAGAACTATCTGGATTTGATTTCTCCAGTTTTTCTTCTCTAGTTCTCCTTGGCTTCATAATCCACTGAATTTTTTTCAGAGCCACCAATGAATTTTATGTTGCTAAATTCAATGACTCTTTATCTTCAGTACCCTATCTGTAGTGCTTGACAGTTTTCATTAAGATAGACTCGTTTCTAACACATCCGCCTCATTTCCTCTGACTTTTCCAGCTGGTCTCTGTCAGACATTGTTGCTAATTCTCCACTATCCCTCAAATGTCAATCATTAGAGTAATGCCCAAATCAGTTCTTCACCTCTGTCTTTTTCCATCCACTCTAAGTGATCTCATTTATCCCTCGGATTTTCAGAATTATTTATATGCTGATAATCCCCATTCTAGGTCTCTTGAACGTCACACTTGTATATGCCGCTGCCAACGTGACATCACACTTACACTATATCCCAAACTAGAATCTCATTAGCGCCTTGAGTAAGACTTGCCTCCATTCTCAAGAACTGATTCTTAGCCAGGCAGTGGTAGCACACACCTTTAACCCCAGCACTCAGAGACAGGTGGATCTCTGAGTTGGAGGCCAGCTGGCCTAAAGACTGAGCTCCAGGACAGTTAAGGCTACACAGAGAAACCTTGTCTCCAAAAACCAAAACAACAACAACAACAAAATCAAATTCTTTTCTTTTGACTTTAAAAATATATTTATTGTTTAAGAAAGTCTTTGCCAAATATAGAATGGCTATTGTGACTCTGAAAAAGTTTTGCAAAAGTGAGGTTAAAATGGGATACACGCTTGCTCGGTATAGTGATATACACCTTTAATCACAGTGCTTGGGAGTCAAAGACAAGTGGGTCTTTATGAGTTCAAGGCCAGCCTAGTCTTAAAAAAATCAAATTCTTAACCTAATCAACACTGAGCTACCTTGTTACATTTACATTCTGCATCAATTCTGCTTGAGCACTGGAGTGAGAGGCAACACTCATTCTCAATGGGACCATTTTAGGTTTCCTAACTGGTCTCTCTGCTCCTTCCCTCTCCCTGTCCCCGCCCTTTCTGCATTCCTTTTCCAGCTGTTCAGCCCCCAGGGCAGCCAAAGCTGCCACTAAGCAGATAAATTTATTCCCAAAATACTCTGTGTAAAAGCCAAAATCATGACGATGGGCTGCAAAGCCCAATTTCCTCTGCGCGCCTCCCTCCACTGAGCTTCTTCTCACATCTGGAACTAGGCTTCTTCCTTATTTGTTGTTTTAGCCAGCACCTGCATTTTATCCAAGAAGGCATGAAAACCTTGAAACTTTTAAGCTGCAATTGCCGTGTATGCAGAGATCCTTCCTCGGCTGTGCGGGTCCCCACCTCCTTTCCTCCCATCATCTCCTGTATGCAGAGATCCTTCCTCGGCTGTGCGGGTCCCCACCTCCTTTCCTCCCATCATCTCCTCATCATTCCTTTCAACATCCCCTCCCTGGCCTCACCATCTAAAACTAAATCCTCCTATTTTGACTCTTTTCTTGGTGTTTTTCAGCATCTGATATTTTGATTCACTTACTTTGTCTATTATCTGGTCCACAGTGATGTGAGTGTCATGGTAGCTGAGGGGCTGGTTCTTCTCTTCACTGCTCTATCCCAAGCACCAAAAACTGTGACTGACAGGTGTCCAACATTCAATCAATTTTCAGTTTCTAAAAGGATTTTCAGCAGAGGAAGAACTCTGGAAACCAAAGCAGAAAGTAAAACATTACTTTAGAAAAACAAATCACAAAATGCTTGATTTTGGTAATAAGTACTGCAAACTCAATTTTAAGTTTTTGTTTGTTTTTCGAGACAGGGTTTTTTCTGTGTAGCTTTGGTGCCTGTCCTGGAACTAGCTCTTGTAGACCAGGCTGGCCTCAAACTCACAGAGATCCGCCTGCCTCTGCATCCTGAGTGCTGGGATTAAAATTATATTTTATAACTACAAAGTTAATAAAGATTACCATCACTTATAGCATGTATTGCTATCTGGAGTGTATCTCTATTCCAATATTACTGAAATGATAGGGATGAATCTAATATTTTAGTAATATTGTAGGATGTTAGAACCTTGCATTGGGAAGAAAAGTTTAGATTGAGGGAGACTTTAATGAGGATTATTACCGTACCAATTCTACTTCGAAAAGCCTACCCAAGCATGGGAGGGAGGAAGAAGATACATTGGAGCATTGCCAAACAGTTCTTCATGAACTTGGTTTATAACACAAATTATTCGGGAGACAGCTGTATATATGTATACCAAGGAAAATGGAAACAGTAGCCATTTGAAATTGTTGATGGTGCTAGGTTAACAACATATTATTAAATGAAACGTGGGCTACGGAACTGTATATATGCGCTTGCTCTTTTAAGCCACCATGCTTGTTATATGAGCACATAATACAAGTGTTTATATTCACGGAGTGTAAAAACCTAAATTTAACAGGACCTATGTGCCTAGTAGAACTGAATAATTTTTTTGTTCTTTGGGCTTTTCTGCATCTTGATATTTGGGGAAGGGCTTTTCTGTATCGTGATATTTGGGGGATGGAGTGGGGGCAGCAAGGCGAATAACACAAAAAGCTTGTCAATACATGAAAATAAATCGTCAACTACTCAGGCGTTGGGGCTACTAATATTTCGTACAGAAACACATTTTCCATTACTATAAACGACTAAATGGAGCAAACATGGTCTCCACACATCCACACACACAATCCTAGCTAACTTCCACCCACAGAGTTTCTCTTTCATTCGTTGTCTCAGTCAAGCACATGGGCACCCATGTTCGTAAAGGCACATAAAGGATAACGAGCAAATTGCAGCCACATCACACCCAGGCCATGGCCGCTGCAAACGGCCGGCATCGCCTCCTCCATCCTCACCCGGCTCCACAGGGCCCCACTCCCACCCAGCACAAAGACTGCCGGCCTCCGGGCTCGCGGCTTCCGGGAATCACCGCCGAGCCCGGTCACCGGCTGCGATCCCACATCCCACCGTCGCCCAATGCTCACAGCCCGGGGGGGGACTACGAGCCGGCTAGGCGAAGGCTGGCGGGGGGAGAAGCGCCACAAACCTGGGTCCGTTAGAAGCTGGGTAGCACTTCCCAGAGGGCCCCGCGGCTCGCCGGGCGGGTCTGGCCTCCGGTGAGCGAACCGGGAGAGTGCCCAGGAGAGTGCTCCAGCAAGGGGATCGGCTCAGGCCGGCACCGGCCTAGACGGCCCAGCGTCTTTGGGGCAGCGGCTTCCCTCCGGCCTGGTTTTAACAGCCCGGGTCTGCGGCTTGCAACTGAGAAGAATCAGAATGGGTCCGCCGCTTTCTTGCTCCGGACTACATTTCCCGGAGGCCTTCGCGGCCCGAGACTTGTTGCTCACCCAAATGAAAAGCAGTCCCTGGTTAAGCAGGAAGCGTGGTTGAGTTTATTTAGTTCCTACGAGTCTGGTCGTCCTAGAAAGCCTTTCTCTCAAGGTCTGGCATTTAGACAAAAGCCCCCATTCCCTCAGGGGTTTGAAGAAAGTTCTTGCTTGCTAGAAAGGAAGTCATTCTCCTTAGCTCTAGCAAGAGAAACTTGTGGCTCTTCCGTTTTAACACTTCACTACGGGGCCTTTTGACTTGCCAAGGTCAATGCTGGGCTCCCTGCGGAGCAAGAAAGAGGCGGACCCCTTGGGGAGAAGCGTCGCGGGAAAGATTTTCAGAGTTAAATGGGAAGGGGAGAAAGGAGACTTAGGAGCTGGGGTGGGGTTTGTGAGCAGGGCCTGAGGTTCTGTGCCTTTCAAGACTGCATTTGCAACTTGACCCTCCTCTCCCCATCTTTCTCCTTGCTCTCCACACCTTTTATTCTCTGGTAATATAATTGCAAATCAGATCAGGCAACTTTCCAGTTGCTTGCTGGGCAGTGCACATCTTCTTTGGAGAAACGTCTATTCAAATTCACCGTTCTCTTTAAGTTGGTTGTAATTGTCTTATTGGCTGGAATTTTTCATATTATTTTATATATTTATTTAAACCCTTAACAGGAGTTGGGGTGTCGTTCGGTTGGTACTTTCCCTTATGTACAGAAGACCCTGGGATCCATCTCCAGTACCACAAAACAAGCACCTTAAAAAAAAAAAAACCCTTATAAGATACATGCTTCTCAAACACTCACCTACGCTGTAGGAGTAAGTTGTCTTTTCATTGTAGCAGGCTTTTACCTTTAGGCGACCAACCTGCTCCCAATCATGACACAGAGACTTATTATTCATTATAAACGCATGGCCTACCTTAGGCTCGTTTCTGGCTAGCTCTTTTAACTTGACTAGTTTCTCTTTGTCTACCTTTTGCCTCGTGGCTTTTTACCTTTTATTCTTTCTGTATAGCTTACTTTCCTACTGTCTCCAGGTCTGGCTGATGGCTGCCTGACTTCTGCCCCGGGCCAGTCCCTCTCTTTCTCCCTCATTCTGTCCTATCTTCTCAAGCCTACATTTCTCCTCCTACTTATTCTTTCTGCCCACCAGCCCCACCTATCCCTTTTAGGGCTTGGCCTTTCAGCTTCTTATTAGACCAATAATCAAGTGCCTTAGGAAAGCAAGGTAGAAACAGCAACACATGTTTTCATAATTTAACAAATGAAGTATAGGGCTGGAGAGATGGCTCAGCGGTTAAGAGCACTGGCTGCTTTTCCAGAGGTCCTGAGTTCAATTCCCAGCAACCACATGGTGGCCCACAACCATCTGTAATGAGATCTGGCACCTTCCTCTGGCGTGTGGGCCTACACGGAGGCAGAATGTTGTATACATAATAAATAAATAAATCTTAAAAAAATGAAGTATAAACAAATGTAACACAACCTTACATTGTTAAATGCAGCAGAAATAAAAGTAAAACACCTTCACATAGTTTACATAATATTCCAAAGCAGAAACAAATGTAACACATCTCGGCCAAGTTAAAATAATATTCCACCATATTTCATTTATTGATAATACCCTTTGATGCACAAGGTGTCTTTTTTTAAACCCTAACCCCCTCTGGGTTTTTGAGACAGGGTCTCCCTTTGTAACCCTAGCTCTCCTGGAATTCGCTGACCAGGACAGCCTCAAACTCACAGAGATCCTCCTGCCTCCACTTCCTGAGTGCAGGGATTAAAGGCCTGTGCCACCACTGTCAGGCCAGGTTTATTTATTTCTATTTTCTGTGTATTTTGCCTCCAGGTACCTCTACACCAGGTGCATGCAGTTCATGGAGAGACCAGAAGAGGGCGTGGGATTCCCTGGCACTGGAGTGATAAGTGATAAGTCACTCCAAGTGATTGCTGGGAGCTGAAGACAGGTCCTCTTCCAGAGCAGCAAGTACTCTTAACTACAAAGTCATCTCTCCAGGGCTTGCTTCAGGTATTACAGTGTACATATTTCCTTTATCTTCATATTTAAGCGACATTATTTTACTTCACATAGAGTGTAGAACTCTAAGCAATAGTCTACTTTTTTCCTTGTCTAATAGAAGCTTCTTGAATTTGCCGTTGCTTGCTTTGTGGACCAGACTGGCTTCAAGCTCACAGAAATTAGCCCGCTTCTGCTTCTAGGTACTAATATTAAAGTATACCACAATGCCCAGCCCTACTCCTTATTATTTTTTTTTAACTTTTGTTTTCTGGCTTCTAACCAGACACTACAGAGGAGAATCTTATACATAAAAATATATCCATCGTTTTAAACCTTCAAAATCTGCCACACTCGTCCCGTTCCCATCACAGCACATCTAAACATCACGGATATTATACTGAGAACACAGTCACACAGTGATCACAGAAATGTATGCCTAACCTAGCACATCATGTTTTCCATAGTTACACTCGGAGAAACACACACAAAGACACAGAAGGTCTGCCATTTATTCTCAAAATCCCAGTTGTGCGTTGTGAAAGAATTTTTTTTCCTGAAGAAAAATGCTATGTGTTCAAATGAAGTGTAGAGTCAGTTCAAACAGATACTGAGGGCATGGCTGAGTGGCAAAGTGCTTGCCTGGCGTGCTAGAGGATCTGGGCTCCATCCCCCAAAAAGATCTATGGAAGGACTAGAGAAATGGCTCAGCAATTAAGAGCACTCTGGAAACCGATGCCCTCTTCTGGCCTCTCCTGGCACCAGGCATGCTCCTGGCGAACATACATAAATGTAGGCAAAAACGCATGCAAAGTAAAAATAAATAAACACATAATTCAGTTTATTTTATGTGCATGGGTGCTCTGCTTGCATGGATGTCTGCATGTGGTCTGGCCGCGGAAAGCCAGTGATAGAGACATTGGGACTGAACCTGTCAGTGCAGTGAAACACCTTGGTGCTGCTGCACTTTCGGTCCGAACTACATTTCCCAAAGGCCCCAGCGGGAGCTGGGCCGTCGCCCCTTTGTGTCCTCCAGGATCCCAGGCAACCGAGGCTCTTCTTTCCCGTCCCTTTCCCCCTGAGGCTAGATTCCCTCAACCTAAGGTCAGAGGGTCTGGAGGAGATTCCAGAACCTTCCAGGCAGAAACGGAAGGGAATCTTCCCGCAGTTGGTTCTGGCGGAGAGGAGTGGGCTGGGGAGTGGCCAGCGCGCGTCTCTCGGACACCGGTCATCAGGCACTCTGGGTGGACCTCGGAACAGGACAGTTTTGGCTATGGTACGGCGACACTGTCACCTGTGTGCGAGTCCACTCTGTGACGGGGTGCGAGTGAATCCACATCGGGTACTTTTCTCTTTATCCCCTTGTGCTCGGACGTGCAGCTTCTTTGTGACTAGAGCGTGAGACCTTGTTCGTGATGCCAGCCTGTGGTACCCGAATGTTTGAGAATTGGGAGTGTAGGAGAGGGTGAACATTTGATACTGTTTACACACAGGGCCTTTAACGTGGCATATGTGTGGCAGTGGCTGGCAATGTCGTCTTTGAGACTTTGGGTATGTGAGGGTCTTGAGACTGTCAGCCAGTGTCTTTTTTTTTGTCAAGCCAATCAAGTGGTGACGGTATGCTCCCAAGTTTCTGAATCACTCTTCTATTATGCAGAAGAATGGTCAAGTTCAGCAACTTCATTTAATCTTAATGGCTTATTTATTCGAGCTGTATCTTTAATCAATCGTATTTCTCTTTGTTTGTAATCTCTTCATATTTGCTGCCCAAGTAACAAATTGGAAACGACTTAGGCATGAATTATATTGTATGCAAATGAATTGCTAGGTCTCCATCAGTGCTGTTATTGGAGGGAAGGTTGCAACAGGAGGGAACAAACTCCTAAAATGGTAGGTAATTCAGGATGCTGAGAGGAACAGCTGATTATTCACGTTCTTTCCCTATCTCAGTTATCGGGGCTTGCCAGTTCTTAAGAGTCGAGAGGGAAAAAAGAATGGCTCTTGGCTTCTCAAGATCGTGTGTTAGGTGAGGTGGTGTGTTCTCCCTTTCATTGCCTTCCTGCTTTCAAAGTGAACAGGCATCAACTTTTCTTCCTGAACCCATTTCGGGAGCCAGCAGGTGGCATCCACAGCCCTTGGGTGGGATTCCCAATACTCCGATCCCTGGCTAGCTCGTTTGACCGCATCTAATTTCTTTCACTCTGTGGGAAATTCTTTCAGTCAGCTCACGCGTCCTTAAAAATTTTAATTTAAATTTTTTGACCTTTTCAATAGTTTTTTTTTTTTTTAAGTGTATGTGTGTTTATCCGTGAGTGTGTGCCAGGTGTGTGGCACTGCCCGCAGAGCCCAGAAGAGGGAGACTGATCCTCTGATGCTGGCGGTACAGGCACTGGGAGGCGCTGACCTGGATGCTGGAAACTGAGTTTGGATCCTCTGAAAGAGCTTACCAATGTTGTTAACTATGGCCCACCTCCCCACCCCTATATACACTGTGGGGAGGGGTTGAGACGGGTTTCTCTCTGTAGCCTTAGCTGTCCTGGAATGCACTCTGTAGACCAGGCTGGCCTCGAACTCATGGAGATCTGTTGTGGTAATTTTGACAATGTTGTGGTCTGATGTTCAGTGAAGTCAGACATTGATTCAAAAGGCAGGGTTTCACAGAGAGTCTCCCAGTGGGGAGAAAGGCCTCCAGTGAAGTGGGCCTTTTTTGGCCTGGGTGTGGGGAGGACAGTGACGGTGTGTGTTGCAGTTGTCAGGTTTGTCTCAAGTCCTGGAGTTTTATTATATAGTAAACAGCAAAAGAAATCACGATAGAGATCCGCCTGCCCCTACCTCCCGGAGTGCTGGGATCAAAGGTGTGTAGCGCTATATACATTTTTAATGTGTGCTCCTACACATAGTTTCCCTCCTCCTAGCATGCCATTCCCCCACATACAAGATAAAGGCCAGATTAATTCTATTTACTTCCAAGCATTCACGGATCAACAAATTTTAAGTTCCTGTTGACACTGGGTACCGCAGGATGTAGTCTCGGGCCTCTTCCTCCTTCATCCACACTCACTGATTTGGTAATGTCATCTTGTCTCATGGCTTGAATATGAGTATGTGTATGTGTATGCCCACAGCTGCCAGACTGTACATCTAAACCTTTTTATTTTCATAAGGGGTTGCTCTGCATAGACCAGGCAGGCTTTGAATTCGCAGAGGTCCACCGGCCTCTGCCTTCTGAGGACTGTGACTGAAGGTGTGCGCCACCACACCTGAGTAGATCGCATCCCTGAACCCAACTTTCATCTCTGACTGCCTACTGGACGTGTTCAAGAGGTTGCATAATTACCACCTCAAATGCAAGCATCTTTTAAACTGAGTAAAATCCACGAGTGGGAGCGTGTCACGGTCTGATTCTCAGTTTAGTAGGACCACTCTCCCGCTGTCGATGATAAACCGAATGGGTTGAGGATAAAATGGGGACGTGAACTCAGGAGCTCTTGCTCTTCCATCGCGGAGCGGTTTGTTCAGCCTTTGAAGCATAGCTAGAATCAGCCAGCTTTCCGCTGCCACCACTACTTCTGTTCTGTTCTGAACTGACGTCTCTCACGTGGATAGCTGCTATATTCTCCTGGCTTGGCTCTCTACATCCGTTCTTCCTGCTCCTTTTGTGTTTCACCCCCCTCTCTCTGACCGTGATTGACTCCTTAAACTTGAACTTAAACTTAAACTTAAACTTGAAATTCCCCTACCTCAGCCTCCCGAGTGCAGTGGTTGCAGATGTTACACGCCGTGCCCAGCTTCTCCTGATATTTTGATCACAGTTGGTTGACTCTACATGTGTAGACCATGGAAGCACAGAGGCCAAGTACACTGTCATCATTTGTCAGGGGTCAAATTAATTTCCAGTTTGGGATTGCAGTGCCATGGCTCAAACCCAGGCCCTTGCACAGGGAGGCCAGCACTCTTGCCACTGAGCTGTGCCTGCAGTTGACCTTGCGATAATTTGTGTTGATTATATAGATGAACAACCTGGGAAAAAGAGGGTGAGGGCTGGAGGATGGCTCAGCAGTTAAGAGCATATACTGCTCTTGCTCAGGACCTAAATCTGGTCTCCAGTATCCATGTCAGGCAGCTCACAACTGCCAGTACTCCAGCTCTAAGAGGCTTGTGACAGCCTCTCCTGGCCTCCATAGGCACCTGCACTCGTATACACACACAGACATAGACACACAATTAAATCCTTAAAAAGATTTGAAGAACTATGGATGTCATATGTGCATTATTAGATATGAATTTATTTTACGTACATACGTGTTTTGTCTGCATGTATGTATGTGTGCCGTGTGCTTGTGGTATCTCCAGGTGTTGGAAGAAGGTGTTGGGTCCCCTAGAACAGGACTTACTCACAGCTCTGAGCTCCATGGAGGTGCAGGGAACCAAACCTGGGTCCTCTGAAAGAGCAACAAGGGCTCCTCACTACTGAGCCACCCCTGCATCCCTTTCTTTCTTATTACATGGTTTTATATAGACTAAGGGAAACTTCTTGGGGAGCATATGTACCTCACCAACCCAACTGTTGGCAGAAGCAGAACGGGAGCAGTTCCCTTACAACCTCGTGTATTTAAATAAGAGAAGGACTGTTACTGCATGTTGGGGCCTCTAGAATCCTTTCCTTTCTGAGACCATTTCTTTTCCTCTCTTCCTAAACAACAAAAACATGGGCTTTTTATGTGCCCCAGGCCAGCCTAGAACTCGGAGTTTTCCTGCGTCAGCCTCCTAAATGCTGAGCGTTTCAGCCAGTGCCTTTCCTGTGCTGGGCGGGTCCTGTAACCCTTGAGCTGCATGTCTAGCCCTTGGTGTGTTGACATAAGGTATTTCTGTGTACCCAGGCTGACCATAAACTTTCTGTCTTGTTTCTGCCCCTAGGGTGTTAGGATTTCAGGCCTGTGCTCTGCCTGGTTTGAGACAGGTCTGTTGTTGCTTTTGTTGTTGTTGTTGTTTTCTTGGGTTTTGTTGTTTTCTTGGGTGTTTTGTTTTGTTTTTGAGACAAGGTCTTTATTGTTGTCCTTGTTGGCTTGAAACTGGATATGTAGACTAAACTGGCCTCAAAATCATAGTACTTCTACCACCTGAGTGCTGGGATTAAAAGTATGCGCCACCATACCCAATTTATTTTGTTTTTATGGAGACAAAATTGAATCAAATATGAAGAAGGTGATGGTAGAATACTGCTTAGAATTCACAAAGCCCTTAGTTTGATTCTATGTTACACACACACACACCATACCAAATGTGAAACAAGTCACATCCTTGTCTATTGCTTTGACAACAGGTCACACAGCTTTTGTTTTGGTGAGCTATTAACTTTTGTTTGAGAACACATACATGGAACGTTTATTCGGTTCATCAGCAGCAGTCACATAAAGAAAACTGGAGTGCAAATGAATCACAGCTTAGCTCCAGAGTTTTAAGAACTTTGCCCTGCTCTGGAGACAAGCAAAATTATGAATGAAACTTCTATTTCTCTACACAAAAACTATTTACTTTGCCCAGTCTAGCACAATTCTCCTAGTTGTAGCACGTAACTGTGGGCCATCTTTTATCCCCTTCTTGAAATGTTCAACCCTTCCTTATTCATTCAAATGGTCCAGGGAGTATTATTTGGTTTGGTTTAGTTTTTTGTTGTTTTGTTCTTCAAGGTTTCTCTGTGTAGCTTTGGTGTCTGTCCTGGAACTAATTCTGTAGACCAGGCTGAACTCGAACTCACAGAGATCCGCCTGCCTCTGCCACCTGAGCACTGGGATTACAGGCATGTGTCTGGCTGGACCATTGAGTATTTGAATGTATCATGAGTATCAGTTCTGTTCCATTGTAAAACGCAGCATCTGTTCTACACTCTATGGTATGTGAACCAGGGAACCAGGCTAGAGAGTTAAAAACACATGCACACAGACAGACAGAGACACAGGGACACGGGTCATCCTTGAAACAAGAATGCCAACTTTATTGTGCTCCAGGGAAGCTTATATAGGGATCCTTAATTGATAGCCACACCCCAGCTCTCGGGATCTTTCAGCTGCAGGCCTCACCAGAACCCACTCCCCTACCATCAGGGTCTCGTGCTCAGAGCAGCTGCAGGCATAGGTAAACAAGTTGTTTTGCTCAGTTCACTCCAGGAGGCAAAGGGTCTGAGGAGGCAAAGCAAGTCAAGGGGCCAGGGGTCTGCAGGCCCCAACATCCCATCACTGGGAATGGAGCAGTGAGCAAAACACACTGAACTCGTGGTGCTTACATTTTAGTCATCGGGGGAGGGGACAGGAAATAAATGAAGCAAGCAGAGGGCTGAGTTGTAGCCCAGTGTCTGCCTAGCATGCACTAATCCCTGAACTTAAACCCAGGACCTCAAAAACCAGGTGTGATAGTGTACACTTGATATCCCAGCACTTGAGAGTTGGGGCAAGAGGATCAGGAGTTCCAGGTCATCTTCAGCTACACAGAATTTGAAACCAGCCTGGGATACATTAAACTATGTCACAAAAAATAAAATAAAGCAGGGCGGTGGTGGCGCAAGCCTTTAATCCCAGCACTCGGGAGGCAGAAGCAGGCGGATCTCTGTGAGTTCGAGACCAGCCTGGTCTACAAGAGCTAGTTCCAGGACAGGAACCAAAAAGCTACGGAGAAACCCTGTCTCGAAAATTTAAAAAATAATAATAATAATAATAAAATAAAATAAAGTACAGAGCTGAGGATGTAGCTTACTGAAGAACCTTGCTTCACACATGCAAAGTTCCGAGTTCAAACCCAGCACCTCTGATCTGGGGCTGGAGAGATGGCTCGGTGGTTAGGAGCACTGGCTGCTCTCGCAGAGACTGACAACACCCACATTGCCACTCACAACCGTACGTAACTGTAGTTCCAGGATATCCAACACCCTCTTGTGGCCTCTGAGGACACTGCATCCACGTGATGTGCAGACATACATGCAGGCAAAGCCCTCCCACACATAACTTATAAGTAAATATAGTGAGCATAGCTAGAGGAGTAGGGAATTGAGGTGGGTGTGTTGTTCTGTGTTGCTCAAGGGGGATCAAGAAAGGAGACTCACGGACAGGAGAAACCCTGTCTTGAAAAACAAAAAACAAAAAAAAAAAAAGAAAGGAGACTCACTCCAGGGTACAGTCTAGGCTCTCTGGCAGCAAGGAAGCCCAGCCTCTGATAGACTGAACCACCAACTGCCCTTCAGAGCATATTATTGGTTGCCACACAAAGGTCATTTTTTGTGTGTGTGTCAAACAAGTTTCTCCTACCAACGTCCCTTTGATCTGTCTGTTCTCTGAGGAAAATCACCACACCCTTGTTGTGTGCTGCTTGCTCCACTGTGCACTGTTTGCAGTACCCAATAATTCAAGGTGCTCCAGTGGTGCCAGGTCAGTCTTGTGACCACAGTCATGCAACGGATGGGAAACGCCCTCGGAAAACCAACCTGTGAGTCATAGAAAGTGATCGCTGTTCTCTGCTGTGATTTCTTCAAGGTCTAAGCACCTCCAACTATCACATCCTCATGTTGTTAGATAGTGAGAAAGGATGGTTTCATTCTAATGTTCAGCCATGACACAATGACTCTGCTAGGTCCCCACTATGTTGGAGCACTGTTCGGAATGATCTGAGAAATATAGGGGCCCCAAGAGGGAACGTGGCTGATGTCTTTGGGAGTGTCATCTCAGAAAGAGCACACCATCCGAGTGCTGGGTAAGCGAGGTAAACGTGGTGAGGGAGGAGGTCATTTCCTTTCATTTCTTTCACTGCAGGAGATGGTGACCTTCAGAGATGTGGCAGTAGACTTCTCCCGGGAGGAATGGGATTGTCTGAATTCTTCTCAAAGGCTTTTGTATAGGCACGTGATGTTGGAGAACTACAGGATCCTGGTGTCTCTGGGTAAGTATGTGCAATAGTTTTATGTCAACTTGACACAATCTAAAGTTATCTGAAAGGAGGGAACTTCAACTAAGAAAATGTCTCCATAAGATCAGGCTGCAGGGCATTTTCTTAATTAGTGATTAATGGGGGAAGGAGCATCCCATTGTGGGTGGCACCATCCCTGGGCTGATGGCCCTGGGTCCTATAAGAAAGCAGGCTAAACAAGCCATGTGGAGCAAGCCAGTAAGCAGCACCCCTCCATGGCCTCTGCATCAGCTCCAGCCTCCAGGATCCTGCTCTGTTTGAGTCTCTGCCCTGACTTCCTTCAGTGATGGACTAAGATGTAGAAATGTAAGCCTAATGAACCTTTCCCTCTGTTTCAGTCACTGTTCTGTTGCTATGAAGAGACACTCTGTCCAAGTCAGCTATTATGAAGTTAAGCATTTAACTGGTGATTGCTTACAATGGTTAGTCCATTGACATCACGGCAGGAAGCATGGTGGCACACAGGCAGAAATGGTCCTGGAGAAGTAGCTGAGAATTCAAAAAAGAAAGAAAAACAAACAAACAAATCAAGAACCTACCAACAGCGACAACAGAAAAGTCACAAAAACAAAAATCAAAATGAACAGACAAAATACCATAAGAAAAAAAGCAAAAGCAAACAAAAGGAAAGAAAACTGCTTATTGCATTCATTTTGTGGTTGCTAACTCCTGGGCATGGGGCCTGCCCTGCGGTGTGGCCGGTACTCCTGGGCATGGGGCCTGCCCTGCGGTGTGGCCGGTACTCCTGGGCATGGGACCTGCCCTGCGGTGTGGCTGATACCAGACGTGCGCCATGGTCTGCCCTCGGCATAACCAAGTCATTTCTTTCCACATGCTTAGGACTTTGCTTTTCCAAGCCAAGTGTGATATTCTTGTTGGAACAAGGAAAAGAGCCGTGGATGGTGAAGACAGAACTGACAGACAGTTTGTCCACAGGTGAGTGGGGGGCGGGATTAGAAAGGCAGAGACCTTTGAAGGTGACAGCTCAACCTGACTCAAGAAAGCATCCCTGGGTTCTTTTTTGTGGCATGTTCCTAAATGTTTTAGGCCTAAAAGAGACGTGGGGCTTTCCCGGATATTCTCCCCACTGGCCAGCCTTGCTCTCTCCTCCCTCCTTCCTAATGAATTATTCCATCTGTTTTCTGACTTCTGTTGCTTCTCATTTCATAATTCACGTCTAGATTTAAATAGTCTTTTCCTGATTTGATGAATGCCATACCGAGAGTAAATGAGGTACCAGGTTCAAATTCTGGTTCTCACGTGTGGTGAAATTCTAGGACAGTCACTTCATCTCTTTGTTTTGTCACCGCTATAACAATGCGTTTGAAGTAGCATGGACTTTTCTGCTGTGTGGTGTGACCTGACCAGTGGTCTCTCCCCAAGTGCCTCCTCTATCAGTTCACACATTCTCATTCCACTAATCAACACCAACATTGCTCAGCTGCCCTTCAACATGGTTACCTGCAGCAGCCTCCTCCCCGCCCCCCACCTCGGGGTCCTAGAGTGCTGCACGTGTGCACTAATAACAAGTGCCAGGTGGCAGTAAAGATGTGATAGAGCTATAGATGGCACAGACGAAAAGGAAACCCGGAGAAAGGTGAGAGAGGGGACTCTGGAAGTGGGAAGATGGCAGTCTTTAACAACAGCAAAGAGAAGCAGCTGGAGAATATTTGGTGAACAAAGGAACGAGAGCTTGGGTTTGTGGTGCGGGAAGGATTTGCAGACAGACAGGAAACACTGAGGAAACATGAAGGACAAGTATTCTGTCATTGTAAATCCCTCTCTCAACTCCACATCCCACACCGCCTCAGCCAGTGTTTTATGTCTGCAGTCTGTTTTCTGAGAAGGCATTTTGATGGGTAACTGTGGTATCAAACGATACAGAATTAAATTTTAATGTGTTATTATTAAAGAATCACTCACATAAAGAGACATTATCACATATATGGAGTCTAGAAAGTATTTCATTTTTAAAGTGTGCTTGTGTGTGTGCACACGTGCGTGCGTGCCTTAGTTACTTTCCTCTTCCTGTGAAGAGACACCATGATCATCTGGAGTTGCAGGCAGTTGTAAGCCTGGGTGCTTGCAGCCAGTTTTGGGTCCTCTGGAAGAACAGTAAGTGCTCTTACTCACTTGGGCCATCTCTCCATCCCCTATGTGAAGTTTAAATAGAACAAAAACCCATTTAGTTACTTCTTAGCTTAAGAAATGGATAACTGGGGCTGCTGAGATGTCTCCGTGGGGAGCAACACTTACTGTCAAGCCTGACAATCTGAGTTCCATCCCTAGGACCCAAATGGTGGACAGAGAGAACTAACTCTAGCAAGTTGTCCTTTGACATCCACACGGTAGGTGGCATGGGCATGCATGTGCATGTGTTTGTGTGTGCGCACACACACACAAAAAAAAAATAATAATAATTTTTTTTATTTTTGAGACAGGGTTTCTCTGTGTAGGCCTGGTTGTCCTATAACTTGCTCTGTAGACCAGGCTGGCCTTGAACTCAGAGATCTGCCTGCCTCTGCCTCGAGTCCTAGGATCAAACACATGTGCCATCACTGCCCAGCAAAATAAGTTTAACAATGCAATAAAAATTTTAAACAAGGTAAGAGAAAATTTTATCTGTTATTTTGTACAAATTAAGTTATAATGAAGTAAAACGTAAATAGACAATTGTCAATGTCATTTTATGACCTTGATGAACTCTGTACAGATACATGGCTGCCTACCCTTCCTTTTTCTGTAGCACTTAATACATTTATGTTGGAGGCCTCCAACACATTTAACATGCAACTAAAGTTCCCCAATTGCTTTTCATCTCTGCTAAGGAAATAAGATCCATGAAGGCAGTGGTCATGATACCGAAAGCATAACAAGAGCGTCTCAAATCAGATAATTATTTTTCAATAAATGTCCTTCGGTGAAGCAATTATGGGAATGCAGACTATTTTATTGTCCATAATTACAGCCAAGTCTGGTCATAGCCGTTCCTTCTCACCCTGTGGCTTGCCGTGCTGCTGTTTTTCAAGTTCTAGCCACTCCTCATAGATCCTTAGGACCAATTTTCAGTTTGTTATATACTTCAGAACTGGGAGAATAAGGGTTCGTTGGGGGTTTTATTTGATACTAAGTTTACACACTTCGCTTTACAAATGTTCTTTCATGATCATATTTTCTTGATATATAATAAAGAAGACACGTTTTTATTACTTTTAGATTGGGAGTCTATGTATGTGACTGAAGGATTAATCCCAAAGCAGGAACTTTATGAAGAACAGTCATCCAGAAAGATAATTGAGGAACTTAGAAGTATCGGCCTTGATTGTCCCAGTCTGATGGGAGAATGGGACCATGAGCATCATTTTGAGAGACAATCTGAGAATCTAAAAGCGTATTTCAAGGAAGAGACCGTTGCTCTTGAAGCTCTGATTGATAACAGATCCTGGGGAGGTTTCTATCAGAACACATTGCTTCATACACGACAGACAGCCTCCAAAGAGGAGAGTGCATTTAAAAAAGGCACACACAAGAGAGGCTTGAAGACTGTCAAGCCCAAGAGCATCTACACAGAGAAGAAGCTTCTGAAATGCAGCGATTGTGAGAAAGTCTTCAGCCAGAGCTCCTCCCTCACTCTCCATCAAAGAACTCACACTGGAGAGAAGCCCTACGCATGCACGGAGTGTGGGAAAGCCTTCAGCCAGAGGTCAAACCTCGTTCAGCATCACAGGATTCATACTGGAGAGAAGCCCTACGAATGTAAGGAATGCCAGAAAGCGTTCAGCCAGAACGCGCATCTAGTTCAACACCTGCGAGTTCATACTGGAGAAAAGCCGTATGAGTGTGAGGTGTGCAGGAGGGCCTTCAGCCAGTTTGCCTACCTTGTTCAGCATCAGAGGGTTCATACTGGAGAGAAACCCTATGAATGTATTGAGTGTGGAAAAACCTTTAGCAATAGGTCATCTGTTGCTCAACACCAGAGAGATCACACCGGAGAGAAACCTTTTGAGTGCAGGGTCTGTAGGAAAGCCTTCAGCCTTCGCGCATACCTTACTGTGCACCAGAGAACACACACGGGGGAGAGACCCTACAAATGCCAGGAATGTGGGAAAGCCTTCAGCCAAAATTCCCACCTTGCTCAGCATCAGAGAATCCATACAGGTGACAAACCTTATAAATGCCAGGAATGTAGGAAGGCCTTCAGCCAGATCACCTATCTTGCTCAACATCAGAGAGTTCACACAGGGGAGAAACCTTATGAATGTATTAAGTGTGGGAAGTCTTTTAGCAATGACTCGTCCCTTACTCAGCACCAGAGAGTGCATACTGGAGAGAAGCCTTATGAATGTAATGTTTGTGGGAAGGCCTTCAGTTACTGTGGATCCCTTACCCAGCATCAGAGAATCCACACAGGAGAGAGACCCTATGAGTGTAAGGAGTGTAAGAAAACCTTCAGGCAGCACGCACATCTTGCTCATCACCAGAGAGTTCACACCAGGGAGTTACTCTTACCCCCCAATCCAGGCAATCACCAAATCCTGTAAATCCCAGCTCCTAAATATTTCTGAAATCTGTGTTCTTTTTTGTCTTTAGTGCTGATCACTGCTATATTGTTCTAATGGGGTTTCCAGTATCTATTATTACTATCTCCAAGTGATTTTCCAATAATGTACCCAAAATGATTTTATTTTGAAGTGGAATCTTGTGTTAAAAAAAAAAAAAAAGCTGGACTTAGACTCACTATGTAGCCAAGGTTGGCCTCAATTCATTACCTTCCTGCCTCTGCCCCTCAAGTGCAAGTGCCGAAATTACAGAAGTGTGGTACCATACCCAGCAATTTTTTTTAAGGTATAAAGATTAACATATCACCATCTCCACCTAAACCTGTCCTTTCCTGCTATTGTTTTTAGACTAATCAACACCCTTAAAATTGTATATAAGAATCTTTTGTATGATCCAAACATATCATTCAGCTTTATTTTCTCCCTGCCTGCTTTAGGCACTAGACTCTTCTTAACACTGTGAGCTTAGTTCTGGGAAACCATAGCTCTGCCATTACTATGGCATTGTGTGACTTTGAAAAACTCATTTAATTTGTCTAAACCTCATGGTTTTAATCTTAAAATAGGGATATTAAAGGCTACTGTATTGTGGAAATGTATTACATGAAAGTATCTGTTGAAAATTAATACATACTGAGATGAGGAATTTGCATGCAGAGCACTTAACATAGGACATCATCTCTAGCAGAGCCTCAGTAAATAGGTGCATGCCAGGCACTGGGCACTGTTCAATGCAGTTAACATACTTTAATTCATTTACTTCTCACAGCTGGGATAAGATTCGCTGAACCTCTTTGGGAAGCACCCGATCAGAATTGAAAACAACTTAAATATTTTAGAACATAAATGGGAGTTTTCATCCTCTTGGCGAATAATCATTATAGACACAGGTAGTAAACAAAAATTGATTATTAGTGTTTTATCAAGTTTCTAAAGAGAATGGAGTAAATCAGACTGGGCTTTCCAGTGTATTATGAATCATTTTGTGTTTTTTTTTTAATGTGTGGCATGTTGGACCTTCATGAATCAGTTCCTTATGAAATTCCAATAAAATACTTCACTGAAGCTAAAATTTTCATAATGAACACACAAAATAAAAACCAAAAGCAATCATGGAAACTTTTTTATTGAAATTAAAGTTGAACTGAAAGACCCTCTGAGAGGATTTCCCTCGAGAGGAGACTCCTCCAAGCCAAGAAACAGGCCGAGACCACAGGGATGCAAATAGCAAGAGGTTTATTGGGTAAACACAGGTACCTGCGGGCGACAAAGTCTTTCAGAGGACTTGCGCGCCTGCAGACTGGGGGAAGGTCTTTTTATAGGAAAGAGGGCGGCCAAAAAGCAAATTACAGAAGCAGATGCATGGTTATTGGTCTGATTAGAATGGGGCAGGGGGCATAAATGGTATGGTGACAGACATCCTGTCATAAATATCCTGCTTTGCAGCCAGAGGCCCTGACCTCACTCTGCACTTACATTTGTTTGTCAAGAGCCTTGTAAAATGATGTTACAGCAGTTAAGCTGGGGTCCTTCATAGGGGGGATTGTTTCTTTTGTAAACTGCTGATATTTTAAGTTTGGCACATGTATCCTATTTCCCTAGGCAAACACGGGATGTTCTCATGAGAGTGGCTAGCTACAGGTCCTGAGAGGGTCCTGAGGGTCTCAAACAAACAGGATGTTCTCATGAGAGCCGGCTAGCTGCAGGTTTTGGGGGGGGTCTGTAGGGTCTTTCATTTCCCCCTTTTTCTTTTTTATATGGATTTAATCATAAATCCATGTGTTTAAAACCTTTACGTCATTCTGCTTTAATATCTGATATTGCTGGGAGAGTACCATGGTTTGG